>NW_022170738.1:16060522-16375522 GCF_008802855.1 Photinus pyralis
CACCCCTCGGCGCAAGCGCCTCGAGATGTAATCTTGGTGCTCAGGCAATAATAGTGGACTTCTCTACCTTGATATATAATGTACTATTAAACCCACGAAATCCCGTCTGCAACGACGCGTATCAAGTGAATAAACACTATGGCAATAGTATAATAATAGTTGGCTAGATGTAGGAAGTGCATTGAGAACAACGGTGGCCACGGTGAACACTTGTAAACGTTATTGCTTTTGACTGTCGTTTTCCCTCCTTCCCTCCCATGTCGCTTCCTCGCGCTAACTCGCTCTGCATCGCTCCGCGCGAAACGTCGTTCGGTTGGGTTGCCTACATACAGGCGTGAAATTCCAGAAGATAAATTTGGTTCTGGCGCCCTTATTTTAGATTTCCGCCCCCAAGTGTCCTATATCAAAATACTCCCCTAGGCACCCCCTATACGCTCCCAAACGGTGGCAGGTACTATAGGAATCACCCTGTATATTTTCGTTTTTTACCAACCGTATAAAAATATGGGTTTCCCATTTAATCATTGTGAGACTTGTAACCTTGTAGGGTAACTACACACATTTTCATTATCATCACGACACAATTTTTGAACACGAAAACGCAATCCGGGTCGCACAATGGGTTCGAACAAGCACCATTTGATTGAAAAAGACAAACATTTATTCCAAAACAGACAAATGAAAAATTTCTAAAAGAAAGAAAAGCTTACAAAGCTTACCTAGACAAACAACCCGCACGCAGGCGTTCGACAAATAAAATAAGAAAATCTTAAAAATTATTCAGTGTTTTTATTCTCTTTTAATGATCCTAATAATCCGGTCGTTCAAAGGTTTGCGATAAACAAAGTACACTTAACTCCATCCAAAAACGCTGGCAGCTTCTGAACCTCCCTTTTCTTTAACACACAAAACTTGATATATTTTACCTTGACGAATAAAATGAGAATTGCCCGTGGCTCATAAGACGATACAAACTAGGGATGTAACGAAAGTGGTCCGATATCGGAACCGAATTCGGAAGCGGAGTGTTTAAATTTAGTTTATCGGAATCAGATCAGATCAGATTTACTTTACTAAATTGAAATATCTCTCATATGCAGGGTATCCCGTCATTATTTTTGGTGTTTCAATAAATAACATGATTTACTGGACCCGCTAGTGTAATATCAACAGAAAGTGGAACAATTACTCTGAAAATTGTATCATATTCTCGTTTTCTCCTTTACCTATCAGAAAACAGGTCTGGTTGCTTAGTGCCACCGCAAGGTATACCTCTCAAACTCATTTTATGTGCATTGTCCATAACATGGATCGGTTTTTTTTTTGCATTTTGGGCTCTCTTTCTTTCGATATTTAACTGTTAATTTTTCACTGGCTTTCTAAGCCGCTTTAAAATTACAGTTCAATCCCTTGACCTGATTTTGTGCTTTAAGCCTCAGCGCAGGCTTGATAAATGGTAGGACGGTCTGTGAAGTTTTTGATACTGGGCATTCCTGAGGGATAAATCCCACATAACTAAACCAAACACAATAATGTATTTATTTGAATTTGGAACGGAAATTTCAATACTATTTTAAACAAAGAAGATGAAAATGAATTTGATTTAAAAATATAATAGACCGCCTATTCAGTGGTTTGTCGCAGAAGCAGAAGAAAAGTTACAAAATCCAGTAGAGCCCATTATTTAGACACTTAAGTTAAAAAATAGACCAAATTAATTACTATAGCGCGTTCGCACCTCCAGATGCAGTATGGGGTCTTATGGACTAATTGCCTCTCTTACTAGTTTGCGTCATTCTTCGATAATACTATCCTTGTTTCTGACCGCATTGATGTCAAATTGACATATGATTAAATTGAAGTATTAAAACAATACATAATCTCCTTGCGCTGTCATTGTCACGTTTGGCAAGCATGTACTGTATGTCCATAAGCACCATACTGCATCTGGAGGTGCGAACGCGCTATAGGTGGTTTTTGGCGAGGTGTTGGTGTATGATACGGTAAGTGTTTTCTGAAAGTTCCCCTCACTTCCCCCGATTACTTCATCCAGTACAGTAATAGAAAGAGCATAACAAACTCGAAAACAATTAAATCACCATTGGCCGCCATATGGCACGTTTTTTGATGGTCGTGGTTTTAAATCGCTAAGAATGAAAGTGGTTATGCTTATGCTAAATACTAACAAAAATTGCAATAATTCATAGCATTTTAAGGTGTTTTCTTTAAAATGTTAGGTAATTTTTAGCAATTTTTCAACAAAAAAACGCTCGCATAAGTTCAGTAAAATATTCAATATTGGGCACAACTTATTTCTTGAGCATTTTTATAATTAATGCATAGTATAGCTTAAATTAAAAATGAAATTAATCGAGCACAATTTCTAAATTGTTTTGAATGACAGTGGTTATTATTCAGTATAACCACTGTCATTTTGAACAATTTAAGATTACAACCACCAAGCGCGATTTTTGTGTTTTTCCGTCACTTAAACCCTCTCCACCGCTGTATCGGGTGAAGCAAGCGAGGAAAATGAGGGCAAATTTCAGAAACTACCAAAGAATATAAAAAGTTGTTGAAGATGAATGAATATTCAATAAGACGCATCCTACGAAACAAAGTCTCCTATGCTTGCATATATGAAGGAAATGCCAGGTGTACTTAAATCTTCTATCCATTTGTACATTCATCCAAAACTTCAAACAATAAACCGCGATTAAAAATGGAACAAATTTGGCAGCATTTCCTTAATTCCGTGCGTATGTGAAAGCTTCAAAAGATAGGTCAAAGAAATCTTTTTAATTTACATAAAGTGACCTGGGAAGATTTTTTAGTTCAGCCCCAGATCCCAGTTTCATACATCATATTTAAAGTAAAATTACTTGGTAGTCTAAATCACATTATATTTCCTTTCCATTATAAGTCCCGACTTCGCACTATTTGGTGATTTAGGTATAAAAAACAATTAAAAGCAAACAGTTTCAGTTGTTACAGTGAGAATATCAGAACATCACACCTCCGCAATTGTTGCTTTTTATTATAGACGTGTAGAAGTTGAACAATTTTATGGGGCAATTTCTTTGTAAGTGTAGTTTAAAACTGAAAAAAAATGTGTTGCACTTAATTGTAAATGTGGGACTATTCCCACTTTTACTTCTCTTTCAACTCACTCGGCAATAATGTAAACTTTAATTGATACTTTCTTTCCAAATAAGACTAAGTATGTAATTATTTGAGCATTTGGGGTACGTCCAATCATATAGAGAGACATTTGTGTAAAAGTGTGAAAAAGTCTGCGGAATTCAAAAATCAGTGTGTCGAACCGAATTTTGTTCCAACCGCCGATGGTAGCCAAAAACTTTGTTTTTCCAGAGGTATGTGGTGTGTTTGTTTGGTTATTGTTTCGACATAATTAGAGGTTACTGCAATTAAAAATCGATCCAAAATGTGGAAGAAGATAGCAACAACGTGAAAAATCACCACGTCAGTATAACGCGCTCAGGGACCGCGCCCCGATGTCGTCGATCCCACATTCTGTAGCTCGGTCCTTAAAGTTGTTAATTACACGTCTTTGGTAGGAACATTTTGATATAATAAATACTAAAATAATTGATTTTCGAATGTGATTGCTGATTTTGTAATGTCGCACAAACATTTTAGTTGTACCCTACAATAGTAAGGTGGCGCACATGCAATTGCCCACAGCAATATGTACAGGGTGTTTCACTAAAATTTACAATACCTACCAGTTTTATTACTAAATGTGAGCAAAATAATGCTCCTAAACGTCAAATTTCATTTCAAGGAAGTCAAACTGGATCTAACTCTCCAATAATTTACCTCATCCCCATTGGGAGAGGTGGCTTCTCTGATTCTCAAGAGAACCAGAAATAATTTCGTGGGTTAGTCTCGCAACATGTATTAAAATCCACACATGCTCTTAACGAAAGTTCTATGCTAAAAAGATGATTGAGTCAAAACTGTAAGAGCACAAAATGTGTGTAATACGGAAAAACTAGCACAAATAAATACAAAATTAAGGACAATTTTCAGTTGGACCACATCAGTGAAGGCATGAAACACAAAACGAAATCTAAATGGATCTCAAATGTCGTATATGAATGTAATAAAACACGTTCAGATATTTTTTTCTCTTTGGTTATGGATTTCGAATCATCAAAGAAAAAAAAAGTATATCAGAAAAAATATATATCTCTCTCATAATATATTATATGAACGTATTTTATTATATTACATTCATATAAGATATAATTTCAAATAATTTAAAAAAAAGCGCTATATCAGCAGGATTTCTAATTTTAAAACTCCGAGTGTAGGTACGCATCAAGTTGGGGTCTCACTCTTATTTTTGGACCAAGCACGCATGTGCAGTGCTATTTATTAAGAAGTAGACATAGGGATATGTATATTGTCTACTTTCAAAAGACAAAATCTCTTCTGAAGGGTGCCTAATTTTATACAACTAAAATAACTTCTTAAAACAAATAATGATCTGGCTATTACTTTAATTAATTTAAATATTGTTGCTTTAGGCGCCCTTCAGAAGAGTTTTCGTGGTTTGAAAGTAGACATAGGGAAAAACAATATACATAAAACCCTAAGTCTACTTCTTAATAAATAGCACTGTATAAGGACTCACTCACTACCCAAAATTTTCTACTATTCGTCAAAATTCGGGTTGGCAACATTTTGTTTCCGATAATGTGAAATGTAGGACTAGTTTAGCTAATTTCATCGTGAGTCTATAAGCAGGTAAGTATGGGCTGACAGACATGTGGATCAGAACACCTTTTTTTTTAATTCCCTAAGATCCGTCCAAATCAGTCGCACGAATGAATTTCGATTTTGGCACGACGTGTGGCAGAAATCTCGAAGACAGTATATAAAGGAAGTTGTCTACCTTGATATAAATAAAATCCACTTAAATTGAATTTCAAACGGATGGTAATAATTAAAACGAGAAATTTAATATGTAATTAGCATTAACATCTGCATTTTATGAGGCAGACATATTAGTCGCTTTCAAATCTGCATAACCACATGGTATGAATTATGCAAGACAAATAAACAAATTTGATGTGACATAAAACGTGCTTGTGGTTTATTCCCCGTATCAGACAGCGTAACTAGCTTAGGGTATAACAGATATCGTAAAACTCCCTACCGTAGTCGCAACGCATGTAAGACAAACAGGTTAAACGCTAATTATAAATCAATAAGTGGACACTATTAGATATTTTCATTGCCCAATTTTAATTGGTTGCGTTCTCGATGGAGGAAAAAAATAGGACACCTAATTAGGAATAGTCCCAACCCAATACCGAGAAAGATTTAATAAGAGAGCCACCGTCAGGTAACATATTTTACTCCTTATTAAACGGCTAATTTTTTAGGTTCAACTTTTGTTTTACTTTTTAGCGGAATTAGTAAATCAACTCGATTTACTTCGTTTATGAACAACCTTATATATTCGTTAAAAAAGAGACGGCATAAGAATTTTCTGAAGAGGTATGACTGACGATGACAACGTATTTCGTTAACAAAAACCTACATTTTTATATTTCGCTTGTCAAATTTCGCATTGTCCTATAGGTTTAAATTTAATGTAGTTATTTTCATTAAACACACCTAAGTTAAAGCAGATCCAGACAATTACACGGATTATCCTAAAGTAATCAATAATTCTTTCTGAATAATTTATCTTTTATTAACAAGTAGTATTATATTTGCTTTTGAAGTTCTGAGTCTAATTATTTTCTGGACCACCTGATTATTATATAACTGTTTATGTAGCTCAGTGGTAGAGCGTTAGGATACATAGCCGGAGGTCGGATGTTCGAACCTGGGCCGAGGTAAGAATTTTTAATCTGTTACAGACATGGAAATCTCCTTGGATCAGTTTCGAACATTCTGCCGGCTACTCCGAATTAGGTTTTCCTAATTCGTAAGGTAAATACCGGAGTAGTATAGAACAACTTAAGACATTCTGCAGAGGCACCTCTAAAAAGCATTATGCGGGTCACTTTGGGCGAAAACCTGTTGAGGGCCCAAAACAAGAGCGGGACAATAAATAAATAAAGCGATTGGAAACATATTTGGTAGACATATTGTTAGACCTAAGGGAACGTAGAACGCGCATGCGCAGGTGTGCGGGTGGTATCTTTGCTAGCCACAGCAAATTTCTTTACCCAAAATCGTCATGAAACCTTCATTTTCATGCCTACTTTTGCGTCAGGAAATTTTAGTTTCCATGACAGAGGCAGAGCAGACTACGTTTCCTGCCGCTTGTCACATTACTGGCCGCACCTGTCACTTTTTTACCGGCCGCATCTGTGACATTGCTAAATGTCTATAATGTCTCCTGTCGTCACTGACAGATTGACATTAATCAACAGTTACATATACACATTGAAATTTTATATTAAAATACCCAAAGGGATCTCGTAATGTGTCATCGAACATTTTTGTTTCCTTGTTTAATTTCGTTTACAGGATCCACAATAGCCACCCTTTTTAATGCACGTCAAAGTATAGTTCCTTCCCCTTTCAAAAATTACAAATTTTCCTATAGAAACTCACATTTGTATAACAATTAGTCTATTGTGAGAGCTGTAATTTTTGTGGTAGACTAAATATTTTTGTTTTCACGTTCGATTTTATCTATTCTAATTGTTGAGGTCCATCTTGATATTAGTTTTCTCGCAATGGAGTCAATCGTTAATGGAGATCCAAAACACAAACCATTCCCATAAAACTTTAATTGTTGTAAAATTCAAATGTTGTCGTTAAGTAACAATATTTTGAAAAGGCGTACAACGCTACTAGTAGTTTCGGCAAAAACATGCCACCATCAGGCTACAAATTGAGTATATTAATTATAAAATTCAATACCTAATAAAAACAATTACCTTACAGTTGTGGTCTGTAAGGTAATTGATTTTATTAGGTATTGACAGTTGTGAACTGTAAGGTAATTGTTTTTATTAGGTATTGACCTTTATAATTAATATACTCTATTTGTAGCCTGATGATGGCATGTTTTTGCCGAAACGAGTAGCGTTGTACGCCTTTTTACAATGTTGTTACTCAACGACAAAATTTGAATTTTACAACCATTGCAGTTTTATAGGGAATGGTTTGTGTTTTGGATCTCCATTATCTAATCTAGTTTTAATTTGTTAAGTTAAATGTAGTATCCCTTGGGGGGGGGGGGGGGCTCCGCTCTAGGAGGGGCTGAATCCCGCCTGGCCACCACCATCTGGCTACAGTTCGGAAAAGCTTTTATTGAAGTTTTCATTACAATTTGTTTATAATATTTACGTTTGTAATTTATGCGTTTGAAAGTTTCACAATCACAGACTTTATGTACGTCTTTGCATTATGTATATTACGACGCAATGCCATCTGAGACTTGTGCTACAGTATTAAAACGAAAAAGACTTGAATGCGTCTAGTTTGCAAATTTAATTTGCAGAAGCCGATCGAAAATCTCGTTTATATACATGTAATTAACGTTTAATGCTTAGTATTAGTGCTACGATGTACTTATAAGTGTGAAGCACGTTACTATTAATACCATTTATTGGAGTTGGACTCTCGACAAGGTATTTATAGCCAGTCAACTTATGCAAACGCCTACATTTATATAAGTTATTGGAAAATATTTACAAGATAACCATCGTATATCCTCGGATCAAAAGCTTAACCGCCATAATCTCTCAGTTGTACAATTTCAATTCATAAACCACTCGCGCCTTCAAATTTTTATAGTAAACATTACTTAATGTTCGCATAAATTTCGCCTTCCATAATCCTTACTAATAGAGTTGGAAATATATAGGGGTGGTACTGTCGCTGGTAACCTAATTTAAATGCTTTTTTTTCTACGTGGGTTGAAGCAAATGCCTCCATCTGTATGCAGGAGATACCATCAAAACTTTGTGTAATTATTAAATGTACAGGTTAAACGGCTTAAAAACTACGATAATTGGCTCGGTAATTAAAGGCAGTCGCAATTTGGATGTTTTAATTAGGAGGTTGAAAAGGAAGGAAAATAAACTCACCGTTCCAACTGACAAAGACATCGTTTACGTCTAAACCTAATTGCTAAAAGTAAACTCCGGTATACAATCAACTGCGGGGCTTATAATCTCGATACGATTTTCATCTTTAATCGTACAACATTTAAGGAGGAATTTTCCGTCCTTCTTCCAGAACAATATATTAGTAAGACAAGAGGGAATTTCTTACATAGGTAACTTAAATTTGAATTACAAAGAAACAACGAAAGCTGCGTTATTTTAAATGGCAATTAAAATTCTACTGCGCATAGCGAGTCAAAAGGAATCTTTTCTAACTTGATTGTCGTAAAAGAAGTAAGATAGAGGATAACTTACAAATAGCATTACTTATAGAAAAAGACAAACTCACATTGACGCAGAGAATTGAAAGTAAGGATAAAAGAGATACCGAATGAGACAAATAATACGGTAGAATTGCAGTAAATGAGTGTATATACGAAGACTTTAAACGATAAATGACCACCCATTTCGGAAAAACTTGAAGATGTATGAAGTCAGTTCAGGATGTTATAATGTGTCTGAAGCTTGTTACAAAAGACAGTTGTAAAACGTCGTTTAATCGATTAAAACTGTCGCCTAATTTATAGCCCAATCAACATTTTTAAAACCCGCACTCCAAAATTTATAAATGCATTCACTTGCAAATAATAATTACTTGCGCTGACGAATTGTAACAGTTCGTTAATTTGCTTTATGAACAACGTGTATAGTTTTGTTAACAGCCTTTAATTTCTATTGTTAGTTAGGATATAATGAGATGATAAACGTAAATTATGTTGCGAACAAGAATTTTGTTGTAGTGTTTTACGAGTGCAAATTAGATTGCATAGTGAGCGTACACAAAGATAATTACTTGCAAAGAATACACGCAAACAATACAGCAGACGATAACGTCTTTCGGTTTTGTAACTTTAAAGTCAATAGCGTGTAGAATGAAATTTTTCTTTTGCATTCTCATGTAGGTAATATAGATGTACCTAAAAGGTAAAACACGCGTTTCTTATGGAAACAAAAACTTGCCAAACTAATTTCTTTACTTCCACCGTGCTTTTGGAAGTGAGCAGCAATTCAGTGTTCTTAAATCAACTAATTGTGGTATTTTGTATAAAACAAAATCCAACAGGTCAATTGGTTACTCATGGACACTCACAGCATATACACAGGTATTTGTTCTTCTTTCGCTTGCAGCTCAATTTAGAAATCCCATATAGGATGGGCGAAGAGTTATAAATCAACTTCGCCTATTTCTCTTTGCCATATTGACTGCCCTTACCAGAAAGACAATAACAATTGTTTCAGTATAGGTGTCGTTCTGCAATTTAAGTCTCAACGGAATAAAAAATTGGTTTTCATGGTAAATCAGCAGCGAAGTATGAAATTTAAGTTAAATGTGTGTGCAAAAAACACCACATTTCTCTTTATTTTTATTTTATTTTTATTATCCCTCTCTTGTTTTGGGCCCTCAACAGGCATGCGCCCAATTACAGAGTGACCCGCATAATGCTATTTAGAGGTGCCTCTGCAGAAGGTAAACAAAACCATGTTATTATGTCACTATTTGTTTTAAGGATGCGGATGGATTCTAATCTAGGATGGATTCAGGAATCTCAAGTACAGGCTCAAGTATATGGAAAACTCTCCAAACTTTCAAATTTAGTACTGGGCACTAGTAGCGCAGGGAACGATATACCTAATTCAACGAAAATTGGTACCACCCCACCAAAATAGATGTTTTCACAAAAATCTAAAAACCGTCGATATTTCTCCGGTTTCATTCACTACTTGACGTTATTTTCACGCTACTTGACTTAACTCGACTTGAAATCAAATCAAGGCAGGTCCAGTAGGTAGTGGAAATTGGCTGTCAAGTAAAGTCAAGTAGTTTAATGTTAATAAGTTTCTTGAACTGTCACGTAGTTTGTCCAGCTTCAAAATTTTATAAGTCGTCATGTAACTAACACTATTTCCCCATCTGCAAAGAGAGTTATTAGTCAAAGGACTACATCAAAACAATAACAAATTGAAACGATATACTCATTTACGATTTAAAAGGTCTTCACGCTAACAAATACACTCTTTTCAAAACGAACATTTCTTTTTTTATACGTAGACAGCTACACCTTCTATAATAGTGGAGGAGCAAGTAGATACCTAGGGGTGGGGTTTTTAATAAACAATAAGATCAAGGACACAATAGTGGATTTTGAGGCAGTAAATGAAAGGATTTGTCGACTACGAGTCAGAGGGAGATATAGGAAAATAACAATAGTAAATATACACTCTCTAACGGAGGACAAGGAATTGACAGTTAAGAGTGAGTTCTATGAAGAAGTTGGAAGGATATTGGAGAGAACTCCCAAGTACGATGTCAAAATGGTATTAGGTGATTTAAATGCCAAGATAGGAAGGGAGGAAAAATATATCAAAGTAACCGGGGGTAATAGTAAACACCATGAGTCAAATGAAAACGGAAAAATCGCAATACAGTTTGCTTTGGAAAACAAATTGAAAGTAATGAGCACGAATTTCAAACACAGAGAAATACATCAAACAACGTGGATTTCGCCGGACGCGAAGACCAAAAACCAGATAGATCACGTACTAATGGAAAGTAAACACCAAAGGTACATACAAAATGTAAGAAGTTACAGAGGCGCCGATATCGACTCAGACCACATCCTAATAATTGCTACACTAAGACAAGGTCCTCCAAAGAACTGGAAAGCAGCAAAGACCACATTAGTCAAATACAACGTGGAAAAACTTCTAAACCAAGAGGTGCAAACGGAAGCGGCGAAGCAGCTAGATTATACATTAAGGAAGCTACAGAAACCAGACAATATTGAGGAGGAGTGGAGTCAAATGGAAAACACATTAAAGGAAACCATGGAAAAATTGGTGGGAAGAAAAACCAAAGGAAAACAGAAGGATTGGTTCGACGAACAATGCAGGAAGATACTGCAAGTACGGAACGAGGCTAGAATGAAACTTTTAAAAAATTACAAAAGCACTGGACAAAATGGCATACCAGCAGAGTTATATAAGTGGGGAGGAGAAAGGCTTAAACAGGCAGTAACGAACCTGATCATAAAGGCGTGAAGAAGAGAACGAATGCCACAGGATGGCATAACGCGATCGTATGCCTAAAGGCTGATTCTCACTATACATAACGTTTCCATACCATATCCATTCCATAACCATTCCGTAAATTATTATGGGCTACGAAATTGACCTTTAAGTGATATGTGCGTAAGACATTCAGTCGCGCGCTAATACACATTCGCCTTCCATATGTGAACGGAAAGGAGAATGTGTATTAGCGCGCAGCTAAATGTCTTACGCACATATCACTTAAAGGTCAATTTCATAGGTATAATAATTTACGGAAGGGTTATGGAAAGGATATGGTATGGAAACGTTATGTTAAGTGAGAATCAACCTTAATACATAAGAATAGAAGGGATAGGTGTATGTGCGAAAATTACCGCGGAATATCTCTGCTCGATGTGGCATATAAGATTTTCGCGCGGATAATACGAAACAGGCTAACCGAGCACCAGGAACGAGTCGTGGGGGAATACCAAGGAGGTTTTAAAAAAGCACGAAGTACAACGGACCAGATCTTTACGATGAAAATGCTTCAAAGCAACAGTTACGAACAGAATTTGGGACTACACATACTATTTATTGATTTCCGGCAGGCGTATGACACCATTATCAGAAGAAAACTGTACGATGCCCTACAAATCTTCGGAATCCCGACGAAGCTAATCAATTTGGTAAAAATGACGTTAACCAATACCAGAAATAAAATTATGATAGACGGATGTGTATCGGAAAGTGTGATTGGAAGGATAGGATTAAGACAAGGCGACCCACTCTCAACGGTGCTGTTTAATTTTGTTCTTGAAGCAATTGTAAGAGAAAGTGGGATGGAAGGGGGCGGAATCATTTATCAAAGAAGACACCAAATAGTCGCTTATGCAGATGACTTAGCGCTAGTAACAAGGTCAAAGAAGGAGCTAGAAAAGATGTTTGGTACACTAGTAAGAACAGCGAGATTGTATGGGCTGGAAGTAAACGAGAATAAAACGAAATACATGGAAATGCGGCAAAATGTAGGCACTAGTAATACAGGCGTCAATTTCCAAGCGGGTGAGAGGACATATAGTTTGGAAAAAGTCAACAGTTTCAATTACCTTGGAGTCACAATAACGAACACGGTGGACGAGAGTGTGAAATACAAAACCGGATCACTAGGGGGAGTAGGGCGATAGGGGCGATTAGCAATATGTTAAATTCAAAGCAGATATCTCGAGCGGCAAAGCTGAGAATGTACAAAACGATTGTACGACCAACAGTAACGTACGCAAGTGAACTGTGGGCAATGACAAGTCAGATGGAAGAAAACTGGGAGTATGGGAGAGACGGGTGTTAAGAAGAATACTGTGAGGAGTGAAAACCGAGGATGGAGAGTGGAGACGAAGAACTAATAGAGAAGTACAAGAAGCTTACGGGGACATATCGATAGTGACGTTCATAAGAGCTCAGAGGGTTAAATGGCTAAGACACGTCGTTCGAATGGAAAAAAGCAGACACGCAAAAAGAATGCTGGAAGGGGGAACTGGCGGAAAAAAGAAAATAGGACGCCCAAAAAAGAAGTGGCTAGATGCAGTGATCAAAGATGCGAAGAGTGTGGGGGTAGAAGATTGGAAAACCAGAGCAAGAGATAGGGTAAAATGGAATAAAGTAGTGGATAAGATTAAACAAATGTGAAGATTAGGGTAAAGTCAACGGTTTAATGTAATAAGGTAGAAAGGACTAAGCCATGGGTCTATAAGGCCCGTAGTGCTGAAATATATACGGGTGGCGCAAAAAGAACGCATCCACTGCTCCATTGCTACTAAAACTGGACGCTCCAACCAACAAAATGGCGTCGCTCGGCGGTCACTGACCGCTCCCCTCCACTGGTACTACGTTACTCAAATCCATGCGTTCTTTTTGCGCCACCTTGTATATATACGTCAAATGTGACATTTCGCTGATTAAAACAGCGAAGTGTTGTTTCGTTGCTAGGAGCAGAGAAGCGGAAAGAGGCAGAGAAAGGGTACTCTGCCTCTTTTTCGCTTCTCTGCATCTTTTGATTTCTATATCTGATATGACTAGCTGTCTATATACGAATACAACCAATTCCCGCATACTAATAAAAAAAATGTAGTGACTTCAACCTACGTTTCTTATCCACTGTAGAACGTAATACCCTGTTTTTTCCCTTGGAAATTTCGGAAAATATTTTACTACCTCAAAATCTTTCGCGGGCATACGTCCAATCATTTCCCAACGTTTCATCGCAATCGGATAAACGGTTTAGGCAGGCATAAGAGACAAACAGTCAAACATTCATTTTTATTTGTATAGATAATCAGCCCTGTGTTGTATTAGAAACGTCAAACTTAACGTGCAGGTTATCTGTTACAAAACGTTGTTTTGTGTTATTTACTATGAGCAAAATAACGTTTTCTACAGATAAGACGCACGTTATGTTTGACGTTTCTGATATATCACAAGACTGAATACCAGCGAACATTGTAATGCCTATTCCGGCGAACCTCGTATATGTGGCTACATTGGCATTTAATCCTGTGATGTATCTTAACGTGCAGGTTATCTGCCAAAAAAACGTTATTTTGCGTTATTTAGTATGGGCAAAATAACTGCAGGCACGTTAAGTTTAACGTTAGTGATATATCACAGAGGTGATTGCCTCGCATTTCTATATAGTGCCATTACAGAGTACACATTTTAAATCCTTTGAAACTGAGATGTCGTTTGAGGACATGGAGATGTGTTGCAAAATCACACTGTGCACATCTTAAATATCTGAAAGTAGTGCTAACTAACATATGCCTACTTAACTTTGCTGTACTGGTACGGCAAATAAAAGGGCTACTGCGAGCTATTATCAGATGAATAATTTAAAGTTTGCAGGGGAGGCATCTGGTTACATGGCGCATTAATCAGTGCAAATTAATAAAATATGAATAGTGGGGATGCGTGATCTTTCGCCCTCTTACGTTGCGGGTGCAGTAGTTCGTTGTATAATTTTAATTCGTTTAAAGATTTGTATCTTAAGAGATGTGGTTTCAGAATATGTTGAAGATTGTTGCAAAATTACAATGTGTACACTTTACTTCTTTTGAAGTATTGCGTATTTTTAAGCGGCATTATTACACACTATACGTGATTTACAGTTCAGTAATCAAAAGCAAAAATAACATATCTATCACTTTTTAATTTGATAGAGATTTTAATTTGATGGTTGGAGAGATTGAAAACATTTCATTTGGCAGTTGTTGTCATTAGTTCTCTTATTTACTTTTATAATAATTTCCTTTTTTTTATATTTTAATAGTTATTCTGCTATTCGGGTTGGAGACCAACAACTCAAAGATAATGAAAATCGGTCCAGTCGTTCTTGAGTTGTAAGTGGTATAACATGCACAACTTTGTTTTATATATACCGGGTGGTAACCTGAACAACGCACCATAGGAATTTCAATAGTAATTCTTTCCCTTCTAATTATTGGCGTTCGTAAGTATTTTAGAGATCGCATATATTTCAGTTTTTTGTAGACAAAAAAATTACGAATCCATGCAGCTTTTAATTTTTTGAAATTTGAAACCGAAAAATTGGATAACTGAAAACTGGCGTTTTTAAGAAAATCAGTGGTGCCATGACAGTTTGAGATCAAACAAAGCTAACTAATGGCAATGCAGCCGCTTTTGTTTGATTTCATAATTCCATGGCATTACTGACTTTAGAAACGCAACAGTTTTTAATTTTTAAATTTTTGCAGGTTCTGAATTTATAAAATAGGAAACAAAAGTACGATTCGTAATTTTTTTTCTTTACAAAAAACCTAAATATCCTAGTATGCCTGTGAGGTTTTACAATATCATCTTTTATCCTTTCTTTCTAAAATAATTAGGGGAGCCAATATTGGAATTCCTATGGTGCGTTCGTCCAGTCACTACCCCGTATATACTCGTATTTATAAAAGTTGCACAAGAGAGTTTTGCACTTTGATTTATATTGTGCAATTTAGATAAGGTGCTAGAAGTAAAACAGATCGGGTAGAATTTGCATGATTTATAAAAGGTTATATCTGACCGATTGCGGTAAAATAAGTGTTATTGTTTAATTAATTAATTTCATTACGAAGATGTGCGCGTTCCCGACGTAAGTGGTGGCGCAGGACGCGTTCTGTAGAAGCTGCCGTTATTGATGTCCAATTGTGATTGGCGGTTTATGTAAAAATGCATAAATAAGGAGATTATTTTATGGTGCAAGTGGCCTTTACATACGGGAGGCAACGTTTAAACTTTGCTTTTTTAGTTGGTGACGGTTGGAGTGCGAGTTTTGTGTTACGCATTTATTTTGGGCTATTTGGAGACGTAATTGATCGCTATTATAATAAAAAATATTTGTTTTGCGCATGCGCAATCCGATTTATTTTATTTTTGAAGATATTTACTACTAGTTAATAATGATCGTATTATTAACCATTTTGAACAACTACGGAAAAGTCTACTTTAAAAGTGGAAAAAATGTTAATAATCATGTCATCATACGCTAGTGGTGAAAAAATTGAATACAAAACTCTTCAGTTAAATGACACTACTTGACTCGGAAGTTAAAATACCTACTCGGCCTTCGTAATTCAATATTTCCTCACCAGTAATGTTTTCTAAATTTCAGGCAAAAAAACTATAACGCTACATGATATACAGTCATTTTTGGGACGGATATCGAAGAATCGTAAGATCTCAAATTATTCTGGCACGGAGAACCCCCTAATAGGATAATAAACACATAAAGAGCGTCTAAAAAAGCGGCAGAGCATCTCGGTGTGACCCCACGGAGTCATTGGATTTGACCCATTTTCAATTGGCTTGTTACAATACGTGGTATATACAGGGTGGTACACGGTAAGTAGGAACGTAGGGATTTAACATGGGAAATTTTTATGCAATATCCTGCCCTCCTGTACATTTTACAGAAAAATCGCTTTGCTCTGTCGCTTAATAACAACTTCACACTAATGCTCAATGAACTCGCACGTGACACGAGACACGTGACAAAAAATGCATGCCAATCCGATGGTTCTTAACTACCTAAAAGGTATATATAGTTATATGAAGTCTCGTATTACTGGGTTTGAGGTATCCTTAGATACATTCAAAGCATGATGTTTTGAGCATGTAAGAACCGTGAGTTTTGCTGCTGAGATTTTTTGAAAAAGTAACAACAAAAATAGTTTGCGCGGCGGGATGACAGAGCTAGAGTTAGAGGCGAGATTTTAAGAACAAACTAAGGCAAACCTTTTTGTTTCAATGCCATGGTGGGGTTTATCTTGAATTGACTCGACCAAAGTGCCGTATCTTTATTTGATTGAGTATACATTTGCGGTAAAGAACTGAAGTTGGTCGCGGATGGACTCAGGTTCCTACTACGCTGACCTCGTTTTGAGACCATTGAAACGATAAAAGAGGACGCTCCGAAGGAATTGAAAGAGATCTGAAGAATTTTCAAAGTTGAGTGGATTACTTTGAATAGATACACTACAGTACAGGTTTCCTATTCCAGATGATCATGCGACGTATTTCGACTCAGTTAACTTATATAATTTATATATTTGTGAGTGTATACGCACTCGACACGAATGAACTAATTTGGAACTTATAAAACCAGTCAAAGCAACCAGTTGGTAAGATTTTCAAAGGTGAAAATTTGTGGGACATCAAGTTGATATAAACGATTTTTAATAGTCGAATCAAAAAGCTTTAATGAACGCGTGCATCTGGCGGAATTCAATGATACCATAATTCCTCCGACACAAAGCTCTCAAAAATTAACCGCCACATTTCATTCTTCCAACGCAAATTTGTGAATACGGTTTTTTTTCCTTATATATACGCGACCATGCACAAGCAAGTACATAATTCTTGAAACTTTAATAAATTACACACTTACTAATTTTATGCTTGTATAATTCATATTTTCACACAATCGGTATATAAGGTCATTACTCAACCGCATTTAACAATTCTTGTGAATGGTACAATCAATTAAAGAGCTTTAAGCGTTTAAATAAGCCGATTTTGACAGCCCCGGTCATTCATCACACCACACAAATCTTTATAATCCGATATTTATTTCTATCATTATAAATAAATTATTCATTCGGCAAAGTGTCTCCTTCTGCGCTTATTAGGAGCTTATTCGATTACAATTAGAAATTGTCCAGCCAAACAGGTAACCAATGGTCCCTAATGAACTATAAATATGTTCGGTACAATATATTATATTACTTTATTTATGAGTGGGTTATAATATGGTATAATGGTGCGAATCAGTGCTTCCCAAACGTTTTTCTCCTGCACCTACACCAAAACACGAATGCATCTAAAACAGGAATGTTAGCACTTTTATATTAACAAAAGAAACTTTTTAGATGCACTTGTTACAATTATACAAAACGCCTTAATAAACCAACGCAGCAGTACAATTGGAATTAAATTATAACACCGGTATCATCCGCGTGAATGGTTTATTTTTACATGTTTTCTTGGTGGAAGGATAGTAACGGTGTTATATTTGAATTAACAATCTTTAATGGCTTTACAGTAATTTATGATTACTATCAATGTTAAAATTAGTTTAATGCACCTTACTCATTAAATAATCGCCACGACTATTATTGTTCTTTATACAGAGTGTTTGGTCACAATAGATTCTGATATCAACGGAACTTTTACCTGGTAATAATAACGAAATTAACATTACTGTGTATATGCTTTTTATGAGTTCACTAATAACATTATGGAGCGGATATCTACCAAGCTTTTTAAAAAAAACTGCTGTGACTGGCACAGATACCACCCACACATCTGCGCATGCGCGTTCTGTCCAAAAGTGTTTCAGTTCTTTGTTTTATGTCTAAGGATATGTGTACCAAATTTGGTTCCCATCGGTTTAAGCGTTTAGCCGGAAATGAGAGTACAACGGATCGACCGACAGACCGACATGATCGAAATTTTGTTTGATTCGGATTCCTGGATACTATCTTGACTTGGGTTTGGTGATGGTTACACTCTTTATTTATTAGGCACGTGCGACATTTGGAGGACTGGCTCCAATAAGTCCCCGTTCAAAAACTGACAACACCCAGAAAAATCATCCCCGGAGGATTCGCCCAAGGAAGGTTGGCATCAGAACTTTTTTCACGGATACAGGTGGGAACTTTAGGATTGAGTTTTCTTAGAGGAACATTTTTGGAAGCAATTTTCCATGGCAATGTTAAAGCGAATCTTTTCTGCGCGGAATATTTCGAGACGAATTTTCTGGAGGGAATTCTCATACAGTTACAACCCTTCTCGATTCTCTGAAAATGGAAACAACTCCGCTCGTTGACCTATGTGCTTGTCTAATTTTTATTATTATAGCTTATTAAATAGGAAACTAAGCTCTTTTCTAGTAGACTTTAGGTTCAAAGGGGAAATCTTGACAACACCTGGTGAAGTATAAGCCCAAAGGCGCACACAATTAAAGAACAAACGCACAAATCAGCGCAAGACAGCTACATGCGGACATTTAGGCACAAAAATTAGCGCAACAAAACGGAGGGGGGCTCTCGGCGTAAAGAAAAACGCACAATTTTGGGTTGGGTGCAAGAATCAATACAAAACGAGTGCAATATTTTGCCGGTCTGGCAAATGAAGGTAAAGGAACCAGACCCACCCCCATCTCTGATATCAATTCGTGTTCCAACATAGTTTTGTCTGAGGGATCCATCCAGCATAGAACGGCAAAGAAAAATCATACAGATGAAAATAGTGTATTGAAAGACAAGTGTTACAATGCGACCTATTGTAATATGACTATCTTGTGGCACGAGTGGCGACGCGAAGCGTAGCCACGAGTAACTGCCAACTTGAGAGATGAGTTACCAAAAAAACGACTATAATCATCATTGTGACACCGAAATAGAAAATTTTTGTTGTGATACACAAATCAAAATACCTATAATTGTAGCTATTTCTATGCATCAATAAAGAAAAGGTGATACAGAGAAATTTCTTAAATCGCATCAGGGCAGAACATTAAACGCAGATATAATTAAAATATTTAAAAATGCATTCCTTTATTTCCTCGAAATGTACTCGCGTTTTAAGAATGTCGTTAATTAACGCGTTCGTTAGATTCTTATAGAAAGATTTTTCTTTCGAATTAGGCTCCAGAACAACTAGATTAAACAAAAATAGTTTCCAATAAAGTATCAGTGACGTTTATATTACCCATACTAAAAGTTCTCATTCCAAATCGAAATAGTTTGTAACCAAACTAAATGTAGTTTCGCTATAATTACCAAAAAGCTCCAGCTGCATGATCGAAACGACTAATGAATGAGCGTATTGTACGCCGTGAAATGACCCACTAATTGCCTTATAATCGAAGGCTTTTCAAATTGGGAATATTTCCTAAAGTGAATAGGGTTCTGATTGCATTGAATTTTATATTTATTACCTGTATAAGTTCACACAGGCACGCATGAAAAGAAAATAATGTATTCAAAAAGCGCGCTACGAAAAAACGAGAAACAATATAAACAGCCATTTCAAAAATTTGAACTTAAAAGCTTAAAACGTAATTTAAAATGTTAGGAATTAATTGGTAAGCTACCGATTTAATTATTCGCATATTTTCAAAAATTAAACGAGATAAAAATCTCATCTTCTAACGAAAATCCCATTTTAAAAATGCTTCGGAACGTTTGATCATTGTTTAATTAATCCATTTGTTTTTACACAAGCTGAAATTAATCGCTGGAATTAAAATACAGATCACATATAATGGTTGTTTAAACTGAATTTTACTCTACAACCTAAACGGCGCTCTCTATCTGCCGAGATTAACTTGCGGCCGAAACTCGTAAACGCAAAAAGCTCACGGAGGCATTTATTGTTAGCTAAACATAAGATAAGGATCGGTTATACGTAAATTGGCTTAAGTTATTCGCGGACATTTTTAATAGGGTGCAACTTAAACCTCTATTGTGCCTCTTATTCTCGTTAGGACAGATTTCATTGTCAGAATACTAAGCCGTTTTTGTGATCGCAATAGAACCCATTATCGGTCCTCAGTTTTCAATCACATATGTAAATGTATTTTGAAAAATAATGAGCTCTAAAACCATTGATGTCCTCTGAACGTTTGTTTGTTCGACGATATTTTCTTAATTCTCTTTTATGTTCAGCATAACGAACCCATTAGATAAGTTTTTTTTTGCGTAAGTTATTACAGTTACTGAAATTCTATTGTAACATACTTTATAATGAACTGAACTGACTTCATGATTGAACAAAATAAACAAATTGTTAAGATATTTGTCGCAGTATACCTCAAGTACTTTGTTCAAACTCATCTATTATAACCTAGACGCCACCAGCTGCCATTACACAATAGTCCTAATAAAACTAAAATTTGAAAATTTGCTTCAGTTACACCTTTTGCACGCGTTCGATTCTGGACTTTAACGCCACCCCGCATACGAAGAAGGCGCTATTTTCACTACTTCGACTTACCACCCGTGACTTGACGTCCATTGAAGGAATAACAAAAAAGTCTAAAAGGTAAAGAGTACCATGACTAAATGCATAGTAGATATGGGAAGATGAACACCTTTTATGTTCAGTTTGCCCGAATTATAGAAATTGTATTCACTAAGTTTTGCACAGTGTGCGGTAGTTTGTTTTGTCTAAGACGTGGAGGCGTATTAAAAAGTTATTTTGCATTGTGCCCTTTACGCATTTCAAAAGCGTCCACTTCAGTATGCCATCCACATGCCTCTCGTCTGATAAATATACACCTAATGTTATTGTGTCGGAATTTTGGTTCATTCTATCTGGGTTTATTGTACCAATTAATCGCGTGAGCTGAATGAGAATTAGAATTACACCCAATGAAAAATAATTTTCAATTCAATCGGGGTATAAAAGTGAAAATTATTTGGAATTACGATCAGTTTGGCAAATTAAAATGGGTGCGGGCTGCTATTTTCTGTGCTTCATTCAGCATCATATTATCAAATAAGGAAGATAAATACAAACTTTTCTAAGGAATAGAAGATATTTACTATGGTAAAAAGAAGGAATTTGGCAAAATGTATATACGTGTGTAAATCAAAACTGACCCCTGTAACTTTGGCGGAATTGATGGTATGAATATAAAATGTTGGGGGTAAAAGTAAATTTAAAGCTCCATTTTGCATATTTCATTTTTGAATTCTACAGAAAATTTTACATTTCATACGTTGGTTTCAGTAATTTATATACCTACGAGGTTGGTCGAAAAATTTTTATTTTTTAATAGACCATAATCGTTTTTCATTGCCATTCTACATTACTACAAAAATCCATTTTTCTTAATTTATCCGCACCAACAAGGAATTTAAACAATTTTGAAATTATCAAAAGTTGAAAAGGGACTTTGCCTTATTTTTGCTTTCTATAATGTTTCTGTGATTTCATCATTCCTGTTTTTTCTCTGCATTTTTTTACTGATCCTACTTGCACCCGTCATTTTCATGCAAAAGTAATCTACAAATGCTAATTCGCACGTTATAGTCATGGCCTTCCATCGAGGTACCCTCTGAGGCTATAATATCACTATGTCTGGATTTCCGCTATTCGATTTTCTACCGTGTGATATGTCTCGTGCCGCAATATTTTCCTATTCATTGCCTTATAATACATATTCAACTGTTATTAAGTGCTTTTACATTTAGGACAAAAATTAACAATAAAAAAAGAAAAAATATATATAAAAATATTTATTCTTACAGATGATTAGTTATGGAGATAGCACGCGGATGCAAATACCAGTGGATCGCTTTGAATATCTAACAGCATTTCTGATTTCAAAGATGTATAAAATGTTGACATTTTCTTTAGCCGCTTTTGAAATATTTGCATTTATATAATACATCATCAACCTACCGAAAACTATCGGAAGTAATGGTGATCATATCCACTATTTTGGTTACATTTTGTGTATTAAAAATAAGTATGAGTTGGTCTAGGTTATTTCCAGGGTAAAAATAAAATTTAGTAAATAATAAATACCTAATACTGGCAATTTGCTTTGTTCTGGGATCTGCGATTTAATAATGTAGGTACAATAAATGCAAATAAAAGCAAATGTTAACATATTATGTTTTTGAAAACAGAAAAAAAAATCTATTGAATTTTTGAAAAATATATACACAGGGCGTTCCATTAAGAATGTAACAAATTTGCATTTTTTACTAACTTTGCTATATTCATGTTTTTTTACTTTGGCGGTTTATGATAAATCCCACGACTTTTGTATTTAAAGTTTTTTTTTTCTTATAACAAACGCAGAACGTGCTGTCTAAATATACAGAATAACCATGTACATGGAAAACGTCTAGAATGGTTTGACGAACTCAAAAGTTGAATAATATACAAGGTGTTGTGTTTAAACTAAGAGGTCAGTGTTATATAACACGCCATTTATAAAGAAGGCATTCATTGAGAAAATGCGTTAATCATATTTTTAATACAAATCCATCAGTGTACAGCAGAACCGTTTCTGCATGTGCCTTGATCCCCATCGATGCCCCAATTTTAGAGGGCGCCCGAGTATTGATTTGGCCCCTTCACAAAAAATTTAAAACAGCAACACAGGTTCAACTAGTATCGAACCACATATAAATATTTTATCAGCACAGTGCAACACACTATTTAGCCCATACTTTAAAACATTTTTTAAAAATGTTTGGTTCTCGCCATATTGAAATAGTCGTGAAATGGAGGGGGTGGGGGAGGGAGGTTCTGACGTTTCGTCTCCGGTTAACAATCATCAACTTTGTTGTTTCTTATGGAAGTCATTTTTACTTATGTCATTTGATAGACAATTTTTTTCTGATTTCAAAAAAATAAATATCACTATTTTTAAATATGAAATATTAATTCGTAAAAACGCAAGAAACTGCGAACATACACTACCCACGACAAAGTTTGCCAGGCAAAAATGAGAATATTTGAACAATATTTAAAAATAGTGATGTTTACATTTTTGAAATCAGAATAAAATGCTCTATCAAACGACACAAAAAGTAAAAATGACTTCCATAAGAAAAAACAAAGTAAATGATGGTTAACGAAACGTCAGACTTAAAATTTAAAACTAGCAGCTTATAGAGGGAAAAAAGGGGCCATAATAATGTGTCATTTATTTTGAAATATATTTTTAAATAACTTCAGTAAAAAAACTATTTTGCAAAATTTCTTTTTTTTTCAGGATATCTCCGAAAGTAGTCGGAATTTTTTCAGTTTCAAAACGGCATTTGATTAAGCATCAAATACGAAACTTTGCCAAATTAAACTACCTACATATCTCTTACAGTTTCCGAGATCCCCGTGGTGGCCCCTCGAATTTTAATCAGACTGTATACACTATACAGTGTGTATCAAATAGAATAATTTCGATAATATACATAGATGGGGCGAGGTGCTCGTACACGTCGACAACTATTTGTACAGGGTGTTGAAACCCTCAGTTTGTTTAAACTTGTTTAATGCTGAAGCAAAAATTGCAACTTCTTAAACAGAAATATAAAAGATTTTTAATTACCTTCGACTAGCTCATATATATCTAACAAAAATGTTACCTCTTTCCTCTAGTTTGCTATTCCTCCCTGAAATTTGATTACAAAATTCGGAATTCTCTACTCACTATCAAAAGAAAAGGCCAAATGGCCACACCGATTATATTGAAATCAATCAACACTTTTAATTGATTTCCAGATGCACTCTCCTTTTAGAGAATATTGTACAAATGTATATGATCAAAACATTTTTCTCTACCCTAATAGTGACCACTTTTTTTAGACAAAATCCCTCTAAAATAACTTCTTCCAAAATCTAAACATTGTCGCGATATGCATTTAAATGATTTTTTTATTTACAATCCAAACTGGCCCCCGCTGTTACAGTGTGTCATGTAAGTGGCCAATACCAACTTTTTAACCTTAAACATAACACTCTGTGTAGGTAATACCATTGTATTTAAATACAATGGTAATACTAAAGGTTTGGATGCGTCAAACTCTGCACTCGACACCTTCCATACACAATGTCCTACTAATACCCTTTAGGATAGTAGCAAGTAAATATAAATATAATAATAAATTAAGCGATCCACTTCTATTTGGGTCCGTGCGTTATCATTGATTGATTAATTTATTTATTTCTTTGTGCCATATCGCGTAAAATATACATGAATTATGATTTGGATGTATTGACATAAATGTATAATTATAAAATAAGATAAAAATATAGATTTCACGTAAAAGTTAGAAATATATAAAAGCTTCAATGGGTAACAAAACTTTAAAACAAAAAACTGCCAAAAAACTTATTACCTAACATGTAACATTGATCATCCGGCCAATATAGTCATTTTATTGAGGATATGAGCCTTATTTTAATGTTTTTATATCGAAATTAATTTTATGTTGCCTTGTAACATCTTCCACCCATTTTCAAATATGAGATATCACGTAGGTACTCTTATTTTTTATATGACTAAGGCGAAGTTGTTTTTGAATCCTGGGTTCTATGAGTGGAAATCGGAATTTCTTGAAAATTGAGATTTATTTTTCTAGATAAAACACTTTAGCACATAAATGGTTTTACTATTGCGTTTTTCAAAAAACCACTTGCACGAGTCTCTTTTTTGTAATGAAAACATTGTACAAATAGCCCTCTTTTGTATCTTACATATATACCATTCATTAATTTGTTATTTGCATTTCCCCACTGTACCCCACCTTCGATTCAAACAATGAGTAGTACACTTGGAGTAACGTTTTTGATCACACATTTTTTTACGTCGTGACAGAGCGAAGATGTTTTTCTATATTCATTACCAATTAGGGTCGTCTGCATAACTCTATTATTTCATTTATTTCTCCACAGCCCAGAACTTTTTCACCGCTCATGATTTTATAGCACGCAAATGAGGAACTTTCATGACATACCTATAGCTTTCATTGCCTTCAAGATTTTGTTGTGGTGTCTTGGTGTTTTAATTTCAGTTTTTGCAGCCACAAAAGAGTTCCAATGCTGTGGATTTCCCATTCATGTTCAAATTTCGCCCTAGAAGTTTACCTTTAATATGCTTAGTGGATGCGCCAGTTACGTTTTATACAATAACTGTAGGTACTAGAGACGTACAACCATAATTTGACATAAATGACGTTATTATATATGAATGCGGTAATAACTTTTGAAAAAAAAATATTTTGAAGAGCTCGTTATAAACGGAGTATAAAAAGCAATCAGTGTGTCGTAACGAATTTAAAAATCATTATTTTTATCTAACATCCTTAATTAGTAATTGACGTAATACTTAAAGATCATTATGATTTTAATTTTATATTATGCACAAGTGGTAACAAGTCTTTTACGACCTTCAAGAGAGCGCCTCGTATATAAAATAAGTTGTTAATCATAATAACTACATATCCTCCCATCAATTTGTTACCTCATCATGCAGCAAGCCCATATTCGTGATCGTTTCGTGAGCAAGCATCCACTAATGATCTCGCGTTACGTGATCTAATTTACAAAATTACCCGAACTGTTGCTTTTGGCACAAATGGTGTCGTCGCACCATATAATTTGATTATTAACCAGTATTTATAAGCAATAAAATGTGCCATATGTAGTTAAACATAATTTTTTATTTGCGCGGTAAGTATCGACCTCTACTTTGGCGTATTTTGAACAAATTGGGAAAGGAACCTAAGACTAATACACATTTGTTAAACTAGTATAGAAGAATGTTAACGTCGTTAGCATAAGTGCCAACTAAACACCCCTAATTAAAACGGGTTTTAATTGCATTCGAGAGAACATGATTAATAATTGGGAAACATATGTCAGTTTAGCGCTGCATTCCTTCTAATGAGCCAGCGCTCTTCGAATTCCATACAAGGGAGTAGAAGAAACTAAATTGTAAACCATATCCGGACGCGTTACTATCTCCTATGAAAAACTTCTGCTTGGTTGTATTGAAAAGAAGGGGGGAAAGGTTCGCCGACTTAGCCGATTAATATAATAATTATATAATGAGGGGGATGCGATACAGAAATGTCCCTTAATCGAAGTGTGAAACGGAAACGCAACCCCATGTTCCGCTTAGTGATTCCTTAATAGTTAGAACGTTTAAATATGTCTTGCAACCCCTATGATTGATTTGTTTCGCCGAGCTTTACCCTCAAACCGAACGCTAAGTAAATCACGAAACCCTTCTCAATTTTCACTAATATAGATGTTTGCTGGTATGGCAAAATAAGGCACAATTGCAGTAGTAACAATATTGAGCAACACGTACGGTATGTATAATTATAGTAACAGGCAACTGACGTCTGTTATAATGGAACAAACATATTCCGTGAGAGACATTTTGTTACTAGAACCATTTAATAAAAAAATTCAAGTTACAACTCCCCTGTAAGAGCAGCCTGGGAAGAGAAAGGATAACATTCTGTGATTCTGAAATCAGCAGCCATTGCTAGCGATAAGGTAGGTTGAGAAAAATCACGGAGTAGACTGAGTATCCGTAATTATTTTGCATTTTAGGGAAAATGTTACGGTGCAAAGTTTAAAAATTAGGTATAAACTACGGAAACGTTTGTATAAGACATTCCACAACAGACAGAAGCAAGACAATGTTTCTAAATGTAAACACGACATTTCCTGTATATTTAAGATTAATTGTTAGTCGAAGTATTTCCTTCCTTCATATGGCTGGATACCATTTTAGAACTCCGGGATTTCAAACTCTTCAGCAGAAAACTAAACAACTTCATGGCGCCTATCTTCTTTCAATCCATCCATTCTCTGCAAGGAACATTTAGCTAACACAAACTGAAAGGGTCCCCATGTTCGGAAACTTTTTGAAAAAAATTGTACATGTGATCTCATTTTAATCGTCGCTCATAAAATTTAAAGATCTCAAATATTCGTTCACTACTAATCTAATGATTAAAGATGAGCCGGATCAAAAGTCTAACTTTGAGTTTTTCCGTCGGCTTAATGAGGTTGACTCTTGATAATCGTACTCCATCTTTCTTTTTTTAAAATGCTTTCAAGACAATGAAGCAGGGGAGCTTTCCATTTAACTGACTGACCTAAGTGTGGTTCATACCTTTAAAATGATGAAGCGTAATGTGATTTTTAGCGCATTTTCTAAGAATTAAAAAAACTGTGCTATTGTTTGCGTTTTGTCAGTCCGGACCCACTTCTATCGTTTTGAACTACTTCTAGGGGAATGGTCCTAGAGTCCTGGAATTTTTGCAGTAGGCAGTCTATACCTTGAAGGTGTGCCAGATCAAATTTCGCTATCTAAAAAGGCCCCCCCCCCACGAATTATTTCCTGAGATGCTGTTTTTGAAAGTAAAACGTGCATAACCTTTACATACGACAACCAATTGGTCTCAGATTTTGCATACGCATGCCTTTAGTGGTGCCAAGTTAAACTTTGTGCAACCGACGCGTATATCAGTCGATTATGGTGAGGCAGTTTTCGTACCCGTCGCAAAGAGGTAACTTGATGAGATCCACACGGATCTCTATCTCCACGCGAGATAGAGCATCTTTCACGACGTTTCCAGGCGTATTTTATGGTAGCGAAAACAGGTACGAGTAATAATTAGCGGTCATAGGTGGTATCGTCGTTCGGTCTCGGAGAGCTTCCTAGAGAAAAAACCAAGTACAACCATGAACCACAGAGTTATTGCTGATCGAGTACCTACTGCACCAACAGCAGTGTTAGAAACGCCGGTACGTAAGGCAATCTTTTGTACAGGGGACAAAAAAGATGAAGTGGTGGCGCCATTCGAGGTCCGCAGGTGACAATTTGATGTTGAACGGGTAGGTCGGGAAACATTGCCATATCTCTCCATGCGAGACGTCAGAGTGACAAACTGAGAAATAATACGCTTGTAAGCATCTCCTACTGGGCCATCCGGAGTTATTGGGGAGGGAACGATGTTGAGAGTGTGTCTGTGCGGGGTTGGAGAAAAGAGTACATGCGGTGTGCAGATTGGTGAGTCCATTTTGAAAGCGCTCTTGTCGAAGATCTGTGGTGCTCTAAGTATGGCAATTTAAACTTCCGCGATAGCGACAGTCCAAGTTAACGGTCGGGATAGGCCGAGATTCAAGGATAGCTCTTGAGTACCGAAGGTCGTTACCAGTTGCCGTAAGCTCTTCAACAATTGTATTTGGAGACGTATTTGGCGAAATGTTAGCTCACCCGGACGTAAATGAACGTGATGATGTGGCCATGAGAGAAGGTCTCATATTATGTGCTTCAACGGCTACAGAAGCAAGTTCGTCGGTACCTATTGACCTTTAATATGTAACAGCATTCGATGGGTTTCTTGCGGAAGCAAGTTTAACCCGAAGAACATCGTCTCCAACTCCACCGGGTAATGAGCGCATGTGAAGTTTGTCGCCAAGCTTAAAATCTGTAAGCAGCTTGTGGGGCTGTGCATCTAGCACAGGAACCCTGGACCATACAGGATGACGGTGCGAAAAATTGGAGGCAAGCTGAAATTTGGCAAGGTACTTTACTTGAAGGGTCTAAACATCCTCTAAAAACCAAGCGCCGAGGCGTTGAGCTCGTCACCTCAAAACCACCTCCTAAGTGGGATAAACTCTACCTCTTTTGAAATTTTTTTAATAACTCTAACTAAGCATTTTAAGAAAAAATGTCACGAGAGAAAAATCGTAGAGAAGAAAATTTACTACCAAATAGGTATATAGATCAATTTTTTTTAGATGTTCAGTGGCGCAGATTTTCGTATTTTGAAAAATTCGGATTCTTCGGATTTTGAAAAAATATCCACTTTCCGACGATTTGCACAATTGTTGAAAAAGGTTGGTTAAGGGTTCACTAACTCTACAAAAAATTGTAACGCCCAGGGAGTCGCCCAGTATCAAAGAATCGTTTTTTAAATTTGTTCATTTAATTAATCAATGACTATGATACCTATTGTTTTTGCCTATTATATGCCAATTATATCTGTTATATGAGATATATAAAGCAATCTATGACCCCCAAGGGCATAATGAGAGGGTATAATGGATTGTTATCTCATTATGCCCTCAAACGGCCTGTCAAATGTATTGATGGATTTATATTATGTAATAAAAAAAAGATGCCACTTGATTCGTATGAAGCACTTTAATGTTGGGCAAACAGTAATCATTAGATTTGTTGGAACTATTACAATCCCTCGGGCTCGGGCTTTGTCGCCCTCGGCATAAATATCACCACCTTAATGCCCTTGATACATAAATAACTATTTTTTCCAAAAGGTATTACCGAATTTATATATAATAAGAATAACTTGTGGCTCTAAAGTTACAAAAACTGACATTAAAACACCAAGACACCACAACAAATCTTGAAAGCAAACACAGCTATATGTCATGAAAGTTCCTCAATTTGGGTGCTATAAAATCATATATAAGATGAGCGGTGAAAAAGTTCTGGGCTCTGGAGAAATATATGAAATAATAGAGTTATGCAGACGACTCTAATTGGTAATGAATATAGAAAAACATCTTCGCTCTGTTACGATGTAAAAAAATGTGTGACCAAAAACGTTACTCCAAGTGTACTACTCATTGTTTGAATCGAAGGTGAGGTGAGGATATTAGTTTATTTTTTGATTTGAAAGATAACTACTAACCTAAACCTAACCTATTTGGTATGGTTGGAAAGCATTTCTTCAGAGCTTTCCAACGATGTATCACACATGGGGGGTCACTATTTAAGATTTAAAAGTTGGGGTGGCTGGGGCGTAGGGGGTTGGAGGGGGTGCGTCGCCAACTATGTCATTGTGATTCCCCCTCCGAATTACCGAAATGGATTTTGATTTTTTTAAATATCTCATTTATTTACTAAGACATGGTGGGTGGTGAGTTTTCAAATTGCCACCCTGTATAAATACGATGGTATTACCTACACAGAGTGTTAGTTTATAGTTAAAAAGTTAGTATAGGGCCACTTAAATGACACACTTTAACGTCGGGGGCCAGTTTGGATTTAAATTTTTGTACAATGCAAAGCTATCGTGGAAAACGCTGACTGCGTACATTTTGTTCAAATAATGAACGGACCTAGAACTTGTTGGGATTGGTAGAACTAAAAAACTTAACCAATGGAAATTAATTAATGATCGCTCGCATTAACAATCCACAATTTTTGGGTGCATTTAAAGATTGAGCGGGAGATAGTCCAGGGAGAGACGAATTCTCGATTTTGGCATTGAGCGGGCAGTTTCGATATTTGCGAGTTAGTTTACTTACCCCGGTAAAAAGCGAATTTTCCCAGTGGTGTTTTTCCGAAAAATGAAAGTTCTTGCGATATTTGGGTGAGGAATAGCAGTTTAGATAAAGAAGTAAAGCACCATTGTCAGGTTAACCGGAATAAATAGTGACGCAGAGTTTTAGTTATATATGAAAATTTTCATTTTTAACAACCCTACAATTTGGACTATCTACATTCTACAACGTTTCAAATTTTATTTTAACAAGTTGATTCTAAATTTCAGGAATAATTTACGAAATTCTTGGGTCTTTTGTAATAATTATTTGTCATGTAAATTGTAAAATAAAAAAATCATTTAAATGCATATCGCGACATTGTTTAGATTTTGGAAGAAGTTATTTTAGACGGATTTTGTCTAACAAAAGTGGTCACTATTCGCTATAGGGTAGTGAAAAATGTTTTGATCAAATACAGTTGTAAAATATTCTCTAAAAGGAGAGTGCATCTGGAATTCAATTAGAAGTTTTGATTGATTTCAATATAATTGGTGTGGCCATTTAGCCTTTTCTTTTGATAGTCAGTAGAGAATTCAGAATTTTGTACTCAAATTTCAGGGAGGAATACCAAACTAGATGACAGAGGTAAAATGTTTGTTAGATATATCTGAGCTAGTCGAAGGCAATTAAAAATCATTTCTATTTCTGTTTAAGAAGTTGCAATTTTTGCTTCAGCATTAAGAAAATTTAAACAAACTAAGAGTTTCAACACCCTGTACAAATAGTTTTCATTAAAAAATTGGATACCGAAAATACCAATCGACGTGTACGAGCACCCCGCCCCATCTATGTATATTATCGAAATTATTCTATTTGATACACACTGTATACAGGCTGATTCGAATTCGAGGGCCACTATGGGGATCTCGGAAACTGTAAGAGATAGGTAGGTAGTTTAAATGCCGTGTTTAAACTGAAAAAATTCCAACTACTTTCGGAGATATCCTGAAAAAAACAAAATTTTGCATTGCCCCTCCACCCACCCACCCTTAGGTTTCAAATTTTATCGTAAAAAACAGAATGGTTTCGTTCGTTTCAAAGAATCACGCTCATCATCAGACAAAATGAATTAACAACATTACATAACTAATTAGGTACAGTCGAATTTGAATACGGAAATCAGAAATCAATTACTTTGTTCGATAATAAAAATACACTCAGCTGCTAAATTACGGCAATTTATCCTTTGTATGATTTTTAATTTCAAACACATAGCCACATACCTATTTAGAGACAATATAATCTTGAATGTTTAAGTTTATTAAAAACGAGGTTTTGAAATTAAACACGACCTCGTTTACATAAGCGGAAAGTGACGGAAAGTCTAATTATATTTTGAATAAAGCACTAAAAGTTCATTATTCATCGCAGATGTTTAAAGTACGTATAGTTGTTACCACCTTTTTTAATGGCGCGTCTCAATTTTAAAACCGTAACTCACGTCGTTGTGAACGTCTCAAGTATATATTTTATAAGGTACGATAATTTAATACCGTTAAAGTGCACACATAAATGATTATGATATTATGGCGAGGAAGATTATTTTTAAGTACCTCTCGTTTTATATACGTCCATTGGCAACGTACTTAACAATTACCGGAGGTCGTGTACAACCGAATTAATCTCGTTCTTTACATTCCGTAATTAAAATATAAATGTCAGTGCTGCAAAAGAAAAAGTGTCCGGACCACCTAACTGAGTAGCTTCTGTTTAAAAACTTTTAACCAATTAAAATATTTCTGTGGTCGTTACTTTTATAATTAATACAAATTGCTAGAGATACAGAGAATTTTTCGAAAGAGAGACGCATTAATTATCCTCGAAATCGTACCTTAAAAATGTTAGGCAACAACGTCCATCCTTCCTACCAATTACCCTTAAATTCGAGTTTTTATGGCGTACAAATGAACGATAACAAGCCTCTGGACAATTACAAATTTAATTTGTTCGGTGAGCGCGTTCATATTACAAAAACTAAATTAACTCCGAGGGATTTAATTAATAAAATAATTAACAAGAGCTTCTAATTTATAACCGTGATTGTTAAAGGCGACTTCAAAAGCCCTAAATTTATTATTTGTACAAGGAATAGACAACTGGTCAGTTTGTAAAACAAAGAGGCGCTTCAACAACAGTCCTGCGGCGCTTTGCGGTCCTTCTACTAATGACCGGCTCAACTAAAACAACATTTAGTTAGGTCCTTTCGCTTGTGTTATTTACCGTCGTACACTGTAAAAACTTCACCCGTAATGCTCTTATAGTTTCTGCCATTTTAGGCTTTACGCTAATTATAATTAACCATAAAGTGCAGTCCGCTAAATTCATCAGAATGCCGGCTTCCTAATTTATTTAATCTTATCTTACTTTAAATGGTGCACCACTTTTTGTTTCGCTGGGCTTTAGTCATTGAGTGTTAATTAGTTTCAACGCCTCAGAATTATCTGGTGAACTAATCCATATTCTACTAAAATTGATGAATTGAAGGCAATTTGTGTTTATACTTTACACCCACTGCGTTATATACTTCTAATATGTGGGAGAATTAACCAAACAACGTTTAATTAATTTTAATTCTTCCATAATTAAAATGAGACAATTTTACTCACTTAAAGATAATTATCCTGGCCAATTTACATATTTCCTAATGCGTCGGATATTATAATCAATGCTAGGGGTAATTAATAATGTTTGAAGACAACATTTTTGGTTATGGTCAATTATTAATGAACAATTAAGTATATTTATGAAATACTTGTTTGCTAATTAACCATAAGGTATATTACGTTTTTAGTTTGGTTCGTCTTGTGAAATTGGTGAGTAATTAGGAGCTAATTACTATAAATACATCATCGTAAATTATAACATTACAACAATTTGGTAATTACGAGACTGCATTAACACTATTTGGTGTTGGTTTAACAATCAATTACCAAATAGTGAAAAAATGCATTTTTCATTGGTACCTAAAAATAGTTAAGGGTGCAAATTTATTAGCAAGCTGCGTAGATTACTTTATTTTATTACAAGATTTAAATCGTAGTCTTTAAAGGAATTATAATAAAGTTTTTGATTTACGTGTTTACGCCTTTAAGTCACGATAATCGCCTTTGCGCTGTTATAAACGATCCTAACCAATAAATTCTCGTTATACCTAAGAAATTTGGCTTAACAGCGTAGAACAACACGTTCACTTTCGAGAGGAAATTTTAAAGGCAATCTTTGTCGGCATAGTCAAAGCACGGGTTGACGTCTCATATTGCGGGGTGGGGCACCAGGGCGCCTAGGTCTTCTTCACGGTCTAGGTCAATAGCTACCACAAAATTTTGTTGTATAGTACATTTCACGCATCGCGAAAATTACCGAAGAAAATTTGGGCAGTTACGCAAATGTCACCGTTCACGTATCGTACGAGGTTACAGCACGATGGCATCACAAATTAAAGTTAAATTAGCGATCATCTCGACAACCGCATCCGAATTATTGCAGTCCGGGATTGACTATAGGTCGTAACAAAAGAGCCGGCAATTAAACATTGATAGTTTTGTATAATAAGGATTATTTGGTTATTAGGAACATGAGTAGACGTGTTAAATAACAGACCAAGACAAATGGTTTGCTTCCGCATCCAGGCAATAGTCTATAATTAAGTGAAGGTAAAATAGGCGTGGGTCATCGGAATTTTGGCGGCGTCGTGATAAGTTGACCAGAGATCTGTCTCTTTTAATCATTGTGACATTTTCGCCGTTCACGCCTTTGACATGACATAAATTACAATCAATGTGCGTTGAAGTCCTTTCTTTATAATTAATCATAGCACCACGCTATGATTTTTGCGGATATACCACATTCACATCATTGTGCTAATTTGTGAATCCACGACATGTTTTGTGCGTCAATATAACAGATATTTCATTTTCAAAGATGTGTAGGTACTGATTTCGATACTACATTAAAATATTGTGCGTCAAAATTAACATCAGTGATATGTAATTTTTAATCCTAGAATTAAAAGGATGAATCCCTATCGCAATCGGAGTTCACACTTGTTCCCACATGTTTGCGTCAATCAACTGTTCTGTCAATCAACTAATATTATTATTAATATTTCGCTTTGGGAAACCCCAATTAATTATAAGCCGACAGTTTAATTGATTAACTCAAGGTTTTCCTACCTTCCTTTTAATTTTCTTGGAAGCAAACGTATTCAAAATAATAATAGGTACCCACCAACGCCCTATAAACATTTGCGCTCCAATTTTATAAAGATAGATAAGTACTATCTGCAGTAATTGTTCATGACCCTGTTACCGACAATGTTGCCAAAAATATTGATTCCTTCTCCAAGGTGTTGCCGCATTTGAGTTTAACTAAACACATTATGTTCAAATTTTTGAATAGTTTGTACTGATCTTCAAAGTTTAAAATTCACAAAGCGTACATGGTTTATATCACAGTTTTTTTCAATCGAATTTTCAAATAATGGCGTGTTGCTATTATACTATAAAGTACCTACACACGTTATCTTCAGAATGGTCCCAAACTCACAAACCAATCAATGCGTCTAAAATGAAAATTCCAAATGTTCTAATTTGAAACTAATACATAATTTCGTCATATCATGCAATATGTATAAAATTTAGGGGTATTTGAAGCACGGTTTAGATAATTTGAATTTTGTAGTGTAAAAACTTTTTTGAACTGAAATTGTAATTACAATTTTTATTGTAATTACAATTTTTATTGTAATTACAATTTTTATTGTAATTACAATTTCTATTGTAATTACAATTTCTCAAATATAAAGCCATTTAAATCTACGAGTTTATATATTTTTTCCCAAAATCATTGCACTTGGAATTTTCCAAAAAAAATTCGGATTTTATAGAACGTTATAGATCGTAGGATCTAGCAGCTTGCTCTTTTCTTAAGGACTTGGAATACCTGCAAATTCTAGAATTTGATAATGAATTTGAATTTTTAACAACTTTGCGAAATTTGAATATTGTCCTTTGCTTTGAAATGATTGAATTCTACAACACTCAAACAACAGAAATCAAAGTTCAGAACTTTGAAGTGTCAATACGGAAACTCGCTTCACAGTATTAAATTTTGTGAAGAGTTTTCGAAAATCTCTTGTCACTAGAATTTTACAAATCATTTATGCTCAACTCCAACCTCCAAAAAATAAATATGCTGCTGAATTCAACAATTGAAAATTATCAGATTTGAAGCAAAATCTGAAATTTAAACATGAAACCACTCTAACGGAGAATTGGAAAATAAGTTTCCGCTAACCAAAGATTTAAAAAAAACTAATTTTAACAGGTTTTTACGTATAATAACCTAAAATTTAAATTATGCGAATTGAATTGAGAATTATAATAAGCATCAAGTACATTTACAATAAAGTTTATGAAAGTCGAATTTTACGACTTAATTGGTGTGAGTTTTAATTTCAAACACTCAGATGTGGTCTACAAAATAATAAAAACTCTAAATTTCAAATTTTTTTTGAGAATTTGCATTCTAAAGGATGAAGGCTTTCTTAAAAATTACTCAAGATTTAAGAAAATGGTGATGTCACATTTGCATGTAATGGCAATTACTTGTATCTATGTATGTATGTATGCTTTATTGGTGATTTATACCTACAAGTATTTTCACACCCCATTTTTTCACGGACATAATGGACATAAATTATCCACCAATACTCTCTTCTTCATAATTACAATAGCGACAGGCATTACTGGTTTACTAAGCGGCAGAGCAAGGCGATTCAAGTTTTATAGGGAGTCGACGGTGTCCGTGTCTACGCCACAAAAATCCAAATTTCGCGATTTCATTTTTATTTTTTTCTGTTATTTGAATGATACAAAAAATTTAAAAAAACATTCCCATTGTCACTTTGAGCTTACGAGAGCTTACAAGACACCGATTTTCAATACAACGTTTCGTTTCGAGAAATCATCAATAGTGTTGATGACTACTTTATTTTTTTATATGGTCCGTAAAAATAGTACATACAACACCCTAATCGTGCGAGTATACATATCGGACAAATTTTCCACTTTCCACGATATTTGTCCAATAGATATTCTAGAGTGACTGTGTTCGACGGAGAAACCCAAAATCTTCTTCTCTCTTAAAATTTCAAAATTATTTTATAATAATATGGCTAAAACTATGCTCATTTTGAATTTCATGCCGTTCAGTTCATAACTAAGATGACAAAAGAGTCTATGTTAATTTTCTAGAAAATTACGCAAGTTTCAAACGAGAAGGAAATTTATTGTTAGAGGACAGGTTTAGCGTTGGTTGTAGATTACTTAAACAAAATCTATCAAAAAAATCAAAATATTTGGTGTACAACAAAAATTCCAACCCCCGCAATCGAATATTGCTATATACGTAGATGACGTAATTTTCAAAAGAGAAGGAAATATATCGTTAGTGGGTAGTTTCACGATTGGTTGTATATTATATTGTTTAAACAAAATCTATCAAAAATTCAAAATATTTGGTGTACAACAAAAATTACAACACCCGCAATCGAATATTGCTATATACGTAGATGTTAATTTTCTAGAAAATTACATATTTTTCAAAAGGGAAGGAAATATATCGTTAGCGAGTAGTTTGCTGATCGGTTGTATATTGTTTAAACAAAATCTATCAAAAAATTTAAAATATTTGGTCTACAACAAAAATTACAACCCCCGCAATCGAATATTGCTATATACGTACATGTTAATTTTCTAAATTTTCAAAAGAGAAGGAAATATATCGTTAGTGGGTAGTTTCACGATTGGTTGTATATTGTTTAAACAAAATCTATCACAAAGTTCAAAATATTTGGTGTACAACAAAAATTACAACCCCCGCAATCGAATATTGCTATATACGTAGATGTTAATTTTCTAGAAAACTGCGGAAGTTTCAAACGAGAAGGAAATTTATTGTTAGAGGGCAGTTTTAGGGTTGGTTGTATATTACTTAAACAAAATCTATCAAAAAATTCACAATATTTGGTGTACAACAAAAATTACAACCCACGCAATCGAATATTGCTATATACGTAGATGTTAATTTTCTAGAAAATTACGTATTTTTCAAAAGGGAAGGAAATATATCGTTAGCGAGTAGTTTGATGATTGGTTGTATATTGTTTAAACAAAATCTATCAAAAAATTCAAAATATTTGGTGTACAACAACATTACAACCCCCGCAATCGAATATTGCTATATAAGTACATGAATTGCGGAAGTTTCAAACAAGAAGGAAATTTATTGCTAGAGGGCAGTTTTAGGGTTGGTCGTAGATTACTTAAACAAAATGTATGAAAAAATACAAAATATTTGGTGTACACCAAAAATTACAACCCCTGCAATCGAATACTGCTATACGTAGATGTTAATTTTCTAGAAAAAAACGTAATATTCAAAAGAGAAGGAAATATATCGTTAGTGGGTAGTTTCATGATTGGTTGTATATTGTTTAAACAAAATCTATCACAAAATTCAAAATATTTGGTGTACAACAAAAATTACAACCCCCGCAATCGAATATTGCTATATACGTAGATGTTAATTTTCTAGAAAACTGCGGAAGTTTCAAACGAGAAGGAAATTTATTGTTAGAGGGCAGTTTTAGGGTTGGTTGTATATTACTTAAACAAAATCTATCAAAAAATTCACAATATTTGGTGTACAACAAAAATTACAACCCACGCAATCGAATATTGCTATATACGTAGATGTTAATTTTCTAGAAAATTACGTATTTTTCAAAAGGGAAGGAAATATATCGTTAGCGAGTAGTTTGATGATTGGTTGTATATTGTTTAAACAAAATCTATCAAAAAATTCAAAATATTTGGTGTACAACAACATTACAACCCCCGCAATCGAATATTGCTATATAAGTACATGTTAATTTTCTAGAAAATTACGGAAGTTTCAAACAAGAAGGAAATTTATTGCTAGAGGGCAGTTTTAGAGTTGGTTGTAGATTACTTAAACAAAATGTATGAAAAAATACAAAATATTTGGTGTACACCAAAAATTACAACCCCCGCAATCGAATACTGCTATACGTAGATGTTAATTTTCTAGAAAAAAACGTAATATTCAAAAGAGAAGGAAATATATCGTTAGCGGGTAGTTTCATGATTGGTTGTATGTTGTTTAAACAAACTCTATCAAAAAATTCAAAATATTTGGTCTACAACAAAAATTACAACCCCCGCAATCGAATATTGCTATATAAGTAGATGTTAATTTTCTAGAAAACTGCGGAAGTGTCAAACGAGAAGGAAATTTATTGTTAGAGAGCAGTTTTAGAGTTGGTTGTATATTACTTAAACAAAATCTAACAAAAAATTCAAAATATTTGGCGTACCACAAAAATTACAACCCCCGCAATCGAATATTGCTATATACGTACATGTTAATTTTCTAAATTTTCAAAAGAGAAGGAAATATATCGTTAGTGGGTAGTTTCACGATTGGTTGTATATTGTTTAAACAAAATCTATCACAAAATTCAAAATATTTGGTGTACAACAAAAATTACAACCGCCGCAATCGAATATTTCTATATACATAGATGTTAATTTTCTAGAAAACTGCGGAAGTTCCAAACGAGAAGGAAATTTATTGTTAGAGGGCAGTTTTAGGGTTGGTTGTATATTACTTAAACAAAATCTATCAAAAAATTCAAAATGTTTGGTGTACAACAAAAATTAAACTTCATCTAACGCTAGTCATATTTTTAGGCGACCCCAAAATGCAAGATTAAGTAAATACTACCGGAAAAGGATGTAGATAAAAAAAAATAGAAAATAACATTACTTTAGCGCAACTTTAAAGAAGAAAATTATTGATGTGGGCGCATAATTCAAGTTTCCAAACGTAAGGAATTGAAACAATTATAAAAATTTTAATCAACCAGCATTTTTGTCCGAAACTGTATAACAAAATTAAACAAGTAGTTAATTAGTCACTCGCTCGTTAAATTAAATGGGAGAAAATGTTTTCGAGATCTATAATTTAAGAGCTCGCATAATTTCTTAGGGGCTGTAATTTTTTTAATTGGTTTTCAACTAATATTATTTACGAAAATGTTAGTTTAAAAGCGACAAAGCGAAATGGGCTGTTAACATCGTCCCTAATAGATGTTTACCTAGAACGGTAACATTTTTTAAATTCTTCTAATGGATAATTAACTTAAAAGTGAACATCGTTAAATATAAGAATACACCTAAAAAGTAGGTACGGTCGTAAATCTCCGTTAATTACAGTTTAAATTTAATAAATCATTTATTTTCGCATTCATTTACAAATGAGCACTAATGTAATTTAATACGAAGTGGTACTTCATCAAACATGACACATGGACTTAACTTCTGGCAAAGCCAGAAATATTGATTACCTTTTATCTTTTTCGTTTTTTCACAAAATCTTAAAATGCAAATTTGTAGCTTTAGTGTCGGAGAATTTCGAATGAAAAAATTTAAATGTCTTCGCTGCTTTACATTCAAATTAACAAATAAATATTAACACAATAATGACAGAATTTAACAAGGCTATGCCGAGAATGTTAAAAATCGTTAACTTTATGTTACGTGCCTTTTTACGAAGATAATCATCTCTATATTAATTTCTGTTTTAGGAGAGGAGCGAAATTTAATTTGGTGATTAATTAATAAAACATTGACCTTAGATATTTATTGGGATTCGCTTTTGGAAATTAAAAAGATGTCTGAATCTAGCAAAATAATTTACATCAAATTTTGAAATTAGTGACATTTTTCACATTCCTTCCACTATTCATTTTATCGAAGTGATGCTTGTTGTACCTACATTACATGGAAAGAATTACAAGAATTCATAAAATATTAAAGGGATTTTGGACAAACTTACGACTTTGGCGCCAAACCTAATTAAATTGAGAACTCTTACGAAGTTAATGTCTTCTTAAACTGTCACCCTCCTAACAAAAGAATAATATTTTGCCGAAATATTCCGCCCACCCTTTCAAAAATTGTGCAACAAAAAACTTTTAGAACTCTATAAAACCCTGACTTCTTTTCTATAAAGCAGTGTATTCAATACAAATTTTTACGACCCCATAGACCTGTGCCCTAACAAAACTAATTCTTTAAAAATAATTTTTTTTTAATCTCGCCGACTTTCCACCGACCGATTGAATGAGTGACACTTTAAAAGATTATATTAAATTTTATCGCGTTATGATTGTGTTTAGTTGAAATATTTAATGGAAATTAATATTGGATTTATGACATAAATGTGACACCCTTATAAATGTTAATGGCTTTATCTGTGTAAGTGAAATAAATTTAGTATATATATTACAGCATTATTGTTATCTATAATTGAATTGACCCCACGATATTGATTCTAATAAAAAAAAGTTATCATTACTTAAATTACGTTTATAATTAGTTTGTGGGAAATAAATAAAATATTAAAGTTAATTAATTTTCAACTCTGGGCTTGTTTTGTTTCCTTTTCGACATATAGCTATTGGAGTGATTAGGGGTCGAGAGAGTTTGCCAAAAGGGGTGCTGTTTTTTCACAGAGAATCACCTCCACTCCGCGTATTGCAATTTTCAGAAGAAAATAAAACGCAAACCCTACGATTTTTACTATACCCTGTACTTTTTAACGTGTAGTCCCCATCACTCTGAGAGTAGAAAAATCGCCATATACTTTGTTGCTGCGACTTGAAATGAAAAATTTTATTCAGGTGACCCACACTCATACATCATATGTCATGGTACCTACTTATCTAGTTATAAGCTTTGAAGTTCTGGTTTTTAAGTTTTCGATATTTAAAACACTTTTTAGGGGAATTTTTCGAAAGAAAAAATATCCCGTTATGTGATGGTTTTCTCCGTATGGCTGTCCATATGTTCGTCTGTCTGTCTATTCCGCGCCTAACGCGAGAAGGAAAGGAGACAGCGATGTGAAACCTTCGCTAGTCGATTTCTACGAGTTCAAGCATTAGATTTTTAAATGAAACCTTGTATATAGGCACCTCGAATAAAATTAAAACTAATACCAAATTAAAAAATTAGTTTTACAAGCTATGCTGATCTGATGGGACAGTTAACCAACCCCTTAAAGTGTGTTGCAAAATTGATGGATGCGTGACGATCTCGAAGATCGTTCGGTATTCAATTGTCTCAAATTTTTGTGCTTATGCTGAAGTAACTAATTTTTTTGGACAAAGACTGGTTAATGTGGAAATGCGCTTTTTGTAAATCGTTTACGATTACTTTTTGAACTTGTTTAATTTATTGAATGATATCGATGTAAATTTAATCCAAGATAACAAACAACATGGGCTATTCAAAATGGTGCTTCAATGGCTTGCATGCGTCTACACTAGTTTTTCCGTAGTAACTGGCAAACTGTTTCCTTATGGAAATGCATGTCTAGAGAGGTATTTATAACTTTTTAATTTATTCGATATCTGCCCACATTTAATTCGGTATAAAATACACAATTGGCTATCCAAAACGGTATTTCAATGGCTTGTGTTCGCACTAGTTTTACAGTACCCAGTGAAAAATCGTTTCCCTTGGGAAATGCGCGTGTTAAGAAAATTATTGATATTTATCGATCACTATCAATGCAAAATCCAATATAACAGGAAAAATGGGATCTCTGAATATATTGTGTCCATACTAGTTTTTCCGTGGCAAGTGGAAAACCGTTTTCCTATGATAATGCACGGAAAAATAACTTTTTTATTTATCGATCGATATTGTAAGGTGTGATTACGTATAAAAAGCTTGAAATTTCCCTCCGTTTAAAAATTTGTTTTTTTATGTGGAAGCAAACATTGCAACTTCTATAAAACTGATTATTAATTGCCCCCCGACGAGCTCAAATAATTATATCTAACAGCTTTAATTCTTTCGATTAGTTTGTTTATAGTAGATTTTTATTCTTTTTCTCCTGAAATGTAATTCTGAGTTCCCTTTGTCACTCGCTAGGAAAATAAAAAGCTCAAATGACCATACCAAAATAGAACCTTTTTATTGCTTTCCAGCTCTCGTTCCAGATGCACTCTTCTTTTACATGGTGCATTGACAGACTTTGTAGTTCAATGGTAGAGCGGTGGGCTATAAAGCCGGAGGTCGGGTGTTCGAACCTGGACTGAGGTAAGAATTTGTCATCTATGACAGAGATGGGAATTTCCTTAGACCAGTTTCGAGCATTCTGCTGGCTACTCCGAATAGGTTTTCCTGCAGTTTTCCTAATTCGTAAGGTAAACACCGGAGTAGTATAGAACAACTTAAGACCTTCTGTAGGTATTTGACTAAACCTTTGACTATAAAATAAAATAGTTGCCGCTTTTATTAGAAAATTCCTTCTATTATGACAATCTAATCAACATGTAATCCTAGCGATAACTAATTAATGTTCATTGGTTAAGGATCTTTTTTCAACCGATCTCTTTCCTAGAAAAAGCTGACTCCAGAGTTACCACGGAGATTTTAGCTTTATGATAGGGACTAGGGACTGTAACTTTATACAGCCATTAAAAAAGACTAAATTTGACACTCTACTCGCGCTGTCGCGGCGCCGTGATATCATGAACTAATTAAGACGACAAAAAATGCGTCGAAACACAAATGATGCAGAAAAGACGGACTTCATTTCCAACACGGTTTAAAATCTTATTGGTAAAATTACAAAAAAAAAAACGCCTAATTTATTGACTACCTATATTGCCAATTTTCTTGGGAAAACATTACAAATAAATCTCTAAACGATTTGTGTATTTTCTTTATTATTTGTTTCCAATTCACCCCTGCTGCATTTCAAAAATTCGGTTCGCGAAATGTTCCTAATGAAATCATACTATCTACGTATCTGCCCCAGTTATTTTTATATAATTCCTCTTTGTTAACACATTTCTTTTTAGGTTATACCATGTGTGTTAATTTAATTATCTATCTCGTAATCGGAAATCCAATGACGTACGCAGTGCGAATTAATTGGAATTAGGTCTGATTTTTCACATTGTAGTTTTTGGATATATTTGATTATTTTATTAAAGAACTCCGTGTCCTGGATGAAATGCAAATACTCGCTTTCGAATTGAAGAATGCTAACTGATTTATTACATTGCATCCGAGATGGAAGAATAGCTACGCAAACGTTGATCTCAAATACCGGAAATTGCAAACTTCTAGATAACCTGTGGATAATTGCTTTTGTCGTTAGTTTATCCTAGCCCTTAGCTTTACCAATGTCGTGACGAATTGCTCTGCAATTCATATATTGCATACAAAGTTGCAGATACTTTACATTTATTTTTGCCTTTGTCGTTTTAGTGTTAACGCAAGGTAATTCATTTAATTAATGTATTTATCTGTCTGTCTGTGAATGAGATGAGATTAAGTTACATATAGCTTCTAAGTTCTCAGCTGAGCTGAAAATTTGCATTTAGTTAAGTGGAATCTTGCACCGCATTCCTAATTTATTTTGTGTTTTATTCAACCAAAAGTGCTAATTTCTTTACTGTTTTACGCAATTAAATATTATTAGTGTATCTGGATTGTTCATTGCCAAGACAAAGGTTATACCCACTGGTGCCCGAAGGTTCACAAAGCTTTTAGATAGTTCTTTACTTTTTGGCGGCATTTGTACACGCCTGGCATCCAAAATTATATGAGCTTTGTCAAACCTCGGTGGTTTTCACCAGAAGACCCGTTTCCCCTGGCTAGCCGTGACCAATTTCATTTTCCTTCTCGAGGTACTTTAATAAAAAAATCAAAAATTATTGTTTGTGCCTCACTCAACTCTCTGGACACATTACTCAATGCTGAACTCGGTTATTAATATTAGATAAAATATCGATAAAACTTCCGAAATTATTAGCTTTTTTGAAGAGAAGAAATGAGGGATTTAAGCCAAAGAAGTCCAAGATTCTGACGTCTGAGCAAGTAGATCTGTTGTTACAGGAGGCTCCGGATGATAGATACATATTTAATGGTTAAGGTAATGGTGAAAATGTGTTTATTTTCATAATTTTTAAGAAATCAATTTTTTTCAGGTTTCCTTATTGTGGGTTTTGCGGGAAAAGAGCTGCTTAGTTTAGAAATCGGCACGAAGTGAGAGATTTGGGCGATTCTTCGAATATCTTGAAATCTGAGAACTTCAGAGTGTTAAAACATTATACCATTTTGAAGAGGATCATAAAAAACTAAAAAAATACAGGGTGTTCACTTTAAAAAATATGCTCAACATGACGAATGGTTAAGGCTGTAACTCGCTGATTCCATACTTTTTCGCCACTCTGTATAATGCCCCTTTCTGATAAGTTAACGGAACAGAAAAAATTAAAGAGGAAACGTGGTTTCATTTGTATGTAAAAAAGATTTTTAATTTTGTATCTATCTATTGCTGGAGTATAGAATTTCATCGCTTATTAACCTTCCAACAGACTATAACCACAGATTTAAATATACTACGGATGGATCATGAGATAGGCGATTGTGGAAACACAACAAACGTTCCAGTTGCTAGCGCACCTATATGAATTTTATTAAATCGAAAGTTTTAGTTTGGGTCTTAGCTTAAAATAATCAGCAGGAGTCTGTATAACGATGGCATAGAAGGTTTTTACTATTGATGGTGCTGAAAAGCAATATGATATGAATTTTTTCTTCGTAATTAAAACAGTGGGTCTTTGTATTGTGTGTTTGTGTTCAATTACGACCTTGTGTGGGCGTATCTGTGGCCGTTCTCTCTCCTTTAATTTCAATTAATAAAATCCAAGAACAATTTCTTTCTTTAGAATGGTAGTTTCAGTTTCAGCCTGAAAATTAAAATTCTGTAATCAACTACTATCAATCGAAAGTTTTGATATGTCTATACGTTCATTCAAGGCATCGCCAAATGAAATTGAAACCAGGTGTAAAATTCTTGCAGAACAGCTTTTTACAACTACTCGAAAACTTCACTCATTATCTGTTTGTTTATTTTAACTTAATTTTACTACCCGCATGTCAGTCAGGGAGGTATTGCAGTGGGGTAAAAAATGATCCCTCCCTTTTTTGACGGGAATACATCAAATACATGTTTTGAGGCACCAGGAATCCGAATCAAACAAAATCTCGATGATGTATACAGGGTGATTTATATCAAAGTATTTTTTTAAATAGAACTCACCTATATTATTGCATATTTCGATTACTTAGTCAATTTTAGTGTGACTTTATTTACACATGATATCTAAAATGAGTGGCTGAGTCATTTTTTCAAAAAATAAATGTCCAGTAAAAATTGAAAACGAAGTTTCCATAAAACTTAGAAGGCCATGACGCTGCAGTATTACTGATCATCACGTGTGCTTACCTACACACGCCGAACTTTTTTTGTGCTAAAAGAAATCACTGTAAATTTTCAAAATTTCAATCAAAGATATCTTGATTTTGTTTAATGAAACTACCAAGTTTTTTATTGCATCAAATGTAGTATTTGATTACCTTTCTAACGATATAAGCACGCCGTATTTACCTTTTATACATATTTTTGTAATTCAACCATTTCTAATAATACACAAGGTTTGTCGATTTTTAAAGCCTCTCAGTAATTAATAGGCCGTTAAAAGTTAAAACACCTATTCTAATTATAAAACAGGGAGTTATATTTAAAAAAAAGTGCAACTTTGATTTAAATCACCCTGTATAATAATTGCAATTTCGTAAATATTTTGGTTGTAGCCTGAAGAGTCCTTCAATATGCCCCGACAATGAATTTTAAATATTCTTTTCAAATCCTAAGTATTTAGTAACCGCGCACTAAGCTGCTGTATTTCGGAGAATTTAATACATATATTTTTTTGTAATAAAACCAAATTTGTGTAGGTTAAACCAAGAAAAATAATCTCTTTCAAATAACTAAATAAAAAATTTAGCGCTAGTATGTATTTGAAAAAAAGTTTATTTGTAATCAAACCTAGCATAATTTGTATAGGTTGTACACAGAAAAAGAAAGTCTTCCGAATAATTTAATAAAAATTTTGCGTTATTGCTATTTAAAAAAAATAGTATGACGTTTACATCCTTTATGCCTAATCTGCCAACCTATGTACGTACAAAGGTACATACGCGTTAAAACAGACAGTAAAAATTTGTATTCTTTAAAAGTTGCTTAAAATGATCTAAAACGTTGACGTTTGATGAAATTTTGATACGTCCAAAAACGGTAATCGCAATATAGCCATCCCGCGCTTTTTGACAACCCGTACGGATTTACTACTATCTCAAAATATATCGAAGTACTTTCTTCACTATTTTGTTCCGCATTATCATGCAGCCTTTGAAATTCATTTTTATATACCAAGAACAGAATGGTTCCACGTACATATAGTGGAAATTGTAACGTCTAGTGCGGTACTGCCCCAATATAGGGTCTCAACTGGAATGCGACATTTTCGATCTCACAGAAATTTGGTATCTGCGTCTCTTTAAGAGAAAAATAACGAAACCAAAATTGTTTTTGAAAATTCGAATTTTAACTGCAATTCTGGACCAGACATAGGCCTACGGTAGTTTTTAGCTCATTTTTGCAAAGTAGGATCGATGTCAAAACTCTAATTGCATCTTCATTTGTTCTTAATAGAAGCTTTTCATATCACTTTGGCCGGCTGACTGGCTGGCAGCAAATGAGGGCCTGTAGACAATCGCATGTAGAAAGACGAAGAGTGTACGTGTCCATACGAGGTCGTGTAATTAACAACTTTAGGGACGGGGCTACATGATGTGGGGACGGCGACATCTGGGCGCCATCCCCACGCGTGGTTTACTAACGTGGTAATTTTTAGTTTTGCCTATCTTCTTCTACAGTTTTGGTCGAGGTCGAACCCATAATCTCACGTCAAGATACAATTTTACAAGTCGTACGACAAAATCGTATAATGTGAATCTTGAAATATTTGGTTATGGCAACTCGCAAGTCGCAAGAGAAATCGTAATCAAAATCACATAACGTAAATTGCACTTATGAGAATCCCCCATTTACACGCTTCTAACTTGTATTTGAACTGACCACAAATTTTTTTAAAGTTTCGTCAATAAATTACCAGTGGAACGGAGAAGAAAAAATAACTTTTTGTCTCATAGGCACAGCGAAATTTTCCCTTAGAGCCTTGGGCGATTAATTTAACAGCCGCAATTGCAGATATGCTTTGTGCTTCCATCTTTAACAGGGCTGCGCGTGTGGGAAAAACAACCAAATTTAGGAGCTGAAATTTTCAAACAATTACTTCAAAATATTCAGACATTGAGATACTCAAAAAGTACCTAGTGTTTTCACATAACAATAGTTTGAAAACTCTTTCGAATGCAGACATCAATGCTAGGCTCCTTGTTTTAATGTAACCCAACAGTTTTTGATACTTTCTATCAGCTAAGCCGTAGAACTCTTTGAGTATTTTTCAATGCGAACACTATAAATGTTAAAAAAATAAGTCAATTTTAACAATGGTGAACTCAAATCAACAATCCCTATAAGTTTTGTTTTTATTTCAGGGACGACCTCCATTGCAAAGGCTTTGTTGACACCTTTTACTATTTTTGCCACCAAAATTACCTACAGTTACCGTTGTCTCCACAAAAACCCCACAACTTTTGATTTTAAATCATTTAATGTTAATATACTTCCTTACAATATTCAACGATTATATCCGATTGGGATCCAAACACCAAGATTTGAATTTGCGCGTCCTTCTGTGGTCAAAAATAATGGACCAAGACGAGAAACAATTTTGTAGAGCCATGGTTTGAGGCAAAACCATGTTTTCTAGAAATAAAACCCTGTTGTGATTGTCGTGGACAACCAGCATATATAAGGAAAAAAATCATTAATCCGCATGTGAGCAAAGGCGAAGAGTGCATTTTCAAATTTGTTTTTTCGATTTTAACAGCCCTTATGGACATTTCATGCCTTAATGAGAATACAAAAAAAGAATAACAAACAGACAGACAGGTAGACATATCAAGAGCGCCAAAGTGTGAACATTTTATTTTTTTAAGGTGAAAGTGTACTAAAAACGGAACTGTCACGTTCAAAACGGGACGTTTGGTCACATCTCACATTCGACTCATATTCGCTTACTTGACTTAAATTCTCAGACGCCTATTGTTAGGTACCTATGTTGTTTCTCACAAAGACAGGCCTAACACCTTCTCTGATTAATTAATAAAAACTTCGTCTACGTCATAATTGTGCTTTTAGATCGTCTTATCATTAAAAATACTATAAAAATCTAAATACGAGCACGGAACACGCCAAGCTGTGATCAGAGATGTAGGCATTATAACCTAAATCGCACAAAATACCGTACCTACTTATAATAAAAAATAAATCAATTATACGGTAAACATCCTGCGTAATTACAAATTTTGTTGGTTTGACAGAATAAGGTATAATCAGTCGTCGGTTCGCCCTTCCGAGTTCCGATATAAAGGAATGTGTATGTGTAACTAACATAAACGCATGCTAGCAGAAAAATTGCGAGTGTAAATGGGGAAGGTCAGTTACATACAATACAACATTTGTTGGGCTCTGTGTAATCGGATACCCCTGTTTATCGCAACAGTTCTTGTCTTTCTTATTGCAGTTGTAAACCACGCGCAAGTTATTCATTCTACAGCGCTTCCTTGTGGACGCGGAATAACACTAATTTAGTTTGGATTTAACGCACCAGAGGCTTAAATCCAAATCACCGTTGCCAGAATTTAACATGGCATGATCCATCTGTAGTATATTTAAATCTGTGCTATAACTAATGACATATTCTAGAAGGTGTCATAAATAAAACAATTATAGGCTAGATTATAGGTGCTCTAGACGTCGAATGGGGATATGAAGCGTTTATAACACTTCGAAATCACAAAATATAAAAAATTTAAGAATACTAATTCTTAATTTTATATCGAAAAACATCCTTTTTTACCAATGTTCATATCTACAAAGCCACATAATTAAATTTACTGCGACACTGAAGATATGTGCTTTCAAAGGTTTTGCCGCCATTTACTGCGTTATAGGTGCAACAATAAGGTGTAATTAAATATACATATTTAACAATTCACATTCAAATACATAGTTATAAATGGGGGGTTAATATATAATTTTAAATTCGAGTCTGACAAACACGACAATTAAGTATATTAAACACTTACAAACGAGGCCGATGTGTAATAAAAGCATTAAAAAGACAACTTTTTGCTAGTAGCTTTATAGTTAATCACGGCCTAACAATGGATCGAGACGCCTGTGACTTTGCTACCCTTGACGTGTATAAATTATGTATTTCACGCTCTTAGAAATGATATACTGAAGCTAGTATATTTAGCAACGTTTAACCATTATTATAAGGGGAAATCTCAATAAAATCGGCAGATGGTTGTGCTTCCAATTGTTAACTGGTCGTCATGGTCGATGCTCAAACACAACATTAAGTGTATCAGAGAGAGTTATCAGTGAGCTTTTCGATGGTTTTCACGTGTTTGACACCATAAATCTACTGGCAACCGTTTCTGTTACAATATTGAAGCGTTTAATATCAAATTAGCACATACGCCATTGATTATAAAGTGAAGACCAATAGAATTCGACGAACTCGATACAACCAATGAAAGTTAGATTTATTTCCAGATTGAGCTTTATTAATTGACAATAAATAATCGAAATACCATGTAAAAGCTATTAGTGGGGACGTATAGTCAGGCTCTGTTGAGCAACGAAGTGATTAAACCTGATTTTGAATGGAATTTAACGCATCTAAGACCAAAAATAGCATTTCCGCTTGTCACCATTACTATTGGAATTATAAATGTTATTATGCCTTTAAGACCATTTTCAGTGAATTTTAGTCTAGTGTTATTTCAATTACGTTCTTTCGTTATGTCACATCACTTTTATAGTTTAAATTTGATCACTATTAATCCCATCTCTTTAAAATATCCTACTTTGAGTGCTTTCCCTGATATATAAGCATTATTTGAATAATTTGTATTTTGGTATCAACTTCCTTCTACAAACGAGACGTGCAGTCATAGGTTCTAAACTAATCAGCATTTACTAAATTATCATGCTGTAAAGAAAACAGAAAATTCCGATTAATTCCAAAGATAGGTATACCTATTCCAGAAAAACCGTTTTTATTTTTTTCCGATGTTATTTGAATACATACAAAAAATAAAATACACTTTCTCGTTGCCACTATTTGAGCTCTACAAGACAGCGAGAGATTTTGAATACGCAAATTTTTCAGCTAAGTATTGTGGTCTATTCCTCCGGTATTATGCGCCCCTCGATGTGGAGAAATTCAAATTTTTCTGTGTGATGCACACATGCAACCTACGCTAGTAGGTCCGATCTGCTAAATTTTGGTAGACATTCTCCACTGATTGCTATACAGATGATATCAGCAAATGCTCAAAACCGATTCTAAGGTAGAAATTGGAACTAAAATGTCAAAAAAGAATTCACCGCCATCAAACCCTTAATCCCCACGTACCCCAACTAAAAAATTAAGCAAACCCCTACTTGTGGTTACATCATTGAACTGAAACTCGTTTTACAAAGGCGGGAAATTAACGTTTTTATTTTTCAACAAATAGTAGGTACTTCCTTGAACATCCTTGAAAATATCATGGGTACTTGGAGCTTTTTAACATTGTATCACTAGTAGGGTATATCCACCTTTAAAATTGTTTCACGCTTAATTTGGTAATTATTGATACATTTGTGGTTCGTGGGCTAATGTATAAAAGAGAACATGTTTTTGAAAATGTCGGTCACGAATTTGAAGATCGCCTATATCATTGTGTGACCAATAAAGGGCAACATTTTGAACACTTATTGAAATAACAAATGATATTTCCGTTTTTGTTTTTGATCTGAACAAATTTAGATAAATAAACAATTTTTAATTTTCTCAAAAACGAATCGACCGATTTAAACAAATTAAACTAAAAAAAAAGGACTTTGAAAGACCTTTCAAACAAGCTATTACTCGATACCACTTGTCATTTAAAACTTTTAAGAGAATGACCCTGGGGGGCAGAGGGTGAAAGGGGGTGAAGTCGTTTTTGGTTACAAAGTTGTCCCCGTTGACAAATCTTTTGACGTATCTCGTCAATTTTTCCTGGTTGTCGATAAGTCCGCGGTTGGAAGTTTGCAAATGAACTTCGGTAGGTCTGAGTTTGGTGAATGGGATTTTGTATGCTTTCATTAAACGTGGTACTAGAGTAAGGGGAGGGGGCTGGCACAAATGATTTACTTAATCCGTTTAACACAAAATTGAATAATAAATGTATGATGGGCGGCATTAACACTATTACAAGAAGCAGAGAAATGCACGAATCGAATGAAGAGAAAAAAAGTGCCAAATTCTTGACAGAACAACTTCCTAGCTTAAACCAAAAATATTTTTTTTTACTTTTTTATTTTCCCATGTAGAACAAGAATAGCATCATTAAATGTAAAATTAAATATAAATCATTTTTTTGTATCCCCGCTAGTTTCAGCAACAACCGACTGTGTCAAGACAAACAGAATACCCTGTGTATAAATTAATTAAGTAGCATACAGTAAAATATGAGATAACGGAACTGGTGGTCGCAGCTCACAAAACAAATGACCGCTACGCCCTCGGCTACAACCACATTCGTCTCACCTACGTGGCCAAACACCAATAAATCATCCTCTGAAACTGATATCTATGCTAGCCAAAAATGCTTGCTTCAAAACTATCGTATATAACTATTATTTTCGTTTGTTCCGAATTCCATTGTTATAACTCCGACAAAAACCAAGTTTACCCCTTAAATTAAAAATTCTAATTAGTTCGCGATAGCCGATAATTTTTTATGATACGTTCCCTTGTAAATATCTCGGACGTTGTTGTGTTACGACTTAACGCGCTTTTTATACTTTTATTTGTGTTTATTACTAATAATTCATTTATTGTCTACAGTCAAGCAACTTTGCTCCTGGTTAATACCGTACTTGAATGAGTAAACACTGGGAAACTTCACTCGTTAATAAAAAATTACTATTAGAAAAAACACTCGTATGACGTCACGGCTCTAGATATTTAAGATATATATTTAAAAAAAGTTTTTGAGCGTTTTACATCCTTTATGTCTGATGTATATTTAACAAAATCAAAGTAACCGTTGTGCCGAAAAAATATTTTTATTTTTTAACCGACATATTTTTTCTCCATTTTTTTAGTAATAAAACCTGGCACAATTTTTGTAGGTTGTACACAGAATAATTAGGTCTTTCGAATAACTTAATAAAAATTTGAGGTTGATATTTGAAACAAATGATTCCATACGTTGCGGCGCTCCAAATTTTAATATTTTTTGAAAAATACGGCCCGTTATTTTTCGTTTCCGTATGCCTAATATACATATCCAAAATTTGAACAAAATCCGTCCAGCCGTTACTCGGAAAATTGCCAACGCACGTACGTACATAGGTACACACAGACGGAAAAAAATTGATTCTTTAAAAGTTGCTTAAAATGATCTATAATGTCGACGCATTTGATGAAATTTTAACATGTGCAAAAAACGGAGAGCGCAACAGCCACCTACCTGGCGCTATAGGAAGCTAAAAAGGCACTTACTTCATCGAGCTTATTACGAGGAATGGTTCGGGGGTTCTTGAAGGAGTCCGCAAGTACGTCAAATGGCCCCACCGTACATCTCCGAGCTTCCATTTGGCGACCATTAAACAATGGAACGCTGGCCATGTAGATCTGATCCATCTATTCTATAGACAAATAGAGAAGGATTTCATTAGTTAATGCTAAAGAAACCTCTTAATACAGACAATAGTCAATTTTAAGATTTTGATGTTTCGTTAGTAATTGAACACAAATTTTGTGTTCTGTTAACAATAAGTACGAGAAGGACAATAGGATACACTGGGGAACACTTACGTTGTTTCCGTACGAACTTTTTTCTTTCTTTTCCATTTTTTACAGAAATCCACTAGTATCCACTTAAACCTAGAAAGGAGAAGATTGTATAGAATAAAGTTGTATTGATATGGGTATGCACTTACCCTTTTCTGTTCAATAAGAAAATGATCAAGTCAACCATTTCAGTAGGTACCTACTATATTAAAAAAAAGTAGCCGCATTTATGGTTAATAGTTGCTGATAGTTAACATTGAATAAAACAATATTTAGCGAAAAAGAATTTATTTACAGGCATAAAATTATGAAGTCCAGTTACCAATTGCTGTCCCAGTTATCCAATCACGTTTCATCTGCCATTGATAGTTAAATTGCTATTTACCCTGCTATGATACTCTTCTTGTCACATTGCGTAACATAAATAAGTACAAGTTGGAGCCTACTGCGTTGAAATAATGAACTTTTTGCACTTTTATCTTGTAATGTTGTCGGTTTTTCCAAATTTCAACTAAAAGAGCTACAACATAAGTTAAAATATGGTTAAATTGGGAGTGCTGGAAACACGCGAGTATTTTTTGAAGGCAAACCTAATTTTTGCCTTTTCACTTTAGGGCGAATTCTTGTTTTTCTTGTATTTTGAACAACGGACAGTTTAGGAATATAATGTCAAGTAGCTGTTAAACCACGTTCATTTTCTGAAAATAAGCGGTTAAATGAGGAAAAGTTACAATTAATCGCGGATTAGATTTAATGGGCCGTTAGAAGTTCTAAAAAGTGTAGGATTAATTAAACATCTTGAAAAGTGTTATAGTTCCTTTGAGGTTTAAAGCTCCACTATTATAGTCTTTAAAAAGAATGTCTTTACAAAAAAAGTCCACATTTTTTGTCTGATGGAAAGCATCACAAACTGGGGATTTATGGCACTTGCCAGCTGAGTTTAGCTTAAACGTAACTGGTGGTACCGACTATTGTGACAATGGCGGCCACGGATTGTAAGCTACGCTTAAGGTAAGCTCAGCCTAAATTTGTCGGTACAGAAAACACACTTTGTATAATCACGCCGGTTCCGTATAGAAGTTTTGAACGCTTCTTGACTCGAAAAAGGAAGCCCCAAGCACTGAAGTTGCAGAACTAAAAGTGATATCTTTTATCATGCATCAGTTGAACTTGTTTGTTACCTGCCATACAAGAAAGCCTTAATTACAAAGTTATAATTTAAAACAATTTGAATTGTTTTATTATCTTATTAGCATGGCTTATCGCCGAAATGTGATAATTACAGGAGATAAAATAAAAATCACAGGTAAACAAAAACACTCACCTTAAAGCTGATTCGTCGGTGACTCCTGAAACAAATTACAAATATTAGAAATAACATAGGCCACTAAGCAATAAATTTCATTTTTTATTGGATCAGAGTAATTATGAAGATCATTGAATTTTTTTTTAACTGCTTCTATTACTTAATAATAGGGCTCAATCCAAATTTCCCACATTAGAAAAAGGTACAACAGTTGTAGTATCTGACAGGAATTTAAATATTGTTATAGCGGCGGTTAGCAAAGTACTATACAGTAAGTTATCTTGTGGGATAATATTGTAAAATCTAAAGGATATTTTTAAGGGTTGGCATGCGAAGGGAAATTCCCCCAGAAAAGTGTGCCAAATTAAGTATTTCTTGAACATAAAAATGCATTGTTTGCTTCTACACGTGACCTCCGAAATTGTTGAGTACGATGGACCAATATGAAAGCAAGGGGAGTTTTTTAATCGAATTTTTACATACAGGGTGAGTTTTTTCCGATGTTTAATATGGGGATCTCGTAAACCGTAAGAGATACGAGGTTGTTTAAATGGGCAAAAATTGCAGAATTTTATGCAGAAATTAAAAGTTTATCCCTTTCAGAGTTTCTTGTAGCTCTACAAACAACGAAGTTATGGTCAAAAAACCAAAAAATGACATTTTCAGAAATGAGCTAGTAGTTTTAACAAACCCTTTTGTCAGCTTTCTAATGGTGCTAAAATAAAATGTTTATCACTCGTGAGTTTCGAGTAAATCACATCCACTTTCTTATAGGTGCCATATTGGATTTTGATGTCATTCGATACCTGCCATAAAAGAAAACGTTAATTACAAATAAGTAATTTAGAGCAATTTTATTTGTTTTATTACCTTATTAGCACGGATTATCACCGACATGTGATAATTTCAGGAGACAAAATAAAAATTGCAGGTAAACAAAAACACTCACCCTAAAGCTGGTATTCGTCGGCGACTCCTGAAACAAATTACAAATAAGAAATATCAGAGGAGCTGAAATTCTAACCACTAAACAATAAATTTCATTTTTTATTTGATCAGAGCAATTAAGAAGGCCATTGAATTTTTTTTAAAACTGCTGCTTATATTACTTGATAATAATCTTGGGGATAATATTCTAAAGGATATTTTTAAGGGTTGGTTTGCCAGGGTAGAAAATTCCCCAGTAAAGTGTGCCAAACTAAGCATTTTCTTGAACATAAAAATGCCTTGTTTTGCTTCTACACGTAATCTCCGAAATGTTGAGTACGATGGGCAAGATATGAAAGTAACAGGGAGGGGAATTTTTACATACCAGGGTGGGTTTTTCCGATGTTTAATATGGCACTCGTAAACCCTGTAAGAGATAACGAGTTTGCTTAAATGGGCAAAAGAATTGCAGAATTTATGTAGAAATTAAGGTTTTCCAATTCTGAGTTTCGTGTAAGCTCTAGTACAGACAACGAAGTTATCGCAAAAAACACAAAAAAAAATGTCATTTTCAAAAAAAAGAGCTGATTATGATTAATACATGCAAAATTCGAGCAAAAGTGCAAGGTGCGTTTGGTAATTTTTGGTCCTATCGAATGACCATAAAAATCCAATATGGCGTGCATTAGAAAGTTTGGTGTGAATTTGTCTCCGATAAGTGATAAAAATTTTGTTTTAGAACTATCAGAATCTGAAAAAAAATCACTAGTGTTTATTAATAGTTATTTATATAACAAGAGCGCGAAGTTCAATTTCGCGCATTGAGACTGAAGGTATTTTGACGAGGCGAAGCCGAGTTAAAATATCAGTCAAATGCGCGAAATAACTTCGCGCTAGCGTTATATACAATATTTTTTCTACAACTGAACCGATTGTTAATTAAATTGCTGTTTAAGTTCAACTTTTTCCCGTGCGCGAAATACTTTTTTTCACTGTTGACGATTTCGCGCACGTTGTCAAGAGCAACCTTACTTATTAATTAACCGTTTAAAAATCTAGTACTTCGCGTTTCGAAATCCGTCAGAAAATGACAGGTTTTTATGACAGTTGTAGAAAATAGTTATTTATATAACAAGAGCGCGAAGTTCAATTTCGCGCATTGAGACTGAAGGTATTTTGACGAGGCGAAGCCGAGTTAAAATATCAGTCAAATGCGCGAAATAACTTCGCGCTAGCGTTATATACAATATTTTTTCTACAACTGAACCGATTGTTAATTAAATTTGCTGTTTAAGTTCAACTTTGTCACGTGCGCGAAATACTTTTTTTCACTGTTGACGATTTCGCGCACGTTGTCAATAGCAACCTTACTTATTAATTAACCGTTTAAAAATCTAGTACTTCGCGTTTCGAAATCCGTCAGAAAATGACAGGTTTTTATGACAGTTGTAGAAAAAAGTATTTTTTGATATCTTTGAAAATAAATAAACGCCAGCCCATTTTCGATAATGACTTTTTATTTTTTTTAACATAACTTCGTTATTTGTACAGTTAGACGAAACTCTGAAAGGGAAACTTAATCCTCGACTTGATCTACATACAATTCTGGTATTGTAGTGTATCTCTTACGGTTTACGAGATCCCCGTACTAAACATATAAGAAAAAAACACCCTGTATATGCGTGTGCATTCCAGAAATCATTACGCTGGAAGGTAAAGCATCCGGCGACGAAAGGTAACCGGAAGCAACAGAACTAAAATGTTCTTATTATTGAACTGAATTTGGCGCAAAAGTTCCGTATTTCTGGATATAAAGGTGTACAGTAGCGGCATAAATTTCTAATGACCGGTTTTTAAGCAACAGGCTTATCAAAGTGACAAAAATGGACGAACTTACAAATACATAACCCTTAACGGTGACTGGGAGACATTTATTGTGACAAACTTAATCACCAAAGTACCCCTTATATCATTAACAAGTATAAATTGTGCACAACTCTTATGCAGATAAAGCGCATTTTTCTTAACCGAAAATGTTTTGACATCACCAATGGATATATTTCTTGCAGACGTCTCAATCGCCCTTTGTGAGTACCCTCTCCCGATCACGATAAGAGGTCGAGGAGGAGCGCTATGGTTGGTAGAAATTAATTCCTTTCGTTGAGACCTTTCATTAGAGTACCCCCCTTCCCCCTCCGCCCCGTACCTTGATAAGAGGACAGAAAGAAGGGCAGTAGGTAGTTGGTAGAAAGCGGTTCCTTTCGTTAAGACCTTTAATTAGAATACAATCACTGATCTCGAAAAAGAGTCGCACGGGAAAGTTATAGTTTATTTCGATGAACCCTTTCATTAGAATACCATGAAGGGTAGAACATGTGTTTACCCCCCCCCCCCCCAATTTTCTAAAGCTTAACTTGGCACCACTAAAGGCATGCGTATGCAAAATCTGAGACCAATTCGTTGTATGTAAAAGTTATGCACGTTTTACTTTCAAAAACAGCATCTCAGGAAAGAATTCGTGGGGGGGGGGGGAACACATGTTCTACAACACAAAACACAACAATCACAACAAAATTTGATGACCGTCTGGCATACCTTCAAGGTATAGGCTACCTACTGCAAAAAATTCCAGGACTCTAGGACCATTCCCCTAGAAGTAGTTCTAAACGCAGAAGTGGGTCCGGACGGACGGACAAAACGCAATCAATTGCACTTTTTTTAATTCTTAAAAAATGGCCTAAAAATTGCATGTATCGATTCTTACAATTTAAAAGGTTAAAGATTAGATAAATAATACGGGCGTCGGTGTACCTACAGGAACGGTAAATGTAATTTTTGTTCTTTTCTTAAGAATACTTTATGTACATCTCTATGGTATAACTGTACTTAAGTAATTAATAATAATTAACGAGATTTAATAATTTCAAGTGGTAGCATTGAACAAGGAAACTTTATTCTGTGGCGGTAGTAAGGGGTTTCGGTTGCTTATTTATTCGTAATTCAAAGATTATGGTATAAAAGACTGCATGTGAATCAGCATATATTTATTTACCAGATTAGGTTTAAATGAGTATAGGTCCCTCTTGAACATTAAGAGTAAGTAAAGTAAAACAAATCATTGGTCGACGAAAGTTGAAAGGCGTCGAAAGTATGTGCATGCCAATGATATCTGTCATCTTATTAAATTTAAATTGGGGCGCGGAGCACGAAATAAAATGAAGTTCAGAAGAGAATACAATATTGTTTCCATGGAAACGACGAAAGAATTTCTATTGCTTCTGCCATAAAATCAAGTTTTGTATAATACACGAGGATAAAGGGAAACTAACCACTCGTGAATTAATATCTTGCACTAGATGCATGGTTAAAATATCCCTTTATCGTGTTGTACCTATAATAACTATCTATTAATTGATTACGTAAAAAATTGTAATAAATAAAATGGTCAGTATTTAAAAAAGTGAGAGTCGTAAATAGCGCTAAAATCTTCAATTCCTTAAATGCAGGAACTAAATTTTAATTTCGAAACTTTGTCAAAAACGGTGGGTGGAGACCAACCAAATGGGAACAACGACGATTTAGCTAGCTCATGGATCTGGCGAGTTGCAAGTTCCAGACCAGAAGGACATCAACTGAGGTAGAAAAGTTCACACTCCTATGGAAGTTTTGATTATTTGTATTAAGCAAGTCGCCTTGGAGGAAGAGAACCGCATAAGTCAGTATACAAAGCTATGGTAAAATATGGAAACTAAAGTCACCCCCAAGGAGATATGTTACACATCATTTTCCTTGGGGTAGATATTTCCTTCCTATTACAATTTGGCCCAAAGTCGAGTGTGGTGCTCTAAAATAATGCGCTCAGTAGTGAATTTTTATTTCTATCAAGGAAATGGGGCATACACAAATAAAGAATTACCTATACTGAAAGTTTTGGCAAAGTGAAGTGCTTAGCAAATCCAAGATGTCTATTTTCCTACTCTACACGGTAATGCGCCCGTTTCTGTTTGCATTTTAAGGCAGGTAGGTACAGTAAAGATATTTTAGAAATGAACACGATCCGAATTTTGCATTTTGGTTCATGATACAATAAAAGATCATACTCCTTCTTCACAATTACCCAAATACACTTTCAAAGGCGCAGTATGCGTCAATACCCTCGCTGCACATATCAGCACGTAACGACAAAGGCATTTTCCAAAAGTCTATATATCCACATTAACGAGAAATCATTAAATTTTACATCTTTTGAACAAAAAAGAAATTAATAGAATGTAGATTGTGGTTCATACAGGAGCTGTGTAGCAAACTGGAACCAAATTTTGAAAAATGCTCTCAAATAAGCAAAATTAGAACAGCAATAAAGACAGAAATTACGAGTATTAATTAAGGTCTAATAAACAATTTCAAGACCACGAGTAATCAATTTCGGGCTTACCTGATCAAATTTGATTATTCGTTCGGTAAATAAATTCAACAAGCTAAACGATGCACAACATTTCACGTACAATTACAAACTGACAGAGCATAATGTTATGACCTCCACTGATAACGCGACTGAATGCCGAATTTGTTACCTGACTAGTTTATCGCATTTATCACGCCACCAAATTGAAAAATAAATCGTTTTACTATGTACACGTAAACAAGATAAGAGTGTCAAGTAAAATTCTTCGCAACAATTTTGTAATCATCACTTTTACAATTTCCCATTGAATTAATCTGCTGTTCATGGTGATCTTTTTCCATAATTACATTATCCCACTTGCCAGAAATACTATCATTTTTAATGTTTGTAATTAAAATAGTGTCGTTATCTGCCAGTCGAATACTGCAATTTATGAATCATAATTGGCACTATTCACTTACCCCAAAAAAATTATTCTAGCACATACCTTCATTATTTGTACCCTAGACGTATCCCTTGAGCCTACATTTCATGTGGTCTTTGCATTTTCAAAATGCAAAAATCAATCAAATGCTTCAATTGTTGGTCAGGGTGGCTCGACCAAAATTAAGCCGTGCTACAGTGAATTATCGTAAACCCTCGAGCACGCCACCCTATAGTAGGGTATCTAACTTTTCTTGTTAGTATATTGCGATATCCATAGGTCTTCAAAGAGTAGTAGTAGCCTACTATAAAGTTCTGGAATTTATTCCACATAATACCTCTAAAAAGCGCTATATGCGGATCGCACTATAATTGGGCGTAGGTAAGCCTGTTGAAGGCCTAGAACAAGAGGGATAATAAATAAATAAATAAATTAATAAATTAATATTAGTGGCAGAAAGACAACACTAATCACAAAAAGCTTGTACAATTGAATAAAGTACCAGGTAACCGCATCAATTCCATTGAAATGTAGCTAATTATAACAAGAGTAGTACAAGATAAACATTAATTTTGACTGAAAAGGTAAATAACTACCCCAACTGTTAAGTTGTCACCTAAACTTTCCGTAGGGAATACCGCAAGGTGTGTGTTCCTCTGTATTGAGACTGACAATTTTACTAAAAACTAATTTCCGAACTACTTAGCAATGTGACAGCCTCACAAAGGCGTTATGTCGAGGAGATTTGGAATTGTCGCGCGATTATTCAATAAGATATGTCCCCGGTCGAGCGAAACGTGAAAAAAGCTAAAATTAAACAAGTTAAATTGCCATTCTAAAAGCGGATAAACCATGGCCGTGTTAATATATGGGAATTAGGATACAGAAAAAGTCATTTGACAACGATAACTGAGAATAGCGTCATTAAACGGCAGATAAGCTCGTCGCTCCATTATTACACCGGTATATTGCATCATTTGAATATAGCACTGACAATTGCCATCAAAGGCGGTCCGGGTAGGAAGGTTATTACTTGTTTATTTTAGTGAGTGGAAGCGGTCATTATTTTTAATTTCCAATTAGAGCGCCACGCAGCTGTTAAAATTACTAATAACTTTGGCAATCAGCAAATATAATTTAGATTTTTTTACATAAATGAAATCAATACAATTGTTTAAAATGGTTTCATGATAAGTTTACTGAATATTTACTACACGAGTCAGCTGCTAAAATAACCTTTTTTTCGGGAAACAGATTAATGTAGGGAATATCTTCCTGCAACTTGCATTAGCAAGGATTGTAGTTAACAGCTTCCTTATGAAATGGACTACTGTTCCTCGGTTTAGGCGAAATCAACGAGTAGGATATGTGTGTGCCAAGTTTGACTCGGTGAATACATCAATGAACGGAATAATTGCTTCCGTAAAGCACATCACACAAAATTTTCAAAAAGGAAACGTTTTTGACTGAACATAGGTTCTGGGAACGAATATTCCTTGGACAAATATCTTGAATCGTGCGGTGTAAATGTGGGAATACGAGTTTGATGTCAAGGCAACATCCAGCTCCACTGCAAAAACTACTTTTGTTATAATTATTAACGAGCTCCTAGCGAGTTTATAATTTTGCGGTGTATGTCCATATGTCCGTCCGTCCGTCTGTCCGTTAGCACGATATCCCGAAAGCGAGTGGACCGATTACGATTAAATTGCAGGTGGATTATTTATCAAATTTGTAGATCGGAGTTCGTGAACTGGCAATGTTGGCCAAAAAATTAAGAAGGCCCGTTAGTTATGAACCGATTTGCATGAAATTCAATATGGGTGTAGCTTTAGCCAAATAAATTGCAATGCCAAAAGTTGCGTCTAGTTTAAAGGATGCTTCCCAGAGCCAATGGTACATAATGTTTTTTGCAGCAAATTTCAGCAAAAAACTGTGCCAAGTGTCCAAAACCAGAGCACTTAAGACATCTTGAGATGTAACATTTACGCTATCCAACAAATAGATAACCAATATTGCATATATTTCTAATGATATTGGGTAAATCCCAATGTTCTGAACGTCATTTTATATCGTGCATTTGAAATAAGAATGACTGATGTCATTAGAATGCACACTCATCTGTTTCAGGACTCAAATCTCTATAAATGGTATTAAAATGTTTTATTTTTCGTACGTTCAGTGCCACATACTGTATGGCATTATGTTCTGGGGCTCTAGTAGTCACTCTCAGCAAATATTTATTGCTCAAAAGCAGATAATAAGAGCTATTTCTGGCGCAAAACCACTATCATCTGCTAGACCACATTTTACTGCATTGGGCATAATGACTGTTCCTGCATTATATGTATACTCCCTAGTAATGTTTGTAAAAAAAATCCCTTTTTGTTTACTACTAACGCTGAAACATATGACGCAATGCTGACTCGTACCAACAAAGATTTGAGAATTCCTCTACATAGAACTGCATCATTTGAGAAAGGACCTTATTATTCCGCCATTAAAGCATATAATATGCCACCACTGCCACTTAAAAAAATAATGCCAACGCATCGTTTTAAATATGAGTTGAAACTCTATTTAACACGATTAACCCTATACAACGCCCATTTCGTATAATCTTTATTTTTTCTCTCCTACTCTGACAATGCTAATGTTTACAAAATGTAAAACTTATGGCAATAAATTATTATTATTATTATTATTATTATTATTACTTTATCTACCCTTACGGTTAAAGTGATCACTTTATCTATCCTTACGGTTAAAGAACGACTCATTCAAACCTATTAAAACGTCATTTTAACATATGCTATCAAATAAATAATCTTATATTTTCAATAGTCGCTCAATTTACTGTAATAATTAATAATAATAAGCTGCGACAGAACTAATTTCTAACCTGCATTTATTTAAATTTCTTTATCCAGAGATAGGTATCTGACAGATGCCCACATTTCAAGCAATGCAAAAGCAAGAATCCTGTTCATTGCAATCCAGATAGTAGAAATTTCCAATATTTCAAACTATAATCAACGGTAGCGACAAAATTTAATCAGTTAGGTGTCAAGAAATTGCACTTTAGAATGAAACGGGTACACAAAAAAAGGATTTCTGGAGAAAGCCTCATTGTTTGCTGACATCGTTTTATGTTTAGTAATACTTTTTTGTACCTACGGATTAGGGTAACACAGTGAATACTTCCAGAATTAGTAAAATCCTTAAAATTCCATTATCACGTATAGTATTATGCTAACAAGATTGTGGACCACCCCGGTTTGAGGAACCCTATAGAGTAACATTGTCAAAACTTAAACAACGTTTATAGGATTAACGGTAGATTAAGCGATGAGTGACATACATCCCCCTAGTGGCAATTGTTTGATGGCTGACAGGCACGTGTAAAACAAAACGTACTGGTTAAGCTTGATTGATCTCTTTTAGAGCGCAAAGAATGGCTTGTAAATTGCTATTTTAATAGAACCTTTTCATTACCGGTATTAAATTTTCTACGACAAAATCGTTTAATAAAACTAAAACAAATTATTTTTCCGATTTTGAAACGAGAACGTGAACATATATATTGTAAATTTCTTGTCGCGGGTATAAAAATAATGGCTGTTACATAAAGATAAGGTCTCCTGTATATATCTGCATTCATTATTGCACATTTAGATGTAATTTAGTTTCGGTTGTATGAAGTTTAATGGGGTAAATCTGAAAAAGTATACCGTTATTGCATTTTCCTCCTTTAATAATGTCTGCGTTTTCTTTAAATTAAATGTAGTAAAAAATTAAAAAGCTCTTTGAAAGCGCAGAGATGTAATTATATGTGCTTTAATATGGCTTTCCTGTTTCCAAAAGAAAATTATTACGTGTACGTGAGTGGTGGGAATTAGCTTCTTTGTATATTGCATGGGTTATGTCGTTTTTAAAATGTTGCCTACTTGATATAATCTCTAACTTTAAATGTCATCGATATTTTACCTTTTTTTATTATGGGCAACACTTTACGTTTTAGATGGAAAATTCAAATTTACCGGAAACGGACAATTTAAATTTTAAACAAGGGGAGGGGAGGGATTCAAGTCACTGCAGCAGATTCTGTACATTCACCGATTCAGGGTTGGAATGAATCAAGTTTCCTCAAGAGATTATCGTACATTATACCCCATACATATAATATTTGACAAATCGAGAAATATACTTTTTACCTTCCCCATGAAAATTGTTTAACAATGATTGAAAGTTTGGTTCATAACTAGTTTCGACTAGGCGTCATCATCAGGTAAACTAAGAGAGCAAGAGGTTAAAAATAAGACGTAAATCTGCAATAGGTGAAAATGCAAGATGCTGTAAGTATTGACACACTTTCATATCGATTGTCAAGTTTATAATTCTAAGTTTAAAACCTAAAACCTTTGGGTGATCTTTTTAGACAAATTTCAGTCACCACATACCGACAATTTTTCAAAAATGTTTAAATGTAACTCTTAGACTTATTCTCTCCTAGTTCACCTGATGATGGCGTCTAGTCGAAACCAGTTGTGATTATTGTGAACCAACCTTTGTTTGTTCAATAATCATTAAAAACTTCTCATGGAAGAAGGTAAAAACTTAATTTCTCGATAACTTGAAACCCCGCTCATGGACCTCTCTCCAAAATATTTGACAAACTCAGAAAATAAATAGTAATAAAAAGTAATCATTGTTTTTCAATTAGCGCATCGACATTTTTTGGATTTGGATTTGACTTTAAATAAGAATACAGACATAGTCTCTTTTGATACCAAAAAAATCTTATCATGCAACGTAAAAACTCCAAGGGTATTCATACACGTTTTCACTTTAAGTAACAAATTTGGTGGCAGTCTACATTCGCCTGAAACCCATTGAGTAAAAAAACCGCTACATCCTATAAGCAGTCTCCGTGCTGAGATCTCAAACCCTCCGATGAATGAATGGAATTCACACAAGTACTCGACTTATTTTTATAATAAACACGTTCACAAATTTAGTAGTCTTTAATGTTTCAGAAATTCAGATGTCGAATTTCTGACAATATTTTTGTTCTTTCTCTACAGCGTTTAGGATCTGCCGAATGTGTTTAGACTCATCTTTGTAGATAATCTTAGTAGATGCTACTTAGAATTTCTATAGAACCGTTAGAATCCTTAGAATCTTCGAAATCAATAGGATCTTCCTAAAAAATAAATGGAATCTTCCAAACCACCTAAGAATTTTCTTTTTTTTTGGGAATCTTATACGAATATTCCCCGAATTCGCTGAGAATGCGTTTAGAACATTTATTTAAGTCTTCAGAATATTATCATGATTGTTTCTCTTTCGGTTTTACTGGATGTGGATAGCAACTTCCTTATTTTAAATGTAATACTGTATTATATCTACATGAAAATCTACGTCGTTTGATACCACATTTCCCTATACCCAAACAAAGGTTTTCAAATATTCAAGATTTTCCAAAAAAATTCCCAATGTACCAGCCTTTCCATAGAAGGAAGAAAAAATTGTTAAAAATTGTCGCTCTTCTTCGCCTCGATGGCATCCTATACCTTTGGTCACGCGGATTTCAGAAATCTCTTTATGGGAAAATGCACGGTTTTGGCTGTACGACTCCATTTTCGTTTTACGCAACCCTGTACAAAAAATAATAACTTGAAAATTGTTGCGTCCCGCTGCAATCCATCTGTCCTTTCAAATGCTGTGTAATACGATTCACATATCATTATAACAGGAAAGGTCACTGAACTTGTCTTTCTTGGTCATTAAGAAACGTCTTTCTCTGTTTTGCGTTTATAATGACAGTATTCCGATATCAAAAATAGTGCTGGAATGAGTTTCATTCCAACACTATTTTTGGTAACTATTTTCCACAACTGACAGATTTTTAAGAACATTTGGTATTCAGTGGTTGGCATGCTCGTCTAAATCATCCAGGCTGATCATATACGCGAATGTTCAATTCAAAGTTCTGCCTGGATGATTTAGACGTTAATACTTATCTCAACGGTTTATTAAAAGGTGGACTAATTTCACTTATTGTTATAACATTATGTTACAGTTATTAACGATACGAGTAATTGAAATCATTAGGTATTGAAAATTCAGTGTAGGTACTTAGAGAAATCCACATTTAATACAAAAGAGGTTTTATAACCTAACAAAATTACAAAACTAATCTTTGTCACTAAATGTACAATTATTATAAACTTTTAGAATGATTGTGGAATTATTGCCTGGTAGCAAATTACGAACAGTCTCTTCTGCTAACTGTCGAAGCTCTGGAGGAGTGGAAGGAAGAATTTCTTCGCACATTATTCACTTTTTATTGAAAAAACTAAAATATACTGCACAAATTCGTATTTGACGCGCTTGTTAAATTGAATTTTTGAAAATGTAGCGTAGCCAACTTAATTTCTTTATTGAAAAATTGTTGGTGTTGCCAACTTAATTTCTTTATTGAAATATTTATTACAGAAAATGTCAGAATTGTTAATTTTTTAATACAATTAAAATGCTCAACAGAGAAAATAGTATAAAGCATATGTTGCAGAAGGCCTTTCTAGCACTCGTTCATTCGAACCTTCGCGCAGGTTCGAAACTTGAACTCGTGCTAGAATATAGCGCCTTCTGCAACTTATGCTTTAATATACTATTCCCACCTATTGACGCTGCAGGTATATTTTCCCTTAGGCGACCAAAACGGGGAAAGCGCAACAGCAATTCCTCCGGACATCCTCACATCTTTTGCAATACAATGGCCTAAGCCCTAAGGTATATTCCGCCCGAATTGCGTTATTCTCCTGCCAGTGGAATAATGTGCTATAGATTTATTTATTTATGTGAACTACCATCATTTTTCCCCTCGCTGTCTTTTGCATGCGGTAGATCACATCCTTTAAATTATTTGGTAAGGGCCGTCTCAATCGGTGACAGTCCTCTTCGCCTCTGTGGTCGATACAACCATTGACTTTTGACAAATATTTTCCCATAGTCCGATTCGTTCTATTCCATCAGAGTGTGGGTGGAGGGCTGTCGTCCATAAACTTCTGTCCATTTGGGAAAATACCAAGACGTATTTGTTTCCAATTGTCTTGTTCTGGAAACGGACCTGCAATATCGATGGTGATTCTTTCAAACAGACTGCCTACATTGTACTGTCGCATTGGTCCTTTACTTTTCTGCACAGACCCTACCGAAGCACTGCGGGAAATCCAATCGTAATCAATTGCCCTAGTGCCTCTCACTTGAATATCCCTCTGCTTGGCTTGTAGTTGAGCACAATGCCCACATGTTGTCGGGACATTGTCTTCTTGACAAGGTACCACCGTTACCATGACTTCGACTAGCTGGATAATCCGCCTGGAAATCATATTCTGACAACCTCTCTATCTACCGGGCAACTTGGCCTTCTGGATTCTTGAATTCCGGCAACCACCGTAATGCAGCATGATCAGTTCTTAGTAGGAAAGTTTTTCCATAAAGATACCTACTTATTGAAATGTTCCGCAAATTTCACAATATCCAGCAACTCTGTGCGCATGACGCAATAGTTACGTTCTGGTTTGGACAAGGCTTTGCTGAAATATCCGATCCGATTTTTCTTGGCGGTCTTGTATTTGTGACAGTACTGCACCAAGTCCAAGATAGCTCGCATCTGAGTCATGAAAAAATATTTCCTTCATCTTTGGATATGGATTAAGATAATCCAGAATCCATCTTTAGATAATTAAGCACTGGTGCAGTAATTAAGAGCTTCTTAAGCGATTCAAAACTAAGCCTGCAAGTACTTGCGGGCGGTTAGAGGTATATTTTCGCAAAACCACCACTTTCCTTTCAGGTGTGCTAACCCAATAATGTCTTTTTTAAAATACTCATAAAGACGCTGATATAGTAAGCAATTCGAATTTGATTTTTACACCAGTTTAAGAACTTGCAACTCATTTCACTTTAAGGGTAGGTACATTCGGGAAAACAGCTCCCATTTACTACAGCCATTTCCATATACTATAACTAGGTACAATTAAAAAATTGATAGGTTACCATTTCATTGTTAAAAAATAGTCCCTGTAACTGCACTAAATCTGATAAGATAGACAGACGAACATAATGCCTACGTATTATGTTTGGGAAAATACGCAGTACAGTGGAATATTCAATTTTTTTGTTCGTCTTGACCTGATTTTTAAACGTGGTCAATAAACTGAAAAAACATTAAATATATTCAGAACTTAAAATTTGGTTATAATGTTTACACCATTTGTAAAAAATGTAAGCTTTTGATTGACCAAAGTAAGTACCATTTTATAGAATTCATGCAGAATTTCGGCAAAAATACTAGTGTCATAAGGTCACATGACTTTGGTATACTGAAATATAAGTTTCAGAAGATGAGACTAGTAAATACTTAATGATGTAGATACCACCAATCTGTTGCTGGTTAACTGAAATTTGATAAACAACGAAATTCCTCGAAGAAGTATAAGACAAAAAGAATGGCAGACGTAACGCTAACGCTATTAGCAAACCTTTTTCTACATTAACTTGACAGATTACTACACGTTGATAATGCATCATTATTACGTAGAAATTCTTAATCGTCCCCCAAAAAAATTAATTTCCTCTTCAACACGTATATCTTGTTAATTAAATTCATTTCTAAATTTCTTACAACTATTTTTTGTACTCCTTAAATAGTCACTTCAAGATGTTTGTATTACTTTATGCCGGTAGCGCAAGATACCTAATTAAGAATGATTAAAAATAAAGGACAGACCTTATATTAATTGACAGGACGAGCGCATTGATCGCCCGAAAAAAAGTCTCCCAGTTAGGAGAAACACTTCGGGACCAATTTTTTTCGTCTTAATTAATGTAGTAATTTTACATCGTAGGGAATACTTTTTATTAAGATTGCAATTAAGTGTAAATTACCATCGTAAAGTAAACCGCTTCAATCATTCGATTTTAATGATTCGAAAGACGTTTTGTACGAGAAGGAACAGTATTTTACCGATTTCTTGTAACACACGTTGTATACTTGTATTGTTGCCCTGAAAATTGATGCATAATGTCTCACTGGAATAGAGTTGAGTACCTATAGTGTTGGTATATAATTATAGTACTGAAAATTAGCTTTCCATAAAATGGTAGAATGTAAATAAAATTTTCAACCAATACCTAAGTGTCCTACTTGCTTTGTAATTCAAGTTTACAGCATGTGGCAGTGTGTTGTGTATTTATGACAAAAGTAGGAAATCTGTAATAAATTTTTTGAGCTGTTAAACGATTTTTGAGTCATATATTAACTTTAACGGATAAGGACTCAAAAATTCAGCATCATTTCAAAACAAATATTGGGTTTATCAAAAATTTCGAGGCTTATCTCAAATTGTTTTATATACGCCAGCTTGGCAAAACTTTTTACAAATTAAACTTTATAACAAAATAAAAATAAATGCATTCTTTCCCTTCTTTTTTTTTAAATCCACGTCATCCACTTCTCACCTCCTCCTCCCTCATTCAGCACCCCACTCCTACTTCTCCTTGTCATTTCCAACTCCAAAGCATGCGTTGTATGTCCTTTTCCTCCTCTCCGCATATTCTACATTTTCTTGCTTCTTGTCTCCATTTCTCTTTCTCTCTTTATTTCCACGTTTTAATCTGGCTATATTGTTCATCCTCAGCTTGTCCGCATCCATTTCTTTCGTAATACTTTCCTCTTAGTCTTTCTCACATTCCTTTTGCGTTCACCCTCGTTGTCATGCATTCTTTCACCAATTCGCTTTCTCGATCGCGGCTTTCCTTGAATCTTACCGCCCTGCACCCTGACGCTTTCCTTATCTTTTCCATTTTAATTTCTTCCTCTAATATACAATTTGATGTCCTTCCGTTTAACCAAAACCTCATTTGTAAGATCTCCCTTGACGTTCTCCCAGTTCCTCGCATTCGATCCACCTGCATACCCCTCTCACAATTGTATCAAACAGGTATACTTTCTTGTTTTAAAATCATTCTTCAACACCCTCTCTCCAATTCCCCACACCTGTCCATCGCCACCACCTCCTTTTTCCTTAATCCTCTTATCTGCCCATTTGCCCCACTGTTCCTTTCCATTTGGTACCCTAAATATTTAATTTATTTTACCTTTATCATTTTTCCCTCCATTTCCATTCTCCCTTTTCCTTCCACCATTCTTCCAAAATCTCATCATCTTCGGCTTTTCCACATTTAGCTCCATCCCTTTCCTTTCCCAATACATTTCCATTCTTCACATCACTTCTTTCATCTGTTTCACCTCTGTTTTCATAATCACTGCGTCGGCGTCGCCGGCCTATGCCAGGGTCCATATCTTTCTTATTCCCAGTTCCCACTACAATCCTCCACCTTGCCTCTGTCGGAATACTTTTTCCATGTCTCTCAAGTAGAAATAAAATAAGGTGGGCATTCCTGACTTAGTCCTTCACATGTCCAAAAACACTTCAGACTCCTTCCCTTCTAGTCTTGCCCTCAATCTTGTCTCTCCATATAGTTCCTTGATTCTATCGAATCCTTTAAGTTCTTGTCAATTTTCTCATCTTCCATCACCTTCCATATTTTTCCACTCTGTCAAAGGCTGCCTTTAAGTCCATGAATACCGTGAACACCTTTCTGTCCTTTTTCTAATTCCTTTTTCACCAAACTGTGTAATACGTAAATGCAGTCGATCGTTTCCCTCCCTTTTCGCCGTAGTCATTATAGCACTTCCCCTATAATTTCCCACACAATCTTTGCTCCCTTTTTCTAAGATCTGCATTATTACCCCCTCCTTCCATTCTTTCGGTAAACTCCCTCCTTTCTATACCTTGTTTACTAAATTTAAATTTCTCGTCCCTTTCTTGGCCCTCTTTGTGGCGCAAATCCAAGCCTCATTACCTTTCTGGTCTCTCCATGCCGTTTTCGTTTTCTTCAGTCAAGTTTTTAATTGCTGCTCCATCCCTCCCTTCTTATCTCATCTCTTCTCTTTCTACCTCCTGTAGTAACTAAATGTTGTGTCCATTCCCCTAATATTTGTCCATCTTTTCTCTTTACAATTTCTTCTGTACTTTTTTCTGTACTCTCACCTCCTTCTCCTCTTCTTTCTTTCTCCATTATTTCTCTGTACATATATATATATATATATATACATATATTTCTCTGTTATGTACACTATCCTATGAAAATAACTTTACCTCGAAAAGATACAACAGTTCTCCATTCACGTAAATACGTTTAAATACATACTTCAGACAATTTTGGCTTAATGTCTCTGGATTTTCTACATGGGATTTCCATATCTTTCGCAATGTAAGAACCTATCATTTCAACGACAAAATCAAATATTCTCTCATTCCCAGTGGTACCAACTACACGTCTAACACATTAAAGGCGCAATCAGTCAGCTACTTAAACTTAAATTTACGTCTTATGGCATCGAAATTGATTTCCCAATTCGCGAACACAGCGAGTTTGACAACTTGTCTTTGGCCAAAGTGTATGATAAATTCTTTGCTCTGAGTTATACTACACAATTTTCAATCAAAAAAAGAAATGGTTAGTGCCGGATTAGTTATGTTTGCGCCCCAGGCTCAATTATAAATGAAAAGTTTCTTGATAGAGCGTAAGCCAACTAGCAGAAACGTTTCGTCCGAAAACTATAGATACAGTATATCGGATTCACCATTTTCACCTTTCGACTACTTTTACCGCATTTTCCAACGAAGACCAACCCTAAATTAGTTATACCTGCACTACAACCATCATAACCCAACGCGAGAATTACAATTACTAGTGAAATAATAGAGGACGATAAATTAAATGAAAGTAGGTAATTATACTGCAGTCTCTTATTAAACACACAAATCAAAAGGGAAGTTAAACGCATGCAGCAGTACCTATACCTAGTGTCCAAAAATTTTGAAAATCACAGAACCAATTATTGTTGTAACATTTTTATCTTACCTAAAGGAATTTTGTAGTGACCCCTATTAACTAAATAATTGACGAGTTATCGGTTGGCATTAGACTATTGACACTAACACAACGTTGTAAATATCAAGTAAGTAGGTATAACGCGTATAAACTCAAATTAGGAATATTTTAATAATTAATTAAGAGCTTACAAAATATTTTTTAAAGCGTTCAGATTTTTCGTTTATGTTATTAAAATTGTTCTTGTCGTAAGACATTTCACTTTTGTACAACTTTGGACAGACGGTAAAATGATTAAAAAAACCTGTAATTTGAACAAATTTCAAAATGAATACGATCTGCTTTTTATTTATTATCTATTTTTTTCTATATGAAACTGTTTTCTATATCTAAATAGTTAAACTAATTTTATCGATTTTGGCACGTAAACAAGTTAGTTGAAATATTAGAACGTGAAATAGAGCAATGCCCGAATAAAATGTTATTTTAATAGCCATATAGCTAGTTAATTTTATTTGAACGTGTGGGCATCCAGGCATATTTCATCTCATTTCCTACATTTTGTTACATCCACGTGATTATGGTGACAATAAATAATTCTCTATTATAAACTCTCTGAAGCTGGAAGGTATAGCTAATGAAGGGTCGAATAACTTTTTCTTCCGCAAGGCATTAAGTTGGGAAATGACAATAAGGGCCATTGTTCGGATGTTTGAGGTAAATTAATATAATAGCGTCAACAGATGAATAATATGATCAGGTAACGAGAAGCAGCTTTCTATTTCCTGCTGTTTTTTATTGCCGTAAAACAATTGAAATGATTGGCAGTAACGAACTTAAATTCCCGCCTTTTAGGCGTTTGATATCTGTAATAGGATTGGTTGATATTTTAAAGAGGGGATAATAAAATCAATTTAATGCCATCGCTTGATCGCTGAAGTGTATCAAAGAAAAGGAGATATCAGGGGTTGCAAACGACCGAGAGAGAGAAAACCTGAGCTTTTTGTTATCCTGTTAACTATGCGTGACATACGTGTGTTTGTATGGTGTTTGTTTGCGAGCTTTTTGTGTTGTCACATTAAAACCTTTTTTTTAATGAATTCGGGTTTAATGTGATTAACTCTGTGGCCAGGTTTATTATTAGATAATTAATATGTGCGGGTCTGCGGCGGATATTGGAGGAATACCAAAATGCATATAAGTATAATTGCATCTGAAATGTGAATGGGAGAAACTGATGGTATAGGAGAAGGAAGACAAACGAGCTAATATGACACAAATAGGTGCCTAATCACTTAGTACGTCATGCAAACCGAATTTGAACATCAGTGGTGACAAACAGGCAATATTCTATTTTGATTAAAATGAGGGGGCGTTCCTTTGATATCAATCGACTCCGCCTGCAAAAGCACGAATACCTTACTTCATCCTGCTACTGTTCAGTCGACCACCACAACTGTTACCAACCGCACCACAAAAAAACAACAGTTTCCGGGGTGTTTTGTTCTCTCGACGTGACCGAGTTCGCAATTAGCGCTGCATATAAAACGCTAATCGACATTGAGAAAAATCGACCTATTTATAAGTAGCTTGAGTTTCCAATTCATGCCTTTAACTAGTTCGGCGTATAATAATGAAATTGAAGTGGGCTAATAAGCACTTAAACTTTTAAGTGCGTGTACTAAAATACGAAGTAGATCCATTATTGATTATACGTGCAAATCCCCATTTATTCAATTTACGATTATGAGCAAGGATTTATTATTCAATAGGTATGTACCCATATAATACAACGCATCATGGACGATTTTAAAGTTTAATAATGGCCAAATCGATTAAATCAGAGCCCGGTTACAAAACAAAAATATCGTTCAGCGTCGAATCACTTTTATCATCGAAAAAATACACGGACAACCTCGACGAAATTAATAGCGAGGAGGATGAGGATCACATCGACGTAGACGATCATTCGGAAGATGAAGGGAAAATTGAAGAAGAGGACGAAATAAAAGTAACCGATAATGATGGGGATGAGCTCGAGAGTAGGGAAAGTGGAAGTCCTGTATCACATTCGGTCATCATACCGCAACCGATCCATCCTTCCATTCCCCACGTGTTACCTACGACGGGACCGCAGCAATGGCCGTTCGCCTGGACGGGACTTGGACCCTTATTCCGCGCGCCTTCACCCCACGGTAAACCTTATTTCTATTTTATAGTTCGCTTTCAACCGTAAAAAAAAGGTATGACATACATAGAAACCGCTAACGAGATCAATGCTATTATACATTACAGGAAATCACAATCTCTGCAGGTATGGTAATTTGTCAAAAATATTCAAATTAAGATGTTAGAATTAATATATTATGGTTGGCGATCACATTTGCATTAACCAGGAAATTAATTTTTACATTCAAAAACACTTACCTGTCATCGTAGGTGTACAAAAAATTAAGCGTTATATATTCGCCCATATTAAAACCGCAATTATGCATATACATATGCAGGTCTTTTATATAACAATTATGAACAGATTTGAAAATACCCTGCGTACTGAAAACTGAACGAAACCCACTGGGCGTTTTAATTATTTTATGATGCGCTTTGATAGATACATATTGCAAATTTAACTCGCAATTATAAGGCATTTTCTATAACGCATTCTATAAGAAAGTCTAATTCAATTAATTCTCACAGAGAATCAATCATCTGACACGGTTACAATATGTAAATATATACGTTCTTAACTTGTATAATTGATCCATCTCACTAACAGAACCAAGTTAGTAAGTAATTCAATGAAAGTGCAGGTAATTGCCGATTCATATATCCCGCTGGTATTCGTATCTATATACCTAGCTTATTTTCTATTACGTTCATAAATGCCGAAACTTAGACCTAAAAATGGCTCTAGATGTAAATAATTATTTGTAATTGCAACTTCCTTTTCTATAACTATTCAATTCATTTATTGCATCTTAATAATTACATTGTAATTTTTTCACTCGTCTTAGGGTTACTTAGGTACTTACAAGGCGTATGTGTAATGTACCTATATAGCGATATTTACCAAGAAGTAGGTACACATTGGGATTGGCGTGTATTGTTTCTCCCATGTCTACTTTTAAAAGACAAAATCTCTTTTGAAAGGCGCCCGAATTGTATGCCCCAAAACAGCTTCTTAATTCAAACAAAGATATGGATGGCATATTAATTAATTTATATATTGCTGCTTTGACTTCGTTCGTGTGATGTATTCAACTGAAGAAAAATTGATATTGTCAATCGGTATAGTGCCGGTAACAGTTTAAGAAGCGTAAGAGACTTATTTTTTGTGAAGTATGTAGAAAGGGCCTATAAAATTAGGGGCCCCTCAGAAAGATCTTGTCTTTTAAAAGTAGACATAGACAAAAACAATACACGTAACTCCCTATGTCTACTTTTTAATAAATATCAGTGTATATAAAATAAACCAAACCATTAACCTATTAAAATATATTTAGGTAATATGTTTATTATAAATTTATTTTGAATAGTTTTCAGATCTCTTGGAAGCTTATTAAAGGAAATTTACACCGGTATGGTTTAATGATTTAGTACCTATAATAGCTATTCTTAACCTTAAAATTTACAAAATCCCTTTTGTGTCTGGTGTTATAACTATGAATATCACAATTCCTCACAAGGTTGTGCTTATTTAAGGGTCTACCTAATCAAGTTGCTGTGATCGGATTAATTTTTAGTTATATTACAGCAGTTAATTTCCCTGAAGGTATCTTAAAAAGGAAATTTGAATTTGAGCTGTGGTTTTTTTTCAAAAATTATTTAAATTCGTAAAAAATGTAAATTTTATTCAATCATAAATCCGATTCTATATACAGGGTGACAATTTGAAAACTTACCACCCCCCATATCTTAGTAAATAAACGAGATATTAAAAAAAATCAAAATCCGTTTCGGTAATTCGGAGGGGGAATCACAATGACATAGTTGGCGACGCACCCCCTCACACCCCCTGCGCCCTTGCCACCCCAACTTTTAAATCTTAAATAGTGACCCCCCATGTGTGATAAGTCGTTGGAAAGCTCTGAAAAAATGCTTTCCAACCATACCAAATAGCATTACATTTAGGTTAGTAATTATCGTGCAAATCAAAAAATAAACTAATATGATACATTTTCTAAAGTTGGCTTTCATTTCAATAAATGTTCAAAATGTTTTCCGTTATTGGGAAGACAGTATTACTATGCGATCAAAAATGAGTTGCCCTTTGAAATTTTTGTTTACATGGAAAATCGTATTTAACTTGAACTTCCAAAGCCGACTCGACAGCAACTCATTTTTGATCGCCAGTTATAATCTAATCTCAAACTCTTGGCGAACCTTTTCAAATGTTGGTTTTGCAATATTTCGACATTCTTGAATTATTCTCTGTCTTAGTTCGTCTATGTTCGCCGGTTGCGTTTTAAATACGACAGATTTCAAATGTATCATATTAGTTTATTTTTTGATTTTCACGATAATTACTAACCTAAATGTAATGCTGTTTGGTATGGTTGGAAAGCATTTTTTCAGAGCTTTCTAACGACGTATCACACATGGGGGGTCACTATTTAAGATTTAAAAGTTGGAGTGGCTGGGGCGCAGGGGGTTGGAGGGGGTGCGTCGCCAATTATGTCATTGTGATTCCCCCTCCGAATTACCGAAACGGATTTTGATTTTTTTAAATATCTCGTTTATTTAGTAAGATATGGGGGGTGGTAAGTTTTCAAATTGTCACCCTGTATAGTAGCTAGGGTAGTATTCAATTTTTACGAAATAATACAGATATCGGTATACTTATTGCATTATCTGAAATGTTAATTACATTTTCGTTAATCAGTAAAAAAAAACTTCAAAAACGAGTATATACACGGTGTCCATTTTATAGTGCCACTATGGGGATCTCACTTATCTTAAGAGATAGAAACTTGGTTAAATGGGGCAAAGTTGCCAATTTTCGTGCGGAATAAGAATCTGAAGAGAAATTTGAAATATCTTTAATAGTTTTGAAGACATCGCAAAAAAACGAAAATGTCTGATTTTCGTTTTTAATTTTTATATGATAATATATGATAAACTAATCGTAGTACCCATTTCTAATTAACACATTATTCGGACACTTTGTAATGGAGATTTCAAATATGACATCCTGTTTTTAATAACTTTCAAGATGACTGAGAAACACGTGGCAACTTTAGTTTTTCTAATGAGCGCCATTTTGAATTTTCACATTTCGAGATTACGTCTTTTTTTCTCTTTACAACGATATATCACACATAGTGGTACAGTATCACATTTCTCCTAAAAATACAATTTTTAATTTTTTGAGAAGAGTGCTTTGGAAAAACAAAACGTTCTTTTGTTGTGAACAAAAGGTTGACTTATTTCATGTATTGTCATTTCGGTTTATGCTAGTTGTATTGCGAAAATGCCTTTTTCAAAAAATTTACTACACTTCTCATCGAAATGCCCACATATGGCTGCTGCAACATACTTGCAGCGTTATCCAGAGCGGCAACAACCTAGTTTGAGGTATTTTTCTTTGCTGCATAAAAACTTGGGCGAATATGGTTCTTTTAAAAGATGTAGACAGCAATATGGTAATAGACCCAATGAATATGAGTAGGCAATTTTGCAAGCGGTAAAAATTTTACATAATTACAACTACTGATCCATTCATCATTTAATAATTGTTAATTAGGTGCAATCGTGCAATAAAACAATCCATCTGTCTCCTAAAAAGAAGTTGCAGCCCAGCTGAATTTACAAAACATTGCCAGCCGACCTTGATGAACTTCGTCATAGAATTGTGAGCACTCTCAGGCACGAGATTAGAAGAAGGGATGTGTCAAGAGCCATAGCAAGTCTTAGGAAGAGAGTGGCACTGTGCGCAGAATTAGGAGGTGGGCAATTTGAACACATGTTGTGATGTATTTTCTAATTTTAATTATAATTTTCTTGCAAAACGAAGGTTCAATTCTGTTCAGATGAAAATCGAATTTCTATTTCTCTGACAAAGCTGCAACCAGACAGATGGATCAAACTGTCAAACTTTTGTTTACAACAAAAGAACGTTTTGTTTTTCCAAAGCACTCTTCTCAAAAAATTAAAAATTGTATTTTTACGAAAAATGTGTTACTGAACCACCATGTGTGATATATCGTTGTAAAGAGAAAAAAAGACGTTATCCCAAAATGTCAAAATTCAATATGGCGCCCATAAGAAAAACTAAAGTTGCCACGTGTTTCTCCGTCATCTTGAAAGTTATTAAAAACAGAATGCCATATTTGAAATCTCCATTAAAAAGTGTCCGAATAATGTGTTAATTAGAAATGTCTACTACGATTAGTTTATCATAAAAAAATTAAAAACGAAAATCAGAAATTTTCGTTTTTTGCGATATCTTCAAAACTATTGAAGATATTTCAAATTTCTTTTCAGATTCTTACTCAGCACGGAAATTTGCAACTTTGCTCCCATGTAACCAACTTTCTATCTCTTAAGATAAGTGAGATCTCCATAGTGGCACTCGAAAAATGGACACCGTGTATAGTACCGATGCATGTAGCATGTTCCGTTGAAAACTATACAATTTAAAAGGGTTATGATTATTAATGAGTAATGACCTACCCTTATTTTAATTACTAAATTTGTCTTGAAATGCACTAAATCCCGCCTATATATTCAGGCTAATATAGCATTGCGCCTTCCACCATCCATGGGATCATTATTGCTTCGCGTCTTATCGTGGAAATACCCAATCACATTTTATAACATGGTATAATTCTTACCTACATTTTATTTAGTTTTGAAGCACTTTTATACCTAAGTATACGCATATACCTACCCAATACAAAGAGTTTCAGATCATCAGCGACAATAGATCGTTATTTATATAAAAAAAATTGAAATCAGCGACAATATCGACCATTGATCGCTTTAATCTGTGAGCAATTCAGTTTTGTTGAACCTCTGTGAAACAAAAAAAAGTACCTGCACTTATGGTGCAGGAGTTCAGAAGGTGTAGTTGTGGGTGAAAAATAGGAAATCCCGGCAAACCGCCGTCTATGGGAAGAGAAAGAGGAGTAGGATATAGTAGTCGAAGTAAAATGTTTAAAAACACTTTTTATTCAATGGTTTAGTGGAGAGCAGACCTAAATAAAAAAGGAACCTTAATTATTACTTTCAAATGTAGGGCCAGTTGAACATCACCATATATATACATCTGCAACTTCGTGCTATTTACCCAAAAGGGCGAAATTTCAATAGATAGGATTTGCGTTGATCAAGGTTTTGTCAAGACGAGATACTACCAAAACTAAAACCTTTTTGTAGATCGCAGGTTTCCACGAGGGATGAAAGCTCGAGATCCGGTGTATACAGGCTGTTTCACGCAAACAGTTATTCCTAAAAGTATTCCCATTAACAATTTAACTCTGAAAATTTGCACATCAACATAGAGTTTTTCATGATCTATCGAAAGAAAATGTTATCATGAGCGTTTCACGATGCGGATAGCAACTTTCTTATAACACCCTGTATTTTATTCCATTTTCGAAATCTACATGGAAGTCTACGTCGTTTAATACCACATTATCCTATACCCAGTATCAAAGGTTTTAAGTTATTCAAGATTTCAAAATTTTTAAGGTTTGACTGCTTTTCTCTAGGGCTCTGTACCTATGACTTGGTTAACTTGAATTTCAAAAAGTCTTTCAAAATCAACAATACTGACCCTGCGATGCTGCATGAGAATGGTTTAAATTTTGATCGACCTTCTACAGGGTGTACTAATGGTCGATTTTAATAACTTAAAACCTTAAAAAGTTGATTTTTTCAAATACAGCATGTCTTATTTTTTTGCACTTTTAAATGTCGACAAAAATTTTACATACCTTCCCTATACCTATCTATTATGTTTCTCTTTAAAATTTTCTAAAATTGTGACCGTTAAGTAGAATTTTCTTAGGACAATAAATAAATGCGTTAGTAGATTCCATTGTACCATTCTTGGGAAAACTACTGGTTTCAACTTGACGGAGCCCCGGCTCATTTCTACTCATAATGCTTATACGTCTTTAAACATTTTTGAAGACAGGTGGATTAGGTCTACAGATCCGCGGAATTGGTCTTCTAGATCTCCAGATAATAAAATAAATAATTAACAAAAAAAATATTAAGCCATGCCTATGTTCAAGATTTGGTTGCTAAATTCGAAGAAACGGGATCTGTTATCAATAAAAAAAAGAAAACAACCAAGATTGCCAGGGTCGTAGCTAGAACGAAAATTGTAAGGGTGCAAACGAAATGTTGGAGGGTGCACTTATTGTTTACAAAAATGAAGTCTCGAGAGAATTGTTTGTCAAAAAAGCAAAAAATAAAAAACTAATTTTATCCGGTCCATAACTTCAGATTTCAGATACGTCTGAATCTGAGTTATTTAAACTTGTTACTTTTGAATCAAATTGCATAATTCTAATAACCATTATTGTACTCATACTACAAAATGTAGTAGGTATGTAGGTATTATAATTATCAAGAATAGTCATTTTTATTCAATTTTATTGTAATAATTATGAACAACAATAATATTGTATGTTTGTGATAATTAATTTACAATATAATATAATTTATAATATAATAATTGTACATTTTTATTTTACGATTCAGATCGTGATCGGTCAGAGGGTGCCACTTAATATCCAGAGGGTGCCAGGCACCCTCTGGCTACCCCCTGGCTACGGCAGCTCAGGTTGAAGTTCTTGGCCAATTTGCCATAAATCCATCAATGTCAACATTTAGTTTTTGTTTTTTGTTAATTATTGCATTTTTGTTAAATTGTCTTAATGAATACTGACTTTATTGGTCCACTGGAAAGCATTTTTCAGTAGCTTTCCAACAATGTGTCACAATTATGGGGTTGTCACTTAGGATTTTTGAAAAGGGGGGGGGGGTTAAGGGGGTTAAGGGGGGGATTGTCACTCATAACGTCATTCTGGCTCCCCCTCGATACCTCCGAAACGATTTTGCGCGATTTTCAATATCTTCTTTAGTTTGGCCGACTGCAAGTTTTAAAATTGACACCCCGTATATGATTTATTTCTTTTATTTTGGTATTCGTTTGTTTACATTTCAATTTGTTAACTAAGTTCCAGCTAGTTTTGTTCATTAGAAAAATTGTTAACTAAATTATTTTCGTAGTGATTTTTCTTTTCCAATATTATCTGGTGTTTTATTTCTCTTTATAGGGTTTGATATCATTTAATAAGATTTTCATTGTATATTCTTTTACGCAACCAATTTAAATTCTATGTATCAAATTTCATTTAAATGCTTTCGTAAAAAAAGAGGATTTGCACTGCGCATGCGTAAAACCAAATTTGGTGTTATATTTGCTTTTATTACAAGTGCCTACGTATCAAGTTTAATTTAAACTCGAATTTAAATACCTTCATAAATATAAAAAGTTTACAATTCGGTTCATAAATAGTCAACATGCGAAAAGGGCACTGTTAATTTTGAATGGATTGCGTATTATATGACTAGAGCAATGCCCATATCGAATTTAATGCAATTCGATTCATAACTAACAGAGATGTCGCCTACCTTATTTTTTTACCTACATTGCCAATTCACGAACTCCGATCTACAAATTTGATGAATACAATCCACCTACAAAATTTCACCCTAATCGGTCTATTCGCTATCGAGATATCGTGCTAACGGACGGACGGACAGATACCGCAAAATTACAAAACTCGCTAGGACCTTGTTAATACATAAATATTCCAAAAGGTCGTTTTTAACCAAATAAAAAAAATTAAATCAGAAAATATGAAACAATATTTCTTAGGATTGCATACGATCGAAGAAAAAAAACTGACCTTCAAGTTTTCAAGATATGCAATAAAGTAACCTTTTTTGAAATATTAGAGCCCCCTGTATATTTTTGTGCACAACCACCAGTAGCTAAATTGAAATTAAAAGAACTACTGTCATTTAGAGTTTTTGACTTTGACAAAGACTATTTTCTAAAGTTGGCTTTTATTTCAATAAATGTTCAAAATGGTTTCCGTTATTGGTAAGACAGTAGTATAATCTATTCTCAAACTCTTGTCGACCCTTTTCAAATGTTGGTTTTACAATATTACAATGTCTTAGTTCGTCTATGTTGGCCGGTTGCGTTTTATACCTACGACATATTTCAAATGTATCATATTAGTTTATTTTTTTGATTTGCACGATAATTACTAATCTAAATGTAATGCTATTTGGTATGGTTGGAAAGCATTTTTTCAGAGCTTTCCAACGACGTATCATACATGGGGAGTCACTATTTAAGATTTAAAAGTTGGGGTGGCTGGGGCGCAGGGGGTTGGAGGGGGTGCGTCGCCAACTATGTCATTGTGATTCCCCCTCCGAATTACCGAAACGGATTTTGATTTTTTTAAATATCTCGTTTATTTACTAAGACATGGGGGGGGGGGGGGGTAAGTTTTGAAATTGCCACCCTGTATATACAATCGACTCGGCCTATCCTTTCAAATGTAAATAGCAGAACTTTGTACCTGTCGACTAAAAATATTTTGTGTAGATTCTGATTTCTGCTAAGTTTGTGGTGACATGTCCGGTAGTTTTTGTAAGTAAAAAATTAATCCTCAAACGAAAAACATTTTTGGCAAGTCCACCAAAGCTATCCTGTGACATTTTACAAACGACTTCAGCGGCAAGCAATAGACCAATATTAACTTCGAACAGAAAAACGGTATACGAGGATATAGAAATACATAAACCAGAAATTGAATACCCCTTACACATATCTTTGTACGCGCCTAATTACTTCAACCATAAAATAAATCACATACACTGATAAACATCTCACATTCATTTACGAAAAAAACTGTTAAAGGTATACAATCTAAGAACAATACGTAACTCTAGTACTAATTACGCTAATTTAAATTCCAAAAAAAAACCTTATGTGTACTCGTATGGAATATTTATAAATCCCATTAGTTAATGTTACACAACGTAAACCTGGTATTTTGCCTAAAATTGTAAGGAACGATTCAGATAGGAATATGATACACAATTATTATGCAAACTGCAAAGCAAATTTCACTTAATTTTTATTCCAAACAGTAGCCACCGACAATACATATTCATAAATAAAGTGCTTAGAGAAATTCATTACTTATGTAGTGTTGGGTGTTTACATTTCAAACTCGATTTCAAATTAAAAATCATTCTGCAATGAAATCAGGATGTGATATACATTTACATTCAGGTACAACAAAAGAGCATATAAATAATAGTGTAATATGGTGGATAGGGATCATATTGTTAATACTAAAATATTTCTCTATTTAAAAATGTTTAATCGTCGGGGGCAAAGCATATTCGAAGAAATTAAGGAAATGCTATGGTAACGCACTCATGAAAGAATCATTTCCATAATATTTTTTTTAAAGAAAATTTGCTAATTTCCGTTTATAAATTTTTAATTTATATAACTATAACATTTTCCACCCACCTTTACATACCCCCACCCCTTCGGAAATATTCACCTTAAAAGACCATCCTCGTAATATTCGTTCCCAACATGAAAGCTCTTGTCCAAGGAAAATTCACCTGGGGATTATACCACCTGCAATCGAGGGGTTGAATTATGTCATTTAATGTTAGAAGTGAAGGTTCCACTTTTTCCAATAATAGCTAATGAGTTTTATATGAGGATATAAATGACGAATGGTGGACGGTGCTCGTTTTGAATTGGGAGCCCCGTATGATGGTACATAATTGCTGACAATTATGTTATGGATTACATAATTAAATTCCGAATGAATATTCCGCATTCACAAAGGCTTTAGCAACCACACTATTTCACGTGAAAGTAGAGAAATTAACTACTGTGAAATTATGGTCCGCGTTTTTGTATAGCGTTTCAACTATGTGGACCTATAAAACTGCTGTGTCGGCATTTTAAGCATGCGACATTTTAGTCACAGTCTACAAAATAGGCATCGGCGTTTCAATTTCACAAAAAGCCCGCGCATTTTTCGCTGAAATTGCAATTTTCCGCACTTTGAGCGGGTAGTATGCGTCAATTCTGTATATACTTGGTTTTCGACGCGTTTTATGGGTGATTGATTGATAGAAAGCCTTTGAATAGTAGTGGGAATCTTATTCAATATTCGAACGCTTTCTTACACAATAGTATCTAAGATACCCAAATCAAATCAAAGATATATGTACACATTTCCGTGTCTATTTGCGGTTTAATTGACCAGACTTGAAAGTAACGTTGAAATTGAGACATAACATTTTTATGTCCACACTTGTATACCTAGCCAACAAGTGGTTTGAAAGTACAATTAAATTTACTGTAATTGATTGATAGTTATGTATTGCCAGCTGTGCAACTTTCTCATAAGGATCAACTATTGTTACTTTCATTTTTACGAATAGCACCACCACCAACCGCATGGTTTTCAATTCCAATATATTCACGATTTCAAGTTCTAAACCCTTTTCAGTTTTTAATGATAACAATTTAGATGTCAGTGTAATTATCATTAACAACTACTTAGGTATCAATTATTAAACTATTTTACTATTGAAATAGGGCTCATTATTCTGTATTAGTTGTCATTGCCTTATTTTCTAAAGCTTGATACTTGTAATCAGTTCCATTGCCATTAATATAATTTTCCAATTAGTACCCTTGTCATTAATTACCATTACATTAATTTGCAATTAGCAATAAATAGTGTTTACTTTAAGTTGATTTAGAGTGTATACGCGATCAAAAATGAGTTGCTGTCGAGTCACCTTTGGAATTTTTGTTTACATGGTAAATCGTATATGATTAGGTATATGATCTATCGATATCTACATCCAAATTGGTAATTTAGTTCTGACCATCATCTGTGTACAATTTTTTGCACCTTCAAGGGTCATCAAGCCTTGCTATTAGTGGCCTCATTTTTATTGTATTCTCACTTATTAACTACAGCTAAACGTGTACCAACAAATACCTATTTGGTCAAAATAATTTTCTGGGAAATATTTATGTGGTTTAATGTACTAGTATATATTCCTTATTCGCACTATAGATTCACACCTAATGACAGTAGACATCTAAAATGTCATAACATTTTTTGGACTTACCGAATCAGAACGGCTATTTTTGGGAGTAGAAGTCGTTCATTTGTTCCCAAGAGAGCGATGAACGTCCTGTTAAGGTTTTTTTGTGTTTCTATAAGTACAATATGAAATTATATGGAAAAGTGTTTCTGTTGTAAATAACAACATTTTTTGTATTTTAATGAAAGTAGTTTTTTATATACAGGGTCGCTGATAAGTCTGGAAACAGTCGATTATCGGGGAAAATATACACTATCAAAAAAGTTTTATACAAAAAAATTGAGGTAGTAATTTTAATTATAAAAGCGTGGTACACTAATATTGCATTATTTTAAATGGAACACCCGTAGGTATATATTATGCGCGTTAGTAGACGCACCGGAAGCAACATCCGAAGCATCTGAAGACCCGTGCATTTCTAGGTTATTGCGTTTTCGTTTAGTCCGAATTCTATTATCTGATTTTCCGTTTCGTTTGCATGCAAGTCTTTTAAAGCGATTGTTTGAATAGAATTTCCTGACGTTAAATTGGTCCCAACTTTACCTGCCCAACACACACAGTAGGTCCCAGAATATGAATATCTGCTCCATGAAGCATGTCTATGCTATTGGGTTTAAAAAAGCTTTGGGGTCTGCCAATTTCAAGTGACTTGGATTTCTTAATTTTGAAACGTCAATATTCACTGTTGGTAAATTATTCGATATGGAATTTAATAAAAAATGATAACTTTATTGGAAGGATGGATTGAATGGTCAGCTAGCATTTGGAAGTTGTTAGAGCACATAACACTTCTCGTATTTTAATGAAAGTAGTAGTACCTAGTAGTAATTATACATATGATAACTACAAATTTAATAAAACGAGGACAAGCATGGTACCTTCACCTTCTCTCGAATTAATTATAATATCAACAAACCATAGAAACGTTAACAATATTAACATGCATTAACAATAATGGTGGGGGTGTATAGTTTATACGATCATTATCATTAGTTCACTATCAAAAATCAAAATAAACCTGATGCTTGTCTACAATCGTATGGATTACTATGAAAAACATACGATTATAGACGGGCATCAGATGTTCTGTTACCGGCATTCTTTCCTCTCAATGAAATGGTATAGTGTATAGTTATAACTCCCTCTCGGCCTTTTTTATTCTGTGTTATTTTACGTACGCAAAGTCCGAAGCTTAGGAATGGGATTTAATTCAGATCAACCTGAACCATGATGTATAATTTATTATATCACCATGGCCTGAACATTACAGGAAAAGAACTTTTATTATGACAGCGAACCAGTATATTTCTGTCTTCAAAATAAGATTCTGGTCTACCTCCTCATTAGGGAAAATAGTGCTCCGAATTTAATTTCCGAATGATAGTTTTAGAACATAAAACATGACAAAGAGTAAAATAATCAAATCTTACCACTGTTTTCTTTGGATACTATATGGTTTAGGTAGGTACCATATATCGCCAAAAAACCGAAATCGATTTTTTCCTTAAAAAGTTTAACGTAGGTACCTATCATTATTATAAAAGACAATAAGGTAAAAATTCCAAAGGGAAACGTTTTTTACATTCTACCATTATTAAAAGAGCTTTTATGCCCGATTTCAGAAACCATGACTTAATCAAGATAAAGATATGTAGAAGTTTTTTCTTTTCCACGTTTTTTCTATCCTTTGTACTAATGAAGCTATCGTCTTTTGAATATTTCTCAATTCCCAATTCTGTGCATGAGTGTTTACGACAAATAATCCCCCCTGCATACATAATTTACACCGGGGGGAATGGATTGAACGCTACTTCATTTCGGGACGTTCGGTAAATGAAATATTATTTCTCTCATATCTCGGTAACCGAAAATGTATAACGTATAAGTTTCCATACTGATGTGAATAAATTTCTCAAAATTAGTAAATATGAGTTACTCAATGGGATCCTTCCAACTAAAGTATTTTCAATTTTATAGGTATAGGTACGACCAATATTAGTTTACATTTTGTTCTTTTAAACGGGGTGCCCATACTTGTGCTTTTAACCGATTTTTAAATGAGTTAGTTTTAAGCGGATTTTCCAAAGGGAAAATGAACGCTATTGTTCGCACTTTGTCCGTCTGTCCGTCTGTACCACTACTAGTCTGCCAGTTTAAGCTTTTTCGTTGTGGTTTCTTCCTTATACGGTGTAGTACGGCCCAGAGACCAGAACTACAAAAGTATATATTTGGATTGGTCTTCGTCTTTTCACCGTTTATCTTAAATGAACTGTTTTTGTAGAAAGTGGAACGAAACGAAAATTATGCAGCCATTGTCACATCTTTAATTATTAGTAGGCTTTAAGAAAACTATCATGAAACAATTGCTATTGTGTCAAAAATAAAAATAGAAATAAATGTGACATTTAGCACAGTGGTGAAATTTATTTATGTTTTCGTGGATTATTACAGAATAGCATATGTTTCTTGATGGTTTGGTTAAATCAAAGCCATCAACTCATAATTAAACATACCACACTATTGCTGCATAAACGCAATAAATAAAACCGCTTATGTGCTCGCAGTTTCAAAACTGTGAAATTTAGTGACAATTTCTTAACGTCCTGTACAAATTTTTTTGACAGTTTTTAAAACTTAGATAAGGCCAATGCTTTATTTAAGCATAGAATGAATCTCAAATAATTCAAAAACCGTTTTTGATGTAGGCTTATGGTCTTTTACATTACGGCATTACATTTGAAAAAAAACTGAACCGATATAGACAACAAGTGACAAGGTCACTTCCGGTTGACATGTATTGATCAAAATTTAATCAGTTAGTCCCTTGATCATTGTCTACGCATTACTAAAAACAATATTGGAAAATTCGAAATCATTCACGAGTAGTCATGTACACAGACCGACGGACGGACAGAAGGTCCAAAATCATAAACTCGCTTTTTGTCGCTCGTCAATGAAAAAGTGTGAATTATTTTTTGGAAGTCATGCCAAAATCAAGATGTTTTAGCTGAAATGAGCTCAATGACTCAACAGTTCAAAAATCTATTCACATTAGTTTGGTATATAACATTCGACGTTGGACACCCTGTAGATACGTTGAAATGGTATAACAAGTATGGTATTAAGGAGGGTACTAACGAGAAATTTGGGTTAGAAAGTATGTAAGTAGGATGTAAATGCACAACACAGTATAATAAGATACGAAGAATCGCATACGCCATACGGTTTTCAGTAGGGGAATTTTTTGACAGTTCGTTTTCGGAAACGCGACTTTTAATCCGACTCATATTCAATCGCATCTCATATAAATCGATTGGCGAAGGTTTGGCATCGCTGTCCCTTTTCGTTATTTAATCCGTTAGTATCAGAAAATTGTAATGGTTGATGGGCGAGGAGTGGTTTTCACTTCAGATTCATACACCCCAACTTGATTTTGAATGTCCCGCACTTACTCAACATTTCCATCTTTTATTGTGAACCTGTAATTAAGATGCCATACCCTTGAAGACAGGTCGTAGAAGATGAAAAACGCTTATCTCCACATCACCTTGTAATTTTGCATTTTTTCACAATTGAAGTCAAGCCATCATTGCCATAAGAAGACCATGTATTACCATAAATATAGCGATAGTGTAAATAATGATATATTTATTGAGAATGCATTGCCACATTTTATAAGATTCAGGTTATGATTGACAGTTGAAATTGTTGCTCAGTCAGTTTTTACAATTTCACGGTTATTATTTCCGTCTATGTTGATCTTGTCATTCAGTGAACGCGCGTAATTATCATCTAATCAATTCCAAAGATGTATCGAAAGCTGGTGGGGGTTCAATTAAAATCAAGTAGGTCGTAAATATTTGGTCGGCTATCGAAATAGTGAATGTATTAATTAATGGAGAACTTTTAACGATCCAATTTCAAATTTAGGTTGTGTTAATTAATTTCGTACAGGTTGAAATAATTGATGAGTTCGCGCTATCTATGTATGTCATAATCCTCATTTATGAGCTTATTTATCGATTTGTATCGTTACTAAAACCGGTTCCTTCCAGCCAGCATATCAAACGCGAATGCAAATCCGGGAGGGCCTCCGGTTGTAAGATGTGCGCTCCGGAAACACAAACCGAATCGGAAACCACGCACTCCATTTACAACGCAACAACTTATGGCTCTAGAGAAGAAGTTTAGGGACAAGCAGTATCTCAGCATAGCTGAAAGGGCCGAATTTTCCAGCTCGTTGCGACTCACCGAGACGCAGGTGAAAATATGGTTCCAAAATCGTCGCGCCAAAGCGAAACGTCTACAGGAAGCGGAATTGGAAAAACTTCGGCTGGCGGCTCGACCGTTACTGCCACCGACGTTCGGCATATTCCACGGAAACCCAAATCACGGCATGTCGCCATTTTTAGCGGCAATGGTCCAGCGACCGCCGCACTTTTTAAGCTTTCCCGCATCCTTAGAGTCCATGATGCCTACGATACCTCAATCTATACCTTAAGGTTCCTTTTGTAAATGCCCGTATATGTATTTAATGTAAAATAATATTGTATAAATGATGAATGAATTATAAAGTTGTATACTGCTGTAGCGCAAGAAAACTAAGACTGATGTATATAATAGTAATTGAATATAAATAAATTGTATAATTGTGTATAAACATTTAAAGGAATAAATGAAAGTCAGAACCTTTCATATTACACTATCTACCATTTCTAGTTTCTGGGGCCATCGATTTGAATGTGTGGAAATTTACTTTCCTTTGCCGGTTAAAACAATGTTGACAATATTTGTTGATTAAAGACATTTTCAGAAAAATGGATACTTTAGGTAGTTTTTCCTTGAAAATATATATTTGCTTGCTTTGGAATACGCGACTTCAGTAATGGTAAGAATGGATGAACATATAAAAGAATTACTGCTCCGCTATAATGGAATAAATGAATATACTAATGCCTTATACTAAAAACTGTTTCATGATTTTTAAAGAAAACTGCTGTCGGAAAATTGGCTAATTTTTGTCTTGCAAATTTACTACGCGTTATGGTAATTTTAAAACCAAGCGATTACCTGATTATATGGGGGCACTCCTATAAACGAGAATAGCTTTCTCTTCTACCAAGCATATTAGGATTACTGTGGCGCAGGTAAGTCCTTATGAGTAAAGGTTGCCTACCTATTAAGACGATTAAGAGATTATTTATATTATTATTTGGAGATAAAACACTAAAAAAATGTCTCAAAATCTACTCGTTGGTGTTGCCGCGTAACACAACTGTAAATGATGAGTAGGTAACGAGCAAATATAGACCATAGCAGCTCTCGATTAGCGAAAACCCGAAGTCTCTAGGTGGCACAGGAGCCGAGATCTTGATGGAACAGATAGACAAACAGACAGACGACGGTGTTACACTAAGGGCCGGTATTTCCATCTCGGGATAAAGTCAAGTATAAGATATCTTCCAGGTAAACCGACAGTTAGCGTCGCTTCGGGTATTTCGAACCTCGTTTAAATATTATCGGCAGGATAAGCTCTAGATAAAGTTATTGGGTAGATTTTCTGCAGTTATCAATATAACCCCTAGATATTGCGTAAAATTACTAGTAGACTGGTGACGTTTTAAAAATTTGCGAAATTACCAACCGTACCTATACTAAATAGGAAGAAAGAAATTGAAGTATGCAAGTAGAAGTACTCAAATACATACTATGTTTTCTTGAAGGATATAGGTAACCTATTTTAAATTCCAAATGGATCAAGATTTTCTTGACTTATTCGAATCCGATGACGAAGAATTATTTGAGGTGATCTTTGCATACGATTAGCTTCGGCTGTACGATTATTAATTCCAGACTTTGCATTACATTGTTGGGCAATATGAGCCCAGCAATTATTTTTTTCTGCCCGAGTAACACCCATCACTGCGTTTATTTTCCAGGACGTCCTTGTACTCGATAACCAAATCCACAAGCACACGATTTTCAGATGTGCTGAAATTAGCAGTTCTTTTCTTTCTACGAGGTGCATTTACATCACGATTTTGGTTCATGTTCAGAGTACCTACTCATAAGTAAGGCTTATTCTGTAATTTACGTTTGACAAATATATTATAAGTCACTGAATTTCTTTCAAAAACAAAAGCATTCGTTCAAATTGTCAGGTAGTAAGCTATCTTTCTCTAATATATGGCTCTGCAGGTCGCTATCTTTTTCTATTACAGACTTCTAAAATCGGCAACATTGGCTATGGTTAGGTAGCTATCTACGGGATATATTTATACCGCACGCCAATGGAAATACTCGCAGATAGATAAACGGAAGATATCGGGCGGTATAAGTTATTTTGCAGGTACGAATCTAGTACTTTATCCGAAGATGGAAATACTGGCCCTTAACCAAACAAATATAGAAATCGGCTAGTTAGCGTCTGAATAGGTAACATCCTTAGTCTAGAAGAGACATTAATATTTTTAATAATAATAATTTTGCCCTCCACCTCCCGCCTAATAGGGGTGCCAGGAGCAGATTAACGTGGCCCTACGTCGGAACATTAAAAGGGAGAATCAAACAGCATATATATGTGCCAATTTTTGGACCTAAGCACCCAGACTATATCTTACTGTCACTAACAACTTCTGCCCAATAATAATTTAGAATGCCCTCACCAACACGCCCCAACACACAAAAAGAACCAAGATTTGAATGTAGCGCGGAACGTCCGAATTCCGAGATGTTAGTTAGATGCTCTGCTTGTAATTTTTCCCCAGACTTGTCAACTGTAGGGTAAGTCAAGATTGTAAGTTCGCCTTGAAGGACCCCTAACTTCATTACAGATTCAAATCTCTGCCAACTACCACAATCGACTCCGACGAAATTCTTAGAAAGAACCCAGGCTAGACCTTTTTCATGGGGTCGTTGTTATGTAATGTGACATATTATGTATCAAAAATCTCTAAACCTTCCCCATATAGTTTTATTCGTTGAAGTTTTTTTAAAAATAACAGCGAAAAAAAAAAAAAACTTCAACGAATAAAACTATATGGGGAAGGTTTAGAGATTTTTGATACATAATATATTTCAACCCCCATTTCGAGGAACGATGGATCCAACTCAAAAAAATGTAATGTGACCTTGGAGATTAAATTTTGAGAAAACAGAGGAATTAATTAATTCACACGAGCTCTGCACAAACAGCTACAGTTATAATACTATTTACCACGCACGAATACACAATTTGTAAAAGCACGAACTATTTATGATTCGGCGTCGTAATTGAAACTGTCCTGTAACGCATACCGATTTGCTTATGTTAAGTCGAGTCTTTCCGAGCAGTCGCGAACATTCTAGTCATATTTCCCAGAAAGATTACGTCACATCTGCCTTCTCTTTTTATTGCCGATGACTAGTCTTACATGGCGCCTCGATGTCTATCGAATTTTCTGGAATGTTCGCTACACTGCCATGGCACAACGATCCCCTCGTGCATCTTCCATTCCTGAAGAAAAAGCCTTATGAATCGATTGCGGCGTTCCTGTGGAGTTAAAGCATCGGACCAATATTTCCACCTCGGTGCCTTGTCATCCAATTTCCGTTGCAGGTTTTCGAAGTACTCGTTCGCCACAGTTTCTTCTTGGCCGCGTCTTGTACTGCAAATCGCATGGCAGCCTGAATTCCCGGCCAAACAACACGGAAGCTGGACTCTGTTCTGTAGTTTCCTGCACCGCAGAACGGTTCGCCATAATGCAGATATTGATTCCAATCACGCTGATGGTCAGACACAACTTTTGGCAAGTACTTCCCTATTGTCCTATTCATACGTTCTACCATTCCGTCTGCAGTTCTGGTCTTTCGAATCCCTAATAGGTAGTTGACACAAGCTTTGGAATACCGCCGACTCAAAGATTCGTCCCTGGTTAGTGTAGTTCCAGGGGCACTCCAAATCTGCTAAAAAGTTCTTTTACCAGAACGTCTGCCACAGTTGTCGCCTCTTGATTTGGTAGAGCGTATGCTTCAGTCAATTTGCTGCAATAGTTCATGGCCACCAAGATATATTTATTTTCAGCAGCTGTCTCTGTGAAAGGGCCTGCTATATCAATGGCTATTCTTTCTAATGGACTATCCACATGGTATTGCCACTGAGTCCAATACGCCTGTAGAACTAAACCATATCGACACACTTCTTCCCAGGTTGACCTTTTCTCTTCCTTTTTCCAAGTTTATCACCAAACGTAAATCACGGTCATTTTCTTGAGCCCTCCGGAGTTTTCCCTGGCTATTGGCCACCTAATGTACTGTCTGCACAATTTTTGTTGTCTCAATTTTTACCCCGGCCTCACACCGCAGTCCTGATCGTTTTGTAGAATGCTGCCGCATGACTTTTCACCCTTTCTTCTAAATTTGATCTTCTTCATCTGTCACGCGAGCAGTACCACAAGACGTCTCCGAGACATGTAACTTGCTTCATTGGGAATTATCGAAAATGGTCCGTTTTTGTTTTCTATATAAGCAAATTGAATCTTGTGGGAAGTTCCAACATCGATGTCGAAGTGATTATTAGTAAAATTCGCGCTCGTATGTTGTCAATTTATATTTTATAAATTCATTAATAATTAATTGAAAATAATTAAATTACATACATAATTAAATTTGCGTTACAATGTGTACAATACCTACATAAAGCACATGTTTTAAATCATGTTTGCTTTGACAGCATTATAATTGGCTTATGGTTAATCCTACGATGAAAACATAGAACCAATTTTATCAGCTACAATTTTTGTAAAAACGATAGTATATGAGTGATAGTTTCTGAGACGACTCTCACTTTACTTCCCAAATTATTAACCCTCTCTATTTTTTTTATATAATTGTATAAATTCCAAATCTTTAGGAATTTTTTCCGCTGATTGTCTAATGCATTATGCTAAATATTGAATTATTTACCCACCTTACAAGCTCATAATATTACTTACAGTCATCTGTTTTGCTTTTTTAATTGCTTTTGTTAATTTTTTGGGTATGTGTGTATGCTTAAATTAGTCTATTATAAATTCAGAAGCGACCCTGATTTCATAGCGCCCATACTTCACTCAGCTATAGACCCATCTGCGACCATCACCATATTATCTACAATTTTTTAAATTTTAGTGCAATATATTAATGTGTTAAATAACACAAATGCGTATCAAAATAAATTATTACCCGCCGATAAATTTTTTTTTAATTCAATTTATCAATTTCACACGCCACGCCGCCGTTTAAAAAATTGTTGTCATAACGATGGTCGTATATGTTGGTACCAAATTTCAATTTACATAACTTCAAAATTAACACAAAAACTCCACGTGGCTTTATTAATATTTATATGGAGCATAATACTAAATCAGTTACATAAACAATAATTTATAAGACAAGTAATTAGTTTTCGAAACCGTGCATTCCCATACAATTAACTGCTACTGAATTTAATTTATAGCCAAACGGAATGTTGACTATTAATAATTTAAATGTTAATTTGTTAATTAATGATACAAATTGCTTTTCTGAAATGTGTTTTATGTTTTTTCAATATAGTAACTATAGTCATTATACTTCAGCTGCTTTGGTGCCATTATACTGATAGATCTAGATAACAGAAATCTATAACGAGACTCGTCCTGGACGTATCAGCGACATTTTGCATTTAAATTCAGTTATCCTTTTCAGAAATAAATCGATCTGTGCCGCCGTAAGGATACGTACATATTTCACTTTAATCCGCGCTGATTTTTTTCCTTTCGTTCATCGTGTCGCGAAGCCATGATTTCAATCGATCGCTATAAGATATCTATTGGTTGTTGTTTTACAGTGATGATGGTATCAAATGAGGTTAATGCGTTTTACTTCCTGTTTCTGTTAGTTCATGCCGCAATGTATAGCAATTAGTATGAAATTTTAAATATCGAGGCACCTGACTGTCTGCATTTTTTCACCATTGATAGACAAGCTGGGTATTCTATGAGGCGTCTTCAACAAGTGAACCCAATTTATCATTAATTAAATTTCTCTTCTGTAATGAACAATTATGAACTGTGTTTATTATTACATATAAAGTAAAGAAGTAAAGTAATGTAGCGAAGGACATCATGTATATACAGGATGCCCATTATGTATGGAATATAGTATAATATCTCGGTAAATATCAAATGTATACAACATTTTTATATATGAAGGTTGTTTAACATTTTATTTCCCATAATGAGTAACGAAAAAATTGATTTTTTTCATTCGCGTTATATAGGATGTCTAGATTAATGTTATTGATGCAATTATAATAAATTATTTTGAAATTTTTTTTGTATAAGGGTACTAGCATGTTACATTATCGAAAACCGGCCTGCGTAGCTCAGATGAGCTTACGTTAGAAGCTCTAACTTTGGCTACAAGGGTCCTGGGTTCGAATCCCAGGTAAGGCATGGCTGTTTGTGATTGTATAGTGGGTTGAGTGGGAAGAATAGCAAATTGCTAACACTCCGCCCACTATAAAATAAAGGCAATAAAATAAAATAAAAATAAAAAAGAAAAAAAATCTCTATCAAATGAGGATAATGAAAGGGTGCATTCCTATTTAAAAAATTTAATTGTTTTTCTGAAATCAAAACAGCTAAATGCTGCCTTATTATGGGAAATAAAATGTTAAACAACATTCATATAGAAAAATGCTGTATTCAGTCGATATTTACCGAGATATATACTACATTCCATACACAATGGTCACCCTGTATACGAATACCCCAGACATTCCAAAATTTACTAAAATGATTTTTAATTGTGCAATATTTCCCTGGGACTGCTGTTTTATGTAGAGCACCTCAGATGGTTCTTGAAACCAATTGGATTGTTCGATTTGTAGTTTTGACATTATTTCTGCTGCTTTTTCAGTTTACAACCATTCAGGTGATATGAAAGTGAAAATAATTTAACGCATGTAGATCTAGTGCACATTCAGCATTTTCCTAGAACAGTTTTACAAATAGTGTAAATATGACAGTTCCCAAAGGATAATAATGAAATAACCGACATTATTTGTGAATGAGGAGTTTCGTTATTTAGGATTGTAGGCGTTCATATGTTTTTTTACTGTTCCAGGTTTGTCTTTTTATAGTCTCGTCATAGCAACATGCACTAAGTGACTAAAAAGATAAAACCTTTGTAGTATTACCACTCGATCAGACATCACAATACACAAAAACTAGTTCACTGTTCGTAATTTTGCACAGACGTCTAACATCGTAGACGCGGTATAGTAAAGCAAAAAATCCTAGAACATGAACATTAATATTACAAAACTGCTAATGCACGAAAGTGACAAAAGGGAAATTAAAAGAGAGAAGTCTGTAATTATTTAATCACAAACTTCAACTTTACTTTATCTTATACGAGATATCTTGCAAGATAAAATAGGTTAGTGTATAATATTAAATTGAATAGCGTTTTATGAGCCCTGGTGGTGGTTTAAGAGTTGAAGTGGAGATGTAATCGTTCTTTACACATAGCAAATAGACTTCACCACCATGAGATTTTCACTCATTTCCATCTCTAGAACAAGAATGTATAGTTCCAACAGATGACGCAATTTGCCACGCTGTGGGTGAAGCAAAGCTCTGCTAGGTGAGGAATTCCCGGGCAGGCTAGTATCACGTCAATCCTATGGTTTCTGTCTAATGGGATATACAACCTGTTTCACCCAAATCGTTACCTAAAAATATCCAGGCATTCATTTTATTGCATTTTCGAAACCTACATGAAAATTTACGTCGGTTGATACCACATTTCCCTATCCCCAGCTCAAAAGTTTTGAAGTTATTCAAGATTTTTCAACACTTCGATATATTTATGGAGCAATTACTGCATATGTTAGAAACTTTAAATTTTCGTAAATTAATCATTATTACTGGCGATTTTAACGTCAAATTCAATACTAAAGATGAAAAAGCGCACCAGCTATGTAACATTTTTCTAACGTTTGGGTTGAAGCAGTCCGTTTTTGAGAACACTAGAATGCAATCATGTCTGGACAATATTTTTACAAACATTCCAGACTTTTCAGTTACGGTCTTTGATACATATTTTTCTGATCACAATGCTGTTGGTTTTACCCTTGGCATCACTTCCCATAAAGATTGTAGTGGTAATAATGGTAGAATTACATATAGACCAATCACCAACATTGGATTATTTCGCATGTATAATATATTAGAATATGTCAATTGGGAGTTTATCAGTGACGAACGAATTGATTCCGAGACTAAATTCGATATGTTTGTAAAACTTTTCTCAGAGACTATTGTTACCACTTTTCCTCTAAAGTGTAGGCTTGCAACTTCTACTTCCAGGGAAGTAAACTGGTTTACTGATAGCTTAAAGCAACTACGTTCAACACTGCAACTCTGTAGTGATATGCTTAAATCTAAAAATCTAATTCATCTCTAGTCACAAAGGAGATGCTCAGAAATGTGAAATTGAGATACAAAAATGAATTATCAAAAGCGAAAAAGATGACAAATGATAAATTCATAAAAAAACTCTAAAAATAAGGTAGCTGCGATGTGGCAAATCATTAAAGGCAAGAACACAGCAAAATTTGAACCATGCGCTGAACTGAATTGTAACATTTTTAATGACTATTTCATTGACTCAATTGATAACATTGTTAACAATATTCCAATTGATCATGATATAGATCCTTTAGATTTTATGGAATTGAGCCATTTTACCTTTAGCTTTAAAGAAGTGGGCTTTAGTACAATTAGGGAGTGTATCGATCGACTAAGAAATAGCTGTAGCAAAGATCCTTATGACATTACTGTAAAAATTGTGAAGTCAATGAAGGATGTTATACTATCTCCATTGACAAAGTTAATTAATAAATGTATTGCGAGTGGTACGTTTCCTTCCGTATTAAAAATTTCTAAAGTAGTACCAATTTTTAAAAAAGGTTGCTTGTCTGATCCTAATAACTATAGAGCTATTTCTTTGACGCCCGTGTTTAGCAAAATTTTTGAATCTGTTTTAAAACTTCAAATGGAAACTTATTTCGAGGATCATCATATAATTAGTCAATCGCAATTTGGGTTTAGAAAAGGGAAGTCTACTGCTCTGGCTGTGAGTAATTTAGCAAGAACAGTTATGAAAGGATTTGAAAATAAAAAATACATTAGTTTAGCAGGTCTTGATTTTACCAAAGCATTTGACTGCGTATCACATAAAATCTTAATCGATAAACTAAGAAATTATGGTTTTGGAAACAAAAGTGCACAGTTAATCCACTCTTATTTATCAAATAGACAACAGTATGTAATTTACGATAATGGTGTTTCAAAATTGTCACAATTAAAGCACGGTGTGCCACAGGGATCTGTTTTGGGGCCCATCTTGTTCCTTATATATATTAATTATCTTCCCCATTGTGACCTATACACCGACCACATTATGTTTGCTGATGACACTTCTCTTATTAAACAATGTGATAGTGAAGAAGAAATCAATGAGTGCATGAAGTTAGCTATAGGAAGAGTTGATAAATGGGTAAAATCAAACAGATTATCTTTAAATGCATCAAAGACACAAACCATGACACTGACGCTAAGGAAACAAAAAATTATCAATCAAAATTCAGATTTTAGGATATTGGGAGTAACGTTAGATCCACATCTGACTTGGAACAGACATGTAGCTATTCAAAGTGCTAAATTATCTAAAGCTATATTTGTTATCAGGAATCTTAAAAGAGTTGCTTCAATGGAAACTGTAATTACAGCCTATTATGGCATTTTTCATTCAATTTTATCATATGCAATTCTTGCATGGGGCCATTCGAAACATGCAAATACTTTATTTGCCTTACAACGGAAGTGTATCCGAATAATAAAAAATATCAAGTACAGAGAGTGCTGTAGGAGTGGATTTGTTGAGCTAGGTATCTTGACACTCCCTTGTACATATATACTTCAATGCCTACTCTATATTAAAGAGAACATAGTTTCACAAACTGTAAAACAGGATTTGCATAGTTATAACACAAGGAACAAAGAACACATTTACATAACTTTTCATAGGCTCAATAAAACAAAGGATGGCGTATCATATTATGGGATGAAGTTTTATAATGCATTACCCACGAAAACTAAAAACTTGGATTCACTATCATTCAAAGCTAGTGTAAAGGAATATTTAAAACGTCGAGCATTCTACTCACTAAACGAATTTTTGAACAATAGTTTCAATGACTTAGATTGCTAGCTCTGTTTGTGAAGATGTTGCGATTTTGTTGTCTAAATGTATATTTATTTTGTCCTTTGTCATTTTACCTAATTGTCATCTTGTCTAAGAAAATAGGTTTTAAATTTATATTGTATTGGTAGATAATTTGTGGTCAATTATGTCTGTGAAAAAATGACGTGTGAAAATACTTGTAAGTATAAATCACCAATAAAGCATACATACATACATACATACATGTTTGACGTTTGATTGATGTCCTTTTGAATTATTACATTGTGTATATCTATATCTTAGATTTTCTAAAACTTGTTTTCTTAGGAGGCCTTGAAATAAATTACTATCTATGATCAAATGATTTTTACCACTTCACCAGGAAGACTAAGGGCGACTTAAACCTGGCGGCCCTTAAATGCCACTTCACTAAAAAAACTGTTCAGGAAAATTGTCCCGAACTTGTTCAAAAGTGGAAGAGAACCGCTTAATGCAAAGGAGGAAGATGATCAATTAAATTAGTCGAGGAGAAACGTGCTAAACCAGAGAAGATGAAGCGACAAGGTTAAGAGAAATATTATGAAGTTAGGACAGTGAAATATGGAAGGAGCAGTGAAAGTGGAAAATGGAAAATTGTAGAAAATTAGGAAGCCTTTTGGTTTAACTCCTTATTCTTCTTTACCTTAGAAATATTTGGATAACCACTGGAGTTAAACTACTGTTGATATACGTATTGTTTGAAATTGTTCTTATTCTTTTGTTGTTGTTTGTTCTTTTTTATATTATATGTAACGACGAGTGTAAAAAATAGGATACTGTATGTATAATTTGGAACAGATCACATTTTATATGCAAATTTTGGTACTTTTTAAGGGTAGCTACGAAAAGAACCGCTTCTAAATGTAGGTTTATTAAAAAAAAGTCTATATTATTAAGCTTTTGCGAGCACGACATCTATTGCCTAAGTAAAACGCACAGAAGACGGAATTGCTCATTTGGACGATTTAGTATTAATTTACATAATAAACAAAAAAGTAAGCCTAATTAATCTACTTTATATAATACACTGCCCAACTTGTAAAACTAAACGACGACAAAAACTCGTTTTTTGAATATATACTGGCGATTAATCGAGAAGAGGCACACAACGAAGACAGAAAAGGATTCAAGATAACAGCCAATTAAAAGACGTGGTATATATTGAATAATAATTACAGTAGCTACTGCCCTACCCTGGTTGTAAAGGATTATTTACGACGTACGTTTTCTTATGGAAGGCTTCCGTAAAAAGCAAGAAATATCAGCGGAGCCTTGCTTCGGTTATAAAACCGAGCGCTTGAATTAAAAGTGTAGACAGCAATTTGTGAAATTACTTCTTAGAATTATAGTCCTTTTATGTCTAATTACATCTTTCACATCGTGTCCCATCTCCTTCTAAACTGGTTCATAACAATAAAACTGAAGAGGACATTACCGTAAAAATAACATCATGTTTGCACTAATAAATTACTATTGTTGTGTTTCATTCAATTGCCGCAAAAAACGCGGAGAAATTGTTTCTCGGAAGAATAATTAGTTTTATCGCAAAATTACGGGTTTCTAAAGCTAATAACGGAACAAATTATAATCTAGATTCCTTGCCATTAACATTTTTTCGATATTGGTTTTGTAGTCGATATCGATCTTGATGGAAAAAGGGTACTGAATGAAATAAAATAAACATAAAACGCTCCTTAAAATAAGAGAACTGTTGAAAAAACCGGTAGAATTAAACATCTCAAGTTCTAAATTTGGAATAATTAAATTTGATAAAACAAGCTAGAAGTTGTTAGGAATTCTAGTTGAAAGATACGGTAGCTGAGACAAACGACCAGTTAAATATTGAGTTTTTCGCAAAAACCGCCGAGCTAATTAGTAATTTTGTAGTGGATAATTAACTCGAGTGATTTAGAAGAGCGAGTCGTCGTTAGAAGACTCATCGAGCGAGTAAACGAGAATGAGCAGTTTGCAAATTAAAAAATTTATTAACAAATAATGTAGACGATCTAACATTGAAATGCACTACTTGTATGGTTAACTACGTCTTCGCAACAGATGCCAAGAGACAAAAGACAATCAGCCTATTAAAGGTGGACACCGTACCAACAATTTATTGTCCCAATTAGCCAAATCGTGAAGCTACGTGTTTTGGAAAGGCAATGGTCCTCGATATAGTAGCTTGTTAAGTAAACCGGTATCTTTTCAGAAAAGTTCTTTCCACACAACATCGCCAACGAAGAAATCCCATAAAGGTCGAAATTAACGAAAAGGACCGAATTATGGAACAGTTGGAAGAAATACGAGCATCAACCTGACAGCTTATCTGCTGATATGTGTTTTTGAGAAGTTCGATTCTTATATTCTTTTATTTTTGCCTACCGAAATGCGCAACGTATAATTTTCCCCCACGTCCAACTAATTTAAAACACAAATTAAGACCAGATAAAAAACGAACTTGCTTCAAAATTAAAACGGAAAAATGTCGCCTAAGAACTTAATCCGAGGTATTTAGGGTTCGATCGCTTCAACACTCGCCTAATTAAGAGAGTTTGTATACAAATTAAACGAATTGATTTAATTATTGTAGGTTTTTCGCTTTTTAAAATCTCTTTATGTTGGTTTTATGGCGTATAAAAGGCACCAATTCTAGATTAAAAAGTTACAGTTGCGGTGTACGAAGGTAAGTTTCTTGGTTAATTTATTTTTATATAGTATTTAAGCGCCAATTTAAAATACATATTCAACTGCCTATTTCATTAATATAACATTAACTACTCTCGTTGATATCTTTAAGCTATAATGAAAATTAGACGTGGGTAAGTGTAAAATCGTGTAAAATGCTCCCTGAAAATTCGGGCATACTAACACCAGAAGCATTTCATTAATGAATGGTAATTAACTTAATGTAGGAGTAGATAACAAAATATTTTTTAAAAACATGCAAAATATACAAGATTTTCTGGCATCAAACACGGTACCTGCATATTTGAGAAATTTTAATGGGCTTCTTTTAATAAAAATTAGAGGTATCCTAGCCCTTTTGAGAGGAAGAAGCAAATTTGACAAAGAAATAGCAGCCATCTCCACTCCGTGGTTCCACTTATCTTCCACGCATCTTTTTGGAAAGGCGAAAAATAAACTCTTTTCATTGCTATCACATTAGAAAATTACATTTGAAGAAATCTTTCGAGAGGATGGTTTGGACAGCAGCACAAAATTTTATCAATCTCAAGAATCGTTAACTCACATTCGCAAGGATATAAGATATAAGAATATACGGAACAGTTGAAATTTTTCCAATTAAATGCGAGAATTCCGACTGTAAATTCTGTGATTTAGTCCAGTTTCGGTTCAATCCGAGTCCGAGTCTAATACTCCAGCACAAGTTGCTCTCTTTAAGAGCGCTTAAAAAAATCAAGAAAGAAACTTATATTCACGTTTAGGTTTAAACCAAAAAATCTTTGACCCCTTTTTCCACCGATCTTTTAAACATTGTGGAAACATATAAAAATGCATTCGATCCCAGAAAATTCGTCGTCGGAAAATTCAGTGTCAAAAATCAAAATCCTCGCTCTCGTCCCTCGGAAAGTCACTATCTTAATTTGAAAACGAAGGTGAACCCTTTGTGCTAATCCCCATAGTTTGCTGTTCGGATGGTTTTAAAAAATCATTATTGAAGACGAAATTCCGAGGGCGAATATTCGTCAAGAAAATGACACATTACTGGCGAGGAAATATTAAAGTACGAGGCCGCTCAGTCAGGTAATGTCATTTTACTGACGAGTTTCGTATTACCCGAAATCATATTTTAATATAAAATTTCAATTTTCATATAGAACTTTTGATTACTGTCAATCTGTCAGTGATGACAGGATTATAAACATTTATGGCCGTTTGCACCGACAAATTTAAGCGGCGCTTAGCTTAAGCGTAGCTTAAAATCCATGGCAACCATTGTCTCAATAATCGTTGTCATGGATTTTAAGCTACGCTTAAGCTAAGCTCCGCTTAAATTTGTCGGTGCAAACGGCCATTAGCAATGTCAGAAATGCGGCCGGTAAAGTGACATGCGCGGCCAGTAAAGTGACACGCGGCAGGTAACGCGGTCTGCTCTGTCTCTGTCATGGAAACTAAAATTTCCTGACAGAAAGTAGGCATGAAAATGAAGGTTTCAGGATGATTTTGAGTAAAAAATTTTTGGCGGAGAATAATCCGAGAGTGAATCTATTGATAAATATGCAATTGGACACAAATTACATTGAATTTTTCTGGCTTTCCGCCAGGTTCTGATCGGCTAAGATATTGCAATTGTAACTCATAATTAGTAATTAGAATGTTACTCTGCTCTTTAGGTATAGAAAACATTTCAACAACCACAAAAGGAGAACTATGAATTCTATTTTAGTTTCTTGAAAGCTCATTCAGATGTATAGGTAGATGCTATCGTGTAGAAAATAAAGACTCGACCGCATGAGTGTTAATGGACCAATTACAATTAAAATTACTCAAATGTTTCAGGCAAATTTATGCTAAAATTTGTTGAAACTTATTTTCTTTAAGAGCGAGCCCATCTAATTTTAAAACAGTTTATTGGCACTAACAGAGCCCAAAAATCGGTAGTAAAACTTATGACTAATTAATTTGTGAATTTATATTTAAAGTGAAGGTAAATCTTTTCCACCACAGTGGAGCGCAAGAAAAGAAAAGAACGATGCCTTCGAGGTAAAAATATCGCGCGAACGTCTGTCTCAAAAATTACAAATCGTGCAATAAATAAACTTAACCATTTCTGACAGGACGTCAAGCAACGAACGGCGCGTTATGCATTTAAAAAAATCAAAAGACGGCGTTATTGTAGGATTGACTGCTCAAATACTTTGCGAATGATAAATAACCCCTTAAAACCGAAATAGTATAGACACTAAGTCATCCATTTAACACTCCTGGAAAAGAAAAAATGGGAACGCATATTAAAGTTAATAATTATTGCGCGGTAAAGCGAGAAAAAGAAGAGAAGGTGTAAAAAACAAAAAGCGCCTAGCGTTTTAGACGCTGATTAATTCGTTATTTTGACATGTAGTGGTGTAGCGGCTATTAGCTAAACTACTCTAATGATGCTCCAGTGATGGCATATTAGTGTACAACACATGTGGTGATCCTATTTTTGGTACAAACATTTCAAACATTCATTACATTACCGACTACATGACAATTTTTTTATACAAATACCATCGCGACAAGCCACTTCAAAGCATTTAAAAGTATTACACACTTAAACAAGCAGGTTTATATGTATGGTCCTTAAGATTATTTTGAAAGGTGCTTATTTGGAAGAAAACTGATGTATACGCGTAGGTATAACCATCGCAAACCAATGCAAAAAGGAAACAAAATTACCAAGGAACCGATATCAATTTTTGATTACGTTAAGAAATATGAATTTGAACTCCTACCTTGGCTCCAGAAACTTGCTGTAACGAGAAAGCACCCTGTCTTTATTTTCACTAGTTGGTCGGTGTTTAGTATTTTTTATGCACTATTCTGTTTACCAAACTTTGCTTTAAAATTAAGCAAATATGCCGCGAACGTCTTTGTCTAACGCCCGCGCCGATCAAAGACAACAACTTCCACCACCTGAGCGCAAGTGCAGATAAGCGCCTTATCTATCAATAGCCATACCTGCGCATTTGATAAACAATAATTCTCTGCGATTGTCTTGACTCATTATTATTTAATCGACAGATGGACATCGGAAATTTTGCATTGGAGAATTTGTAAAACCAATGGCAACAATTCAATAATTTTGGACACATTTTGTTGCAAAAGTATAAGATTTTAGCAATATTTTGCTAATACTAATGCCATTAGGGGTCTTCGGCTAGGACAATAGTAAACGACCAGAAAGACGCTATTGTACAAATTTAGCAACATAATGTGAAGGCATATAAAAGCAGAGACGGACAGTAGTATTAATGTATGGTAGAGTGCGACAACGCATTACTGATGATTCAAAAGGAACCAATTTTAAGGGTAGTTTTCATTATCTGACTTCTACTTATCAAATTCCTGAACACGACGTGTTTGACATCATATCCTATCCTCCAACATGTTCACTAAGAACGAGCTCCCGGAATGTTCACCTCCGACAAAAGCATCTTCATATTTTCCCTCCCAAGTAAATACGTTCGTGCCAAGAAATAAAATCAATTGCACCCAGAAAATGCACCATTGGAGAACTCCTTTCTCGAATCATTCATATCCAGAAAGTTCATGTCCCCTCAATTCCATTCAGACCTTCGTTCCGAAGAAAATTCAATACCGATTACTACGGCGTCGCCTTGGTTTTTTTCACTGATGAAATTCCTAAAATATTTACCTCCCTCCGAGAATTAGCCACTGGAATATACCCCCCAACCCCCTCCATTCAATGAATTCGCTTAGATAAATATGTTCGTCCTTTGACGATTTTGCAAAGATTATACCCCTCAAGACGGCATTTTGGGCTTACCAAAATAAAAAGAAACTAATAATTGAGTTTATTTTCTATACATAATAAGGTATTGCGAGCTTATAGTCCAGTAAATGCGTGTTTAAAACTGCCGTTTTCGGAACAACATTGCGGAAGTTCTTTTATCAACGGTTTTATATGTTATCGAATGTGCTGCATCCGAATTTATTGTTTGCTGCCTTGTAGGAAGTCGGCTTCATACCGAAATACGCAAAAAATTGGAATTTTTCAGTACTTTCTTCAGTTTTTTGATCATATCTCAAAAACATACGTTTTTTTGAAGATGTGCGCCCTATACAAAATTAAAGTAGATAAAATTTCCTACAAAATACATTATTTAGCTTTTATTTTGCGATAAGCGGTACCCGCGCTAGAGTTCGTTAAAAAACCACGATTTTTTGAAATTTTACAAAAGCGCCCAGTACCACCTCTTTCAAATCGAGTAATCAACAAAAAACTTAATTCAACGTAGAAGAGGACCTAAGGCGCGTCTATCACTTTTCAATGTAATATTTTTTAAGTGGAAGAACAGTCACAATTTAGTATTCAGCCTGGACCTTCCACAGCTCTTGACTCTTTGTTTGGACTTTCGATTGCCCAAGACCCTTTACCTGGGACTTCTAGTTGACGACGCAAAACAAAACGGAAACGTACAAATTAACTGCGGCTATGACGTCAGGTCACTCAAAGGAATGATGATCCTGGGCACATATTTCAATCATTTCGTTAGCTTTATTTTGAGTATAATGTAACTAACTAATAATTTGTAAATATATTAATGTTTTTCATACAAAACTTTGTGAGAAGATTTAATATACCAGATATCTTTTGCGTTACAAGAGATGAAAGTGGGCGTTTTGTTTGTGTGAAAATGAAAAAAATATTGTGTTTCACTGAGCTTAACACAAAATCAAAGTGCACTAGTGCATTTTGTAGAAAATTTTGTTTGCTTTAATTTTGTGTAGAACGCGCATCTTCAAAAAACGTGTAGTTTTTAAGATATAAGTAAACAACTAAAAAAAGTGCTGAAAAATACCGATTTTTTGCGTTTTTGGCTATGAAGCCGATCTCCTATAAGGCAGCAAACCATAAATTTAGATTCAGCACCCTCGAAAACATATAAAACCGTTGAGAAAAAAACTTCCGCAATTTTGTTTTGGAAAAATCACCATTTGACTGGACTATTATAAGAAGTTTCTAGGGGAGTTTTATAAGTAGACTTCTTAAAATACGTATAGACTTGGGGTGTACCCTGAAAGCTGAATCACTATAAAATATTTTCAAAATGATAAAATGCTGGAACTTTGCCCTTTTACAGGACATTTCCTATTTTTTGTTTCATTTTTACATTCCATGTGGAATTTTGCTTCTACTGATACCCACATATCAACGTTTCCAATATACGAGTAAAATATAAATTTCCAAAAATGGAGAATGAGCTTACTTTGAAAGTGCCAGCCCTCATTTTCCTAAAAACTTCAATTCTAATAACTAAGAAAAATCTTAATCTCAGGGTGGAATTAATCAAAAGTTGAAATCTAGGAAATTCGTAATTCAAATGAAACATAATTTTCATTATAGCACACGCACACATAGACACAATAAAAGTAAAATTCAACAATTCTACAAAGCAAGCAAATACCTTTAAAACAAGTATAAGTTGTGCACAACTCTTGTGCAGAGAAAGCGCATTTTTTTAACCGAAATAGCTTTTGTTTTGACATCACCAATGGATATATTTCTTGCAGACGTCTCAATCAACCTTTGTGAGTACCTTCTTCCGACAATCCGTTCTTGAGGTATACCGTATAAGGGAATATACCCGATCACGATAAGAGGTCGAGGAGGAGGGCTATGGTTGGTAGAAATTAATTTCTTTCGTTGAGACCTTTCATTAGAATTAGTTCCACCACCACCCCTCTCCCTCCACCCCGTACTTTGATACGAAGGCAGAAAGAAGGGCAGTAGTTGGTAGAAAACGGTTACTTTTTTTTTTCTCTTTCATTACTCCTATTACTTATATCTCTTGTATATCTCTGTTGTTCATTTGCACGTTTTAATATAATTTATATATATTTTTGGTTTATTTTGCGCAATTTAATCGAATTTAATTATCTTTCAATGCACTTTTAGAAATTTTGTATGTTTATAATATTAATTTACTTAAGTATACTATTTTACTTACATTATTTTAATTTCACTCTTGTAATTGTAATTGTATTGTTGCTCTATCATTGGAATGTTTTCTGTTTGAGCAATAAAGTATTATTATTATTATTATTACTTTCGTTGAGACCTTTAATTAGAATACAATAAGAGATAAAATTATTTTTAACCCCCTCCCCCTCCCCCTCAAGCCCCGTCGCTCACTGATCTCGAAAAAAAATCGCACGGGAAAGTTATAGTTTGTACAAACAAATTATTCGTGGGGGAGCCCTTTTATTTATTTTGCCTTTATTTTTGAGTGGGCGGGGTTTCAGCCAAGGCTGCTCTACCAACCCAACCCACTATACATTTACAAATATCCATACCCGAACCCGGATTCGAGCCAGGGACCCTTCGCACCACAGTCTAGCTTTAACTGAACTGCGCCACGCGAGCCGACAAGCCTTTTAGACAGCGAAATTTGATGGCCGTCTAGCACACCTTCAAGTTATAGGCTACCTACTGCAAAAAATTCCAGGACTCTAGGACCATTTCCCTAGAAGTAGTTCAAAACGGCAGAAGTGGGTCCGGACGGACGGACGGACAAAACGCAAACAATAGCACATTTTTTTTAATTCTTAAAAAATGCGCTAAAATATAAATATAGGAAAGGATGTGTCGCTCGTCACTCCCATGTATTTCCACGAAAATCACGCTATTTATCCGCACTCTTTAGCACCCCAGGGAGGCATACCCTTATTGTGGCCATTATTTCAACCCCTGGTTTACATAGAATATGTATGAAACAAATCCCCACTTAAATTTTAATTCTATTTGACGTATGATGGGTTGCATAATATTTACTTGTAATGAAATGGTAACGAAAAAACAAAGATTGAAGAATTTACCTACCCAACCATTGTATAAAGTAAACAAGTAATTACGCTAATTTACCCAGGTCATTAGTCATTGTGACGAATATGCATATATAATTAAACATCGATTAGAATCATTGTCACAACGGCTAATCCTCAATAAATTCACTTTTCCTAGTTTTTAATAAGACGCATATATTTTTTTTAACCCAGTAATTACTCCATGAATTGTATTGACCTTATCTGGAAAATAACGCATGTAAGCGAATAAGTACCTATAAATTAGATATCTTTAAAAAAATGTACATTTTTTTACTAATATTCTAGATGTGTTACAAAAAATCGTCTAATTCGGGAACGACACAAAATAAATGAGAACTAACGCTTTTTACGCAAATTATATCTCTTTCCGAAGGATGCTACATGGGAATAATCTCAAATTTGTATCACACTGAAATTTTAGGGGTGTTACAAAAAACGCCAGAAAAGACGCAAACTTTTAATTCACCCAAAAATAAATCACATTTTCCGTGTGAATTCTATTACCCAGTATATTATGGAATTATAATACGTTCTAATGAATCCGGTTTCTATTTGTAAATTAGTCCCGATAAACGGAACAATGCCGCTAATGAAGTCAGGCCTGCTGTATGATGTGTTGCCTACTGTACATTTATAAATGGTGAATGACTTCACTAAACGCTGCAAGTTTTCGTAAAAAATTTCGAATGAATATTTCGTCTAAAATTTTTTGTAATCTATGTGAAGGGTTGGTCGATGGCTCTATGGTTTGCTAAAGTTTTTTCTGAGTATGCTACAGAGAGATTTTTAAAATAATTTGTGCTGACGCCATTTTACGTATAAAAGTTCACTTTTTATTGGCAGTGCTCTAAAAAATGGTTTTTTCTTAAATATTAAAATATTGTTTTGTAGCATACTTTTTAAATGTATAATTTACACGAAAAAATTAGCCCCGTCTTTCATCTCATGTTTTATAGAATTGAGACGAAATATAAATCGCTCTATTTTCGCATAAATGTACTACTGGATTACACCCTTAACGTTACTATGTACTAATTTGAAGAAACCTGAAATAGATGATTTTCTAATTTGACAATTTATACTGTGAAAATATTCCCCCCTCTAGCATCGCCCCTGAACTAAGGTGATGCTAGGGGGGGGGGGGGAATTCTTGGTTAAATTAAGAATCACAAACGATCTATAAGCTCGGACGAAAAACTGGTACCTTTTGACAAAAAAACCCGTGGCACTCACTCACCGGTAAGCACTTTTCTGCATCGCGTATCTTTCGCTCCTGAAACCCCGAGATAGATCTCTGGACTCTCTACTCGAACACAAAGTTCAAAAGGGTATTCATTCCTTTGGTGCTGTATCAAGCCCTGGTTTACGCCCCCAGTTTCTTAATGACAAGAGCATTGACTACTGGAACTAAACTTTGTAATGTTATGCTCGATGACACAAGAAAGATGGGGAATTGCGCTGTTTCCAAGTTAAACGCAAAAATCCAAAAAGGCCTGGTCGCAGACCAACTTGGAGTAACAACAAAGCGTGGATGTCCGGAATTTGATCATTATGCAAAAAAAACATATTTTTTGCGAACGACCATGTGGTGGAGGAAGGGTAGAGGTAAAAACTCAACTGCTGCAGTATGGACTTGGACCTTATTCAATTAGGAGGCCTTATAAGGCTGTTTACTTGCGTCATTTTTTCACCACCGTGCATACATGATTATCATTGACTGTGTAATATCACCTTTAGTACTATAGTTTCAATTTCTCTCTATTTTGAACTACGAGATATAAATATGCCACAACGAGGTCTTTTCTCTCCAATGACAGCTTTATGATTTTGAATATCTAATCTCTTCCTTCGAGGATCCCGGTGATACATTATTGCGTTTCGTCTTTGTTTTCATGTCCCTTCGTAGCTTTTTAGTCGTTCTTTAAAATAAACGATAAAACATATTATGTACAATAATGCCCGGAAAGTTAATATGTGCTCAAACTAATTTTGTCGCATAAGATCTTATAAGAAAATAACGGTGTTGAACAATAGACGACGAACAAACAATGCTAAACTGTATATAAGGAATAAATAGCATCACATCAGGTGTGTCAATTGAAGCGAGAAACTGTGCTGCCAACTTCTGTACGAGCAATTCCCTACCGCATGACATATAATGCGCGAGATAACGGCTTTATATAATAGTTCTATTGCATAATGGTCGCGACGAGGCTTATCAGAAAATGACTTTAACAACTGACAGACGCGAACAGGAAATTGGAATAAGAAATTTTGGGGCGTAAAATGAAAGATAGTAGTCGCGTAATTTCCTACCAGCTATACAGCCATTTGTAGTTTGAAGTTTCAGACCAAAGCGGGATACATTACATCCCTATGCCGCTGCAGGATGACTGTAAAGTCCCTCGAGCTTTTTGGCGCTTGTTGAGAACGATATTCTATTCAGTACACGGCTATTTCTATAAAAGCTCCGCCAGAATCTACACCGTTCCCAGTAACGTTTACATGTCAGTAGCACTTTGATATACCGACCTTAACTTTGATTGCCTATTTTTATTTGCATAAAAATATCGTTTTATCACTTGGCGAACAATACTAAACTTCACTTGCTTTTTCCATTAAAGCACGAAAAGTTATAGTTCGATCCGTACCATTAATAAACTCCAAATGTAATTTTAGGGGATGGTAACTACAAATTTGAAACCGCTCCCTCTATTTTACAGTGTAGATTGAATATGAGCGCTTGTAGGGAATACAGCAGCTTTATCTGCCGTTATATTATTACATTATAACAAGTGGCTCGAGAGCGGAAATTACACAAACTATTTTCAAATAGACTCTCAGTCTGTGTTTTAGCACTGCGTGTTAAAGATAACAGCGTCATTTCCGTTTGTTTCACAGCTTTAGAGGTACTTATATATAACACCCTTTCGGTCGCCATAATTTTTAAGTCTTTGACTTTTCCGGAAGTTTAAACTTTAATTGCTAATACGACTCGCTACTTCTTCGATTAGGATAATTTTTTTAAGACCCCAAAAAAAACGTCTTTTGTCAGGGAGATACACAATATCTTGCTTCCGTTATTCATGCTCGAAATGACACCGCAAAGTGACAGGCGTCTGTCAGTCAGTCATTTTCTTACTCCTCATTAATTAGTCATTATACTGAAAACATAGACAACACACATGGCAATGTCGACACGCTCAAACTATTTAAATCTGGAAGGTGGACGTACAAAAAACGTCTTGGTGTAAATAGAACCATACTTTCGTCGATTAAAATTTGTATAGGCATCACTTAACGCTTTAGTTGATTGTAATTAGCTACTAAAATGAGCAGATGTACGAATAGGGGTGAGTAAAAAGCAAAAAGGCTAGAAAAGTGTTTTTCTATCAGCAGATGTAAACTAAGTGAAGGATTAACATTCCACATAACTAATTATCTACTGAAGATTACTTTTGCTTTTATAATATATTCTACATTTATTATCGCTAATGAATAATTATGGTAACGGTATTTAATTAGATGGGTGGAGTCGCATACGCAATTAATTTATCTAACCTTTGGTTTCTCCACCGAGATGCATTCATACTAACCTCCTGTATTTTAATATTTATCCGCATAACCTAAAAGGAGCACCCTCTATAAGTATTATGTTATAGGAAAAAATTTGTCTGAATGATTTCAGTCAATTACACCCAGTTATAGCAAGACGGCCTTCGATTACATCCCTATCTAGGCAACCTAATTTAGCATATGCCCCCCCCCCCCCCATGGGCACGATACAGCGTAAAGTCCTAATTGAAATAAAATATTCCTGCTGGCCGGATAACTAAATTTTATTCTAGCAAACAAAGTACACAATAATTCTAATTAAGCAACACAAAATCATTAATTAAAATTTTTCTCAATACGCACAAAAATTTACGCCGTGCAATCTCTTATAATTTGTACACAACGGAAATAATATAAATAGGTCTGTTAGCTCAATCATATGAGGATTTTCTCAAGAAAAAATTCCCGAAGTTTTTTTCTCAACGGTTTTATATGTATTTTGAACCGCTGAATCCGAATTTTCACTTTGCTAACACGCCAGAAGTGAGCTAACTGCGGCAGTCGCAAATAACCGCAAATTATTTGCGGCATTTTTACATTTTCGCCTATAACTCAAAAACGGTACGTTTTAAAAGAAAAACCATTCTATACAAAATTGTAGTCCACAAAATTGTATACATTTAACATGTAACAGCCAAATCTGTAGGACTAACCAGAACACCGCCAGCGGCCGCGCCAAAACGGCTACTTTTCGTGCAACTTTTAGAAAATGCAAAAATGGTGCTCCGACATATCTATTTAATATAATTTTTCATTTCTTATCAAGTGGTGATATTGGTTTTTCATTTACATGGACTTTTTTGACTTTCAAAAGTCACATGTGCTAACCGCAAAAGCCGCAAATGCGGCAAAAGCATCAAAGTGAAAAAAAACAACAAACAAGTGAGTAGTTGAAGAATTTCACTAAAATTCAACGTACAATCAGAATATCCGATTGAAAATAATCTCATTGGCACCGTTACCGCAGTTGCACAACCGCAGTTTGGAATTGCTGCGATTACCGCAGTTCAGCGTTACCAACCTATATATACCTATACCTATAACACAAACTTATTTAAAAAACGCATAAAAGAAACACTGATAAGTAATCCTCTGTATTCCATTGATGAATATTTCGAAATTAAATTCTTCTAACTGTTCATAAAGTTTTCTATTATTGTAATTTGACTTGTGTAAATATATTGTGATAAACTACACTAATAAAGTATTATTATTATTATATTTAATGGTTGACGAAATGAATTGATAGACACAAATATAAATTGAAATGCTCAAAAGCTTTTTTTATTGTTTAAGAAATGAAAATTAAAAAAAGTCTACATCTAAAATAATTTCCATTCTTTTATTTCCCCCATCTTTCCTTCGACTCTTTCCTCGTTTTACCAAATAACATTTTACTCCTTCCTTTTTCATCACTTTACTACACCTTCTTTCTTCTTTTGACTCGGAACGGGCCAGTCTGGGGGTCTTCGTAAGGACCCGGCTGTGGGTCTGTGGATGGACCTGGTTGTGGGTCTGTGGATGGAGATGGTTCGCGGTCTGTGGATGGTAGTGGGTAGTGGGTGGAAAACGGTACCTTTCGTTGAGACCTCCAAGAAAGATAACGCCCGTCACCTTTGATCTCGAAAACACGCACGTTTTACTTTCAAAAACACCATCTCAGGAGAAGGAGAAGTCCGAGGAGAAGTCATTTAATGATCAAATTAATTAAGTATTAATCGTTAATTTGTTGTGCATTTTATTAAGAATTAAAAAAGGGCGATTGGGACGCGTCTGGAAGAAACATCTATTGGTGATGTCAAAACTTTAAGAGCGAATATCTCGAAAACGGTCTGTCGGAGGAAAGCGAGGAGGAAAGTATCCTCCAAGGCAAAATGAATCAACTGGGCGAGACATACCTATTGGTGAAGTCGAAGCAAATACCTTGACAGAATTCTTCTGCAGAATGGAGTGTCGGAGGATTTCGAATGTATACCAGGCGGTCTTTAAATGTTTAGGTGTAAAGAGCATCCTCCCCATTAATCATCTACCAAGCAAGTAACTCAACCATTTATTAAGCTATTTCACAAGAGTTGTGTACTCACTTGTTTGTTTTTTCACTTTGATGCTTTTGCCGCATTTGCGGCTTTAGGGGTTAACGCATGTGACTCAAAAAGTCCATGTAAATGAAAAACCAATAGCACCACTTGATAAGAAATGAAAAATTATATTAAATAGATATGTCGGAGCACCATTTTTGCATTTTCTAAAAGTTGCACGAAAAGTAGCCGTTTTGGCGCGGCCGCTGGCGGTGATCTGGTTGGTCCTACAGATTTGGTTGTTACATGTTAAATGTGGGCTACAATTTTGTACAGAATAGTTTTTCTTTTAAAACCTACCGTTTTTGAGTTATAGACGAAAATGTAAAAATGCCGCAAATAATTTGCGGTTATTTGCGGCTGCCGCAGTTAGCTCACCTCTAACGTGTTAGCAAAGTGAAAATTCAGATTCAGCGGTTCAAAATACATAACCCCGTTGAGAAAAAAACTTCGCGAATTTTTCCCTGGAACGTCAGTTCTGGAACCCCCGTTATTGTACTATGTACCTTGTAGTTGACATCTCGCCGACTTGGAATGCAACTAACAGTCGCCTACGCCTTGTAAACTTGGTTCTTGGTTCGATGTCGAAATGCCCAGCTCCTTTCAGTAACAGGAGCCACGTAGCCGGTTCGGATACACGATCCTGAAAAATAAGCCCAACATCCGGATTTTCGTCCAATAAAATTCTTTCTTTTAGATGTATTAATAAAGGGGGGATTGTTGTGTTTAGTATGTTTGAGCTCCTTTGATGTATTATTTTCGCTTGTTCTGATTCAGTTTTTTAGGGGTGCGTTCTGGTACGTGATCCATTCTCGGTCCGACGCTATTTATTCGTTGTAGTAGTTACCTGGTTTCGTATCTGAAAGAGACCACATTTATTACATCATATGATATATATACATATATAATTTCTTCTATCGATCGCTTGTTACGTGGTATTTGTTTTTTTTTGCCCTGAGTGCCTCTTTTTCTTTCAGCATATTTGATCGTTTTATGTCGAATGAGTTTCATCCCTAAATGGGTTAGTTTTGTGTTTAATCGAGCCCAAATTACGAACAAGAGCACATCTGTCTTGTTAAATTTCTCTATTCCGCACCCCGAATTTCATCAGGTGTTAATTGAAAATCTAAAAATGTTTTTCTTTTCTATCCTCAAGAAGTCGTAAAATACCGGCGCAAGGGTTGAATCCAAGTGGATACTTTATAATTTCATATTTACATAGTCATATCCTTCACACAATATGGAATGTGATCAGCAGTCTACTAGAAGAATGCTTAATCATTCGATAATCTTCATTATACGTATGTTAATTTTGAATTTCAGACACGTTGTAATAAGTTGCAAAGTGTTGTGCCTTTTATTCTTTTAGTTTTACAACTGGCGGTTGTATATTTTGTATTATGTTCTGTGGGGACATGGGTGATGGGATGGTCTAGCTCTAGATAATTATGAAACATAGAGATTACTCTTTTACCTTCCTGACAACTTCATTTTTGTCCACGATATTCTCTGTTTGATGACATGATCTACACTTGACCAACTACTTCTTCACGTGGCTTTGAAACAAGAAATGATGATTTTTGTACAAATAATCGCTGTGAAAAATTACAGCTAGAATATAAATTTGAAAGTAATAATAAATACTAAATCGTGACACGCATTTCGAATTCAGCTCCCATAAACAATAAATATATTTCCATATAGGTATGCTAAAAGACGAAATATATCAAACGGCCGTCTTAGCGCTTAAATCGACTTTACAAGGAATCGTGGAAGTCCATTACGCGATTTTAAGTGCAGAAAGAGTTCGAAGCACACGACTTGACGAACTGATAGCATGTCTGCAACAAATCTATTGTTTTGACTGTTAAAGCAAACTAATAAATAACAAAAACTCCACTTAAATTGACAACTTATGCTGACTTTGATACCAAATAACCAGTACCATTAAGAATGTACAGTGAACCTCCTCTCTTTGAACGCGCAGATCCTGAATACGATTAACTAATAAATATTAGTCAAACGAAAGCCGTCACCTTGATTTGCAAACGTATTGCTTGTAAAATTGCATTATTATCGAACGTATCATTAAAAGATTAGCAAAATTAAAAAAAGAGTAGCATACAGATAAGGGATGGTGTTAGAAAGCGCGCATTGATTTATTTTCTAATTAAATGCGACAGGTATATTACCTGAGGCCGTTAAAGTTGCAAGGTTTGAGGACAAACGGTAGTTAATATCAGAAAATCCATCGCAATCGTTGTGGCTGATATCGATATAATTGCAATTCACTTTATTGCAGATCGATATCATTAAATTTTATAGGCAGTTGTACGCCATACACTACACTTCAAAGAAAGGAAGAAAACTATTTAGTTGAAGAAGTATGTAACATTGTTAATTTCTATACGAGAAATAAACAAAATCAATAACTTTCCAGTCAAGATAATAACCCATTCTATTAATTGACTATAAAATGTATTCCCATGGAATGAACTTGACTAATATAGAGATTTTCTTATTTATTAATTTAAGTAAATAGAAGTTCTTGTACATAGACGCTCTGGTATGTGTTTACGGCTCGCCGGTTTATGCATAGCCGAGGACATTTATTGTTATTGTACGAGGTGTTTTGAATTCGATATGGTTCGATTGTAACCGTACGAACCATATAAAATAAACAGGAAAAATCGCATTTAGAATTCTAATAGAAAACTGTAAGGTGGGAGAATGGTCAAACCACCAAACGTAGCAACCCTGTTTTTAGCACGTTTTTTGGAAAAATTGTGGGTTTATTAACGCAACCCTGTTTTTTATATTGGTTTAAATGCAAAATTTATTATTGTATCTTTTAAAATTAGCTATGAAATACATGTTTTTGTTTTGTTTTGTTTTTAAGTTTTAACAGCCTACTAATTACAAAGAGGCTTTGGAAACCGAAAAACACTGAATTGTTAGAAATTGCTAAATTGCAAAAAATATGTAAAAGATAAATACCTACCGACTTTATTACCATTCTAACGATATAGGCAATATCGTTAGAATGGTAATAAAGTCCTACATTTTATGGAATAAAAAAAACTTGGTAGTTCCATTTAAAAACATCAAGTTACCTTTGATTGAAATTTTGAAAATTGATGGAGTGATTTCTTTTAACACAAAAAAGTATAACTTTACCCGTGCGTCGTATTTTAATACATTTCATGATTAGTAACCTGCAAAGTCACGACCTTCTGAGCTTTGTGATAACTGCGACATTTAATTTTTACTGGACATCTACTTTTTGAAAAAATGACGGATTGCGACTAAACGTCTCAGTTTAGATATCATGTGTAATACATAAAGTCACACTAAAATTGACCAAGGAATCGAAATATGTAATAATATAAAGGGGGTTCCATCTAAAAATGCAATGCAATGCTTTGACAATAGGGAATATGCATGTGGTTTAAATTTACTTGATTCTTTCTCCAGCAAATATTTATTGTCCTGACATTATACTTAAACCATTAGTTTCTTATTTAGTTTGTTTTAATTGCTAAAAATGTTAATTCAAAAGTGCAAAATAAGCGAACGAAATTCAAATTTACGAAACGCTTCACTATTGGATGAATGAAAGTGACGTCAAATGCTATGCCATCGCATTTATTGTGTCAATATTCACAAGTGCTTAGTCCAGTCAAATTACAGTTTGGGCAGATTGGGCTGGGTGTTGTCATTTCACTCAACGAAATCAAGTGTATTCTATGTAAAAAGATCCGCTGAATCCGAAAATCATAGTCCCCCTAGCCGAAAACTCCCGGAATATATTGTTATGTTATATGTATAAACAAAAAACGAGGAAAAAATGGCAAAATGTCGTTTCTTTTCGCACTTGACTTCAATTATCTCGTTAACTATTGCTCTAAGGGAAAAAATGAAAAGAAATTAATTTGTTTACTTTTAGCGTTGAGTTATTTATACAGCTTTTCAGTTGTAATAGCTATTCAGACCATGGAAAAAGCTAAAAAACCATTTTATCTTGTTCCAAAGTGCAAAAACACTATTAGAAATATTCCCGATAAAGTGTTTTTTGCAGTTCCAAGAGGACGACTCCCAAAGCGTTCTCAATTTTTGTACGGTTAGTGAACCCCAAAACAACCCTTTTCAACAATTGTGCCGTCTTGCAAATCGACGGACTGTGCATTTTCTTTTCAAAATCCGAAGAATTTTCTTAGTTAACAAATGGAATAATTTCCAAAATACCACAAGAAATGTAAATCTAAAGTAGGCGAATGGAAAGCTCTCGGAAAGACCTACATTAAAAAAAATACGTTCAAATCCGAGTTCACGAGAAATCAGCTTTTGACTTCGGACACAACCAATAATTGCAAATCGGGTCGCATCAAACGATTCTTTAAGCGTGAGCGTTTTGCATTTATTTTACCAAAATGTATGATTTTTATTAATCAGAGCGCCAAGGACCTTTATAGAGTTACCTTCCTTGTCATATTTCGGGCCATTTGTTAGTTAACTAAAAAAATTCCAGAGTCCATCAATTTGCAAGAATCATCGGGACAATTTTTGGAAATGGTTATCGTAGGATTCCACCATCTGTAAACAAATTTAGAACGCTCTGGGAGTCACCCAGTTTAAAAGACCAAGTATCGTTTTGTAAATTTGTTTATTTAATTATGCAATAACTATAAAATCTACGGTAATCGGGTTTGCCATATTGCTTTGTTATCAAAAGAAGTGGCCAAATACGAATTTTCAAAAAGATCTGATGAATTTTATTTAGTAATAACCAATTGATAGTTTTCGGGATTGATTTTTATATTTTTCCATAAAAAACAATAACATTTGAAAATGAACGTTTCATACCAACTGTATCTTATAGAAAATTCAATTCTAAATGGTCGTGGCTTGTGACGTCATCCAAGGCCCGCTGAAAATGTGGCGGCGTTCAAACACATCGAATAAAGGCAACGTTTTAAATATTATTTTCCAAGTTAAATTGAATTGTTCTAACCGTGTTTACACTTTTTACTATGTTAGAACAATGTAAAAAGCGATTAAAAAAGTAAAAAAATTACATGCATATTCTCTATTGCAATTTCGTTGAAAATATTTTTAGTTTGTAGCCTCAAGAGTCCTTTAACTTTCTCTGATCATACATTTTAAATACATATTTGCGTTAACAAACCTACACACTAATGGCCCACCCTGTATATTCACTATGGCTATTCGGTCGAAGGAATCATCGTAGCATGCTCGGGTTTGAAGCATTAGCTTTGTGTTACAATTCTTTGCATGCAGATTATATTTACCTATAAAATGAGTTTGCTAATAAAAGAAAGATAGAAATGAGGGAGAAACTGCAGAGAATTCACGTGATACAAAGATCACTGAGGAAATCAATGCTGATCAGAAAGTTGGCAGTAACGAGACTAGAGAAGGGAGAGGATGTAAGGAAACATTTAAATGATCTGGTTACAACGTTCTAGAAACTCAAGGGACTGCCACTGGAGATCGGTATGGTATTATTTTCATATCTCCTTTTACTGAGTCTCCCATCAAGTTTCAAAGTATTTTGCACCATGTTATTTTAATTGCTAAATTTTTGTTAAAATTTTATCCTTCGTGTAAATTTGTTTATTTAAATTGTACGATGTAAAAACTACGTGTTAGAATGTTAAATATCTTGTCGAGTGCATTTAAGTGCTATCTGGTCGTTTTGCGATATGAAATGTTATCGGACATAATTTAACTAATGCACGTGTTCCTTATCGGGGGTAGAAGAGATAACGAAAAGTCAGGTGCACGATTCTTTTGCGCATTAATTTCGGCATAAGTGGGGACGCGCGACGGGTTCTGATTTTATTATGTATTGAAATTGGCGGAAGTAAGAGTTTGATGGAGTAATTGTGGTGGTTTACCTGAAATAGCATAAAGAAGACAGAGAGCTGGTTAGCCTTAGGCGACGGTCTTGCCGTATGACTGTTTAAGTCACGGTGGTTATTTCTGTTATTTCTGTTTGGTTAATAAACGCAGTTTCGTCGAAATTGGATGAATCAGTGCAGAAACAATCGCATTTAAAGTCTTGTGAGAAGTTAATGTGGTTTCCTCGTTTACGGAAGAGGAGTTAGAAGAGTCACAGTGATCCCCGTTTGAACAGTCATCGCATATGGGACATGGTGTTACCATTGTTTCAATGAAGTAGAAGAGTGGTGAAGTTTCCCTAAGCTTTCAGCCAGTGTTTTTGTATCAGTCCTAAGTGCGTCGGTATATCGCACGACCGTTGTTATGAGCAGATTGAGAGATTATTGTTTGCAAAACTGTATGATTTTTTTTTGTTTATTTATGTCACCGCTTGTGTGTGGGATAAATTTATTCAGATCATTTCAGGTTTTTCTTGATCATGCGTACGAGTTCGAGATCAATTCTTTTGTCTTTATCAATCAACTAATTGTGTGCTTATTTGAATCCATTGTCCGATCCAGATACAGTTCTTCTTGAATCCGTTTATTCTCATTTTTTGAAGTGATATCAGTAAGAGGGAGGGGAGTCATTTTTATGTAATCTGTCTAACCATAAAAAAGTGTTTAACTAAGGAGGGTAGTCTACAAAATTGTTCACGGCCGAACGATGTAGGTAGTGTGATAGGTCGCTTGAGCCAAGAAGAATTTATTCCGATAACACAATACCTACTGCTACAGGGATAAAAAAAATTGGACATAGTTAGCGCTGAATGTGACTTCCAGGAATTAATACGTCCGACTAGATTTAGTACCCTGCGAATACTAGCGTTTTTCCAAGTTGAAAACAAAAGAGGGCCAAAGATCTCCTTCTGATTATGACCTGAAAGTTGCTATTAGTGGCCATTTTGGAGAGCTATACCAAAAGAACTTTTGAAGGGATCATTATTTGGATTTGTTCTCTAATTTCATGCATTTGTGGTGTAGTGTTCTTTTCCACCTTATTATACTCTTTTTTATATATTTGATGGAAAATTCTTTTACCATGTTTTATTTCGATTAACACTCGTGGACACTTTGGCCAAAATAGTTATGCATTATTAATTGGGTTTGATTTATTTACTAATTTTATAATTACTACCCCATATTTTTAATTCTATTTTGGAGAACAATTAAAATCACACGTGTATTTTTAATGTTAGATAAAATGATAATGAACTTTTCGATACAATAAGGGCCAAAACTTAGAGAATTATATAAAATAATTAATTAGTTGTAGTAAGTGATTTTATGGAACCAAATTTAACCTACGAAACACAATTTATAATAGATAATTATGAATACATTGTTACGACACGCTGATACTATTCATTCTAAAAAGACGTTTTGTGTTTTCATAGCTATAATGTGGCCAAATATCATTTTAAAATGTAGGTTACCTCAATAAATTAACAATGACACAATGACACAAAATAAAATTCGCAAGTCAATATGCGCCTAGTACAACAAAAGGCGTATAGAATAAAATTTATGTGCACATTTTCAACCTCAAAATAGTTTCGAGTTTATAATATACTCGTAGTTTTACGTTAATAAAGACGTCGCATAAACTAAAAATATCATATACAGATTCATTCAATCTTTAAAATTCCATTCAATTTTCAAATTGAAAGGCTCAGCCAGAATTCTAAAAGAATGTCAAAAATTGAGAATAAATGAATGTTACGGTTGCTATTGTGGCGCGGGCGGCCGTCATGGATTACTGAATCTCTGGGAAAACGCGAGAACATTAATCTTCATTTGTTACCAACCACTTCAAATGTTTACCCTATTGTTAACCAACTGCGATTTAAGCAGGTTAATCGTCTAATTTCGGGACACTATGAAACGTTTCATTTTTTAGCACGTTTATTAAAAATTCACTGTCAAACCGTGCATTTACTGTTTCTAACACTGTTCAATGGCAATGAATTAAAATTGAATACATCTTTGTGTCACCATCACCTGATTTCTTTCCCCAGAAAACTCCAGAATGAATAATGGCTTTATTACTTTTTTAGAAGGTTATAGACCAGGTCATTTAAATGTCCGAAAATGAAAAAAAATCTTTCAAAAATTCCTCGAGCACAAGAGCTTATTAAAAATTCTGGCCAAAAAAAGGCGTATGGTCTCGTTATAATAATTGAATAAGGTACGAGGCTCATATCCGGCGCTATCCAAAAAGAGAGTCATTCCGATAACCGCGCCAGCATATTTTACGTTCTTCGTAATTAACCCGTCTAATTTACTCCGAGAAATCAAATCAAATAATATTGGAACAGGTGTAGAACTCGAATAGTTAATGTACTCCCCGGTGAAATTCCTTAAACAAAACAGCCAGTTTATTTAACACCCTTTCTATAACTCCAGCCTTGCTTTATCAAATTCCGAAACATTCCTACAAAGTAATTATGGAGGCAGGTGTGGTATATTTTTTTATTCGAAAGGTCGAAAAGGTCACACATTGGTCGCGTTATTTCCCCCCAGCCAACAATTTTTTTACATACAATCAAAGTGGACAATACCAATTTGAATGTATTCATGAAAAAGGAGCTGTTATTGACCGTCATTAATAGGGTTCGGGCGAAATAATTTAAATGAATATGGGGTCACATCCTCGTATTATTAAACAATAAGCGAATAAAAGTTAAAAAACACAATACGAAAATAATTGGTTTATTATACCTAATGCTTCCTAATATTTCCCATTGTTTCTATGTTAATTTCGATCTGTTGGGCTGTAATTTACTTTTAAATGCCCCTGCGGGGGTTATTGGTAATTTCATTTATTATATTAGGGATGGTTAATGCATTCGCGAACGTCCTCGTTATACTTTTGTTCTTTGTATATAAGTTTTTATTACAATATTTCGGCGAACATTTAGAACGCTGTTTCTAAATATTTATTATTCGAGACTAATAGACGGAGCGGTTGAGCTTTTGTAATACGAGTAAACACTTTTAATTTACCGCTTAGTATTTAAAATATTCGAACACAAAGAATCAATTTCAGTTCGAACTAATTTTTATTTGGTGGAGACTTCTGTCGTGTTATGTAATATTTATTTTATTACTGTTTAAGACTTCAATTACCCTTCTCGTTTACATTCGATTACATTCATTGTAAACTGGCAAGTACTAAATCTGGCGTTTTATTTTATTTGCCATACTATGTTTAGTTTTATGGCTATAAGTGCAGGTCTGTTGACTTTTGTTGCCCTTAAATGCGCATAACGGTCTTAGATCACGTCCACATTTGAGGTTTCAGGTTCCTTTCTTCGTAATGCTCTTCAAGTGCGGCGATTTTCTTGCATTCGTTGAAAAACACGACGCTCTTTCATTTACTGGTACATTTCCGTATTAATTCGTTTCCGCGCAAACCGATTCTTAATAATTAACTGTATAAATTATTTCCTTTCGTATTCCTATCCCTGTATTCCCGTCCCAAAAATAGGAATTGCTATTACTGATACTGAATTATTACTGATTGAAGAATAAAAATTTCCTCGTCTTAACCCGTTTCTGCTAACGTTTGTACTGTAGCTTTGCGGGGCGAAGAATATTTTTTTGCTAAGGGTCTGCACGAAAATTTTAAGTGTGGTAAAGTTAAATACTTCTTTGTTTCAGGAATTCAAGGTAGAGAATCTATCATGCGACAGTAAGTAAGAGCCAAAGCGTTTCTAGAAGCAATGACAGCATTCATGGACCGCGAAGGGTAATTGACTATAAGTGAAGAATGTATAGTGAAACACATGAATAATAGTTATTTGTGTATCAAGGGTATCAAGGCCGTAAAAGTGATCTTTTTGTGCGTTTCAAAATGGGTTATAGCGATAGGTCAACTTCTTTATCTGAAATAATACGAACATTTTGTTGAGTGGTGCGGGATAAAAAAAATTGCTGTGGTTAGTACAGATACCACCCGCACATCTGCGGACGGGCGATTCTGCCCTTTTATATTTAAGAATAAGTGTACCAAATTTGGTTCCAATCTGTTCAGCCGTTTAGCCGGAAATTGGAGTACAGACGGACCGACAGACCCACATCATCGAGATTTTGTTTGATTCCGATTCCTGTAGAATCAAAACTTGTATTTCCGTCAAAAATGTGGGGGGTCATTTTTTACCTCCCTTATTAACGTGCGTGGTATAAATCAAGCATTGGAGTGAAAATGTTTTTTGGCGCTTTTCTCTCTTTGATATCTTTTTAAACAGGATCAGAAGAAAAGGAAAACGAAAATGATTAATTTCGGTTTTCTTCGAATATCTTCGGAACTGATCAGAATTTCTGAATATCTAAAACATCACTTTACTAAGCCCTGAAATACACAACTTTTTTCTAATTTAACATTTGGTTTAATTTTATTGTCTCAGTGGGTAATAATTAATTATTTGGGTACATCCCACTCCTGATGTAAAAATGCGTTTAAGTTAAAGGCAACTTATTTTATCGTAATCGTAACTGAGACTGTTTGACGAAACGGAACTGATATGTGAGAATAGACCACAAAACGTTATTTTCAATTTTCTTAAAGATAATTGAAGTACTCGAGAGTCCGCACCGCATTTATTGTGAGTGACCCTCCCGTGCAAAATGTAAGTTGGGGAATTCTGTCCAGACAATCCTCCCACGCGAAATATGTTGACATATGAAATGGAAAATTCCAGAGTCATCAAACCAAAACTGCCTAAATTATTTATTTAAGCGTATTTACGTGATAGGACATGGATGTATCCTTTCGAGGTAAATTTAGTTTCATAGGATTCCTTATTTGTTAACTGCGCGTTTCATTTTAGGTTATACCATATGGTGTAACTTGATTACCTATCTTTCTCTTGCCTATATCGAAATCCGAAATCCATTTATTAACAATTATTATTGAATTAATTGTATTTGGGTCTGATTTTGGCATTCTAGTTTTCCATTGATGATTGACATGTTTTGCTTAGCTGGAATTCATCTAACCAATCAATCAATCAATCTTTATTTGTCCGTATACCATAAATAGGTTTTGACACGTCAGTAAATATAAACACTTGGTATTTAAGATCATACGTTCTGCAATGCAATGTGTGAACTATCGGAGCAACTGTCAAGGTACAGGTAAACTGTAATAGCTATAGACGTATGTTTTCCATTGCTGTACATGTTTGCTACCCTCGTGACGAATTGCTCTGCAATTGATTACATGAAATAGTTGCTAATGCCCAATCAACTGTAAAGTGCCAGTTAATTTAAATTTTCCCGTTGTCGTTAATGTTAACGCAAAGTAATTCAGTTAGTTAATTTATTTATCTTCCTGTCTGCCAATGAGATTAGATTAAGTTATAGCTCATAAGTAATCAGCTGTGCTGAAAATTGACATTTAGTTGCCCAGAATTGCCAATTTATTAATTGTTTCGTGCAATTTTTTTTGTTTTAAATCCGAACGACTGAAGGGAGCGAGGTTTTAATGGGCAGATTACTTGTCACCCATGTCATTAATGTTACAAACGGCAGAAACTTAGATCGCTTGACCCTTGGCTTGCTTTTCAAGAATTGCGAAAAGTCTTTTAACTTATTCCAAAAAAATGCCCCGCAAGATTTTAAATTTGCTCCACTATGTAATATGAGAAGTTCCACCTTGTATATGTTACTGCGAAATCCGGCATTTTGCAAAATGCCTAGGCATTTCGCGAAATGACGAATGCAACAGGCAAAGTGAGAAGCGGAGCTGGAGTTCGCACTTTGCCTGCCTCTCTTTTCGCGAAATGCCTAAACAAAGTGCGAATGCTTCGTCATTTCCCACAGATTGCGCATACAGCGTTGCCATTGGATGATAAACGACGCCGTTATTGCGATGATTGTAGGATGATTCGCCCCCGAAAATTCGCCCCGGTAAATTCGCCCCTGAAAACTCGCCCCCAAGTAAATTCACTTCCGGACTATTCGCCTCCGTAAGATTCGCCCCGGAAAATTCGCCCCCAAGAAAACTCGCCCCCAAGTAAATTTTCCACCGGACTATTCGCCCCCGATAAATTCGCTCCTGGACCCCCCCCCCGGCGATTCCACTCCCGTAGATTTCGCCCCGTAAGATTTATTAATCCTCGGAGTTAACAGGGCCAGCAGTTAATAAAATAATTTTTGCTTAATTTTAATTTTTTTGTAATAACTGTGTATACCTACATAAAGGGGGTAGAATAATAGCACTCAAATACCTGTTAACTAAAATATGAATAGGTAATTAAGATAAGGTTGAATAAAGCAAGGGTGATTATAACGTGAGGTTAGTTCGGCGCTGTAAAACTCAAACCCCGCCGCATAAACGGCCAGCTAGCTCAGATTCTTAATTAAAAGAAGGGCTCGAGATGAGAATCTTCCACAGCGGTTTGTTCGTTTGGGCATATAACATAAGTTTTGATCTTTGGTAGTTACTAGAAATGATTAGTTGAGCGCCACCCAATTTTGCACAAATTCTGACCTCTCCTGTATAGAAATTGGGAAAACACAAGAGAGCCAAATAATAAATTCACTACGAGCAATTCTGATTTATTAATCCTGACAAAACGGTGCAGGATCGGCAAATAAAATGTATCTTCAATACGACAATAACAAATACTTTAAATGACAAAAATAATCCCCAAATAAATTCCTGAACACTTCCCTAATAATTACGTTACCAGCCCCCTACAACAATGATCGAGCAAAAATGTAGTTAAGATTTCAACGGATGCAAAGATGGAATTAAGTTAACCCGAATAACAACTCATATAGGCAACACTGGGTACAAGTAAATTAAAAATCTTACCTTGAATCACACATACGCTGTCTTCTCCGAAAAAGAGCTCTCCTTCGAAGTTCCAGTTCTGCAACACAAAAACAAACCCCAAGCTACAACGCTCGGAACGATTATATGAGCCAGAAGGGCCAAAAAAAAAGCTTACTCGTAGCCGGCTCGTTTACCCATACGTTAAATACAGGTGCGTTGCTCTTGAAGAGAGTCACGACCTCAAACACTTGATGCGAACAAAATACAAAGCTCCGATCATAAATCGTCGGAAGGTTACACTAGATTAACGGTATTGAAGCAAATAAAAAAGGTTGTGTAAAAGATCGTATCTTCCGAAAATTCCACCATCAGCTGGTCGCTCCCGGTATCGTTTAGGTGTTAGCGCTTATCTACTCGGTGGTACGCCGGATAGCTGCCGGCAATCAACAGGTGTTCGTACTCCGGAATATTCGCAAGATGCAAATTCATTTACATACAAGGATTCGTCTGTACAAGGATTGATCTACTACATGGATTGACCGGTACAAGAATTCGTCTACTACATGGATTGACCGGTACAAGAATTCGTCTACTACATGGATTGACCGGTACAAGAATTCGTCTACTACATGGACCCCCTGAAATCGTCAGGAGGGTAATGAAAAATACTTAAATCAATGAAATATGGAAATTATCCAAGAGGTTGTGAATATGTAGGTAGGGCGATGAACTTCCACCAGATATATAGCCTCGCAATGGAGAAAACGGCTTCTGAGTTACTCTACTCGACAACGCCAATAAAAAGGTAAAATTGCCAGAGATTTCACGGAATGATGGCAAATATTACCCACTGGTTTAAGAAGAATTCACAATGCCACGCTCTACAACAAGTACCACCTCGTTGGCTTTAAAACGGAAATGAAGTGAAAAATTAACGCGATTCTGCGCGAGGAAAGAAACACGCGTACAAGTGACGCCATCTCACCTATATCCTACCTAACGTAGCAAGCGGTAATTTTGAAATTTGAATAAGAATAAACTAAACTGTTACATGATTTGCAAAGGATTTGACACCCAAAGGAAATAAATCCTGTATTCACAATGACTTAATGACTTCTATTATTTCAGATATGACATATGGAAAATACACCTTAACTCTTGTATTACAAAAGAAGGTAATATATAATCTAATTTAAATGACATTTTTGATTTACTGAGTTGTTAGCTTCTTAATTTCTTCCTAACAGAACGTTTGATGGCTCGTTTGGTCATTGGTGGTGTATTTGTTTTGAAACTTTTTATGTTCCTACTTGCTATATTTTGGCGCGAATACGAACTTTGATTTTTGGTTAACGATTTTATTCTACCGTGTTTTATTATCTTTCGGATCAATACTTCAACACGGATTTTGACTTTGGTATAAACCTGTGTGAAAAAATAGTTTTGAGTATTGAAGAAGATCGGTTTCACGTGGTGCTGGTAAGTTTTGTATTATTTTTTAATTAGATAGTAGATTTATTAAAAAAACACAAATTTTGTGCACGACTTTCTAAGATTTTAAATATTACAATCCTAATAAACGAAGAGTTTATTTTATTGTTAATCAAACACAATATTTCACCTTTCGTAAATACAAAAATCTAAAAATCAAACTGACAACAGCAAATGGCATCAGTAATAAAAACGTGTCTGTATTGTCATTTTTATACATAATAGTAGGACACAAAGTATATACTAAATTCATTGTCTTTTTAAGGTCTAAATTTTTGGTAAATGGTCAACGTTCATCATTTTTTGATCTCAAGTGGATACTTTGGACATTTTAAAACTTTTATGGCATTTGCACATTTTTTACCAAAATTCTCAAATTTACGGCTGATCCGACGGGCTGAATTTGGAACGAGTACAAGAGTACCATAGCAGACTAATTGCTACTTAACTAATAAATATATAAGCAAACTTTTTTTTATATTTTAAAGAAATGGGATGTTTCGAGTTAGATTTTTTTAGAGTATTTTAATTCTGATTTGATACTTCAGCAAACTTAATCAATGTTGGTGTTTTTCAACACACATTTACATCAAATCTGGACCAATTTTCAAATGTAAGTCTAAAGAAAGAATCATCCTTTGTTTATACATTGATGCCAAAAACATTTCAATACATCCATAAATAGTTAATACATATTTCAATACATCCATAAGTAATTAGACTCCTTTGTAAACGCAATTTGTTGTAAAATGTATTGTAAACATACGGATGACGTTGATCCGTTGAATCAGCCTTTCACAGGTGAGAGACGATTGAATATGAACAATTTCGAGTTGTCAGTCTCGCCGTATTGAGTTTAATTAATTTTATTTGTTACTCAGTTGTAAACTCGGTTGTAAACGTTGATTAACAAGACAAAACGCAAACGGGTAAACGTCATCTTTAAACGCTACTGACTTGTAAAACTGACAACTGACCTGTAATAATTTTACAAGTTAGTAATCTAGTAATTTCATTGGCCAGAATTAATGCGAAGTATCTGTTACATGGATAATATGATATTTTAGACATTCCTTCGAGATCAATTTAAGAACTAATTATTTACGTTTACAAATGAGTAACAAATAAAATATTGTACATTATACGCCAGGTAATAGTTTTTACTGGCTCTAGGAGATGACAGGCTCGCCAGTCAACTTCTCCTATCGCCAGTAAAAACTCACTTACCTGGCTAATAATGTAAAATACTATAAACCAACCTATTACTTCCGAGGGTTAATAAATGTTATGGGGCGAATTTGTCGTGGCGAATATTCTGGGGGCGAATGTACTTGGGGGCGAATATTCCGTAGGCGAATTTACTTGGGGGCGAAGATTCCGGGGGAGAATTTACTTGGGGGCGAATATTCCGGGGGCGAATTTACCGGGGCGAGTCTTCCGGGGCGAATTTACCGCACACCATTGCGATTTTATTTAAGTACTCGCTAAATATTGCGCTGACGTTTAGATGAGTTGTATATCATTTTCACTATGGGGATCTCGTACGTAAACCGTAAGAGATACAAAGTCGCTTAAATAGGAAAAGTTATATTAAACCACTTCAAGCAAGCTATGGGATTATTGCCATAAGAAATACATTGTAATCTGTTCAAAGCAAAAATGCAAAGTTGATTCCCAAATTAAATACTGTGAGTGTTTAGTATCACTCTATTGAGTGACGTAAAAATTCCATATGGCGTCCACAAGAAATAAGAAAGTTGATGTGATTTACTCGAAACTTACAACTCAAAAAGTTTATTTTCGCATCATCAGAAAGCTGAGAATAATTATTAAGGGTTTGTTAAAATTATTTTTTGATATCATAATTGACGAATGCCAGGGCAATTTCGAAAATGAAATTTTTTTGTTTTTTTGATCATAACTGTTATTTGTAGAGTTCAAAAAATGTTGTAAGGGAAAATTAATCAGCATACAATTCTGCATAACTTTGGCCTTTTAAGCGACTTTGTATCTATTGTGGAATACGAGATCCTCATACTGAAAAATTAAAAAAAAAACTCCTTGCATATCCCACGACTATGCACACATTTGTGAGAATTGGTAACCGCACGATTTTTACTGTTTAGAAGAAGGGGAAAGCTGTCTGCACCGTCTCGATAGCACGAACTCTTCTTATACGTTACACCCATCTTCATTTGAGCTGTTGTCGCGAGAGCATCGTGTTGTTTAAGTTTGTTGTTATTTAATGCAGGCAGTAATCTTGCATTTCTTTATAATTTATTTGTGTTATCTATATATTTTATATTTTTTACAATTTTAATGAAATATACTATTCACTTTTATTGTTTGAAAACGTTATCATTTCTGATCTAAATGTTTGCTCAATGTATAGATAAGTTTAGATTACATGGTCTTAGCCCGAAGTTTAATTTATATTTTACATTTATAATTTTTATCTTTATATTTTTATATATTCAATGGTCATTCGTATAAATTTGTGGAAATGATCGAATTCCTTGATGTGTATACTAACTTGTTTATAAATTAACACTTTTTACACATGGATGGGATACACTGTAACCAAACTAGTTACGACATCTGAATCTGTGATTGATCACGAGTCTCAACTGTAGGCTTGAATATCCCGCAAGAGGGACAAGTTACCCATGCTAGGGGTGAAAGTTTTATAAAACATTTCGGTTTTGAACCTATGTACCATATGAGTTGCAATTCACTAATTTCCACATGAGGGTACAACATTAAATTGTATTCCAAGCTAAAATTTTTATATTTTCGAAAAAGAATGGCGCACAAAACTTAGAAATGGAATGTTCTCTGATGGCAAAGTCCATTTTACCGTCAATGATATCCTCGCCAAATAATCCGTCTAATGAGTTTTTGACGAATTACCCGTAGTTTTAAGCACCAGAAAATAAATACCTTTAGATTGCACCACCACCGTATATGCATATAGGTCAACCTGGTCAACTGTGCAAAGCTTAAGCCGAATAAGTTCAAGAGGTCATTAGATTTGACCCGTTTTCAATAGACTTGTTACTTGTGGCATATAGGTCAACTGTGCAAAGTTTGAACCAAATGAATAATGAACACCTCATTGCTGCCACTTTCGTTAGATGTTGGTAAATTCTCATTGCAACATTGTACCAATACCAATTTCCGTCTTAAGAGTTCCCGAAAAATGTTTAATAGTGAAAGATGAAGTTGCCTGCTGCACGTTTAGGTAGGTACATCATTATATACTAGAAAAGTAATCTAGATAAGGGAATGACTAAAAGTACTTAAGATTTTTGATGCACTTCAATTTAAATAAGCCGCAACACGCACTCTCGCATCACAAAATTGTAATTTACTTATAGTCTTACTGGGGATGTGAATTGTACTGAATAAAATCGCCTTCCACAACTTCTCCTCTATACGTGCACTCGCAATTTAATCACCTCGCCAGATACAAATTTAGTTATTCTTCGTCTTATTAATTTTCAAATAGGCCACGTCGCTGTCTTAAAACGAATTTAATTGATAATTGCAATCATTTCCTATTTGAGATGCAATTGCAATGAATAAATTTCACATTATTTCCAATACAAATCGATGCAGTAAACTTGAGAGAGGAGCATCTCTTTCAATAAAACGGCACTATCGGTGATTGCGAAGGATTCAAACCGGGCCTGTAAGTAGCGGCCAAGCCGCTAATGGGGCATCCTAACCAATTGGTCTCATACGGCTCCGAGATAACGGCTGTCTTCGCTCGGATTTATTACGAGAAGGAAAGAAATTTTGAGTTTCTTCGGCCTTTATTTACCTACATCACCACCACCACGATTTCTGGAATTTGTATTCTTCGGTACAAATTTGTATTGGTTCTAGTGGCGTAGAGAGTTTTCCGCCCTATATACATATTTTAGGAGCTGGTGAACATTTCAGTTCCCTATCGTTTATTTAAACAAAAAAAGAGTCCAAGTTTCTTATTCTATTCTGGATTTGAGTACTACAAGGTTTTGTTTGAAACGTATATGATCCATGAGCAGATACAACACACCACAATAAAGACACACAGACAGAAAACAGCGTATTTTTTCAATTTTTTTTTGTAATGCAGTAAAAAGGATATACCTACCCAACACTGCTTCTGAAGTCGAATCTAGAAACGTAACAATTCTTCCTTTCCGCTTAATATTCTATATTTTCTTTCTTCTTCTTGGCTTCATATCTCTTTCCCTCTCTTTTCATTTCCGCAAGAATCTCGCTATTGTTTTAATATTTTTTCTTCCTACCCACAAATATTTTGGTAACCACACCCTTATTAGGTCTTTATAACTACTGCTTCGGCGAGCGCTCTCTATTTTCGTAATATTTTCCTCTTTGTTCTTCCACATTCCTTTTGCGTTCATCTTCGTTGTCAGGCATTATTTCACCAATTTGCTTTCTCTATCGCCCCTTTCCTCGAATGTTACCGCCCTGCGCCCCGACACTAGCCTTATTTTTTTCATTTTTGTTTCATCGTCTAATATACAATTTAGTGTCCCCCTAATACCTATATATTACCTTCCACCCCCATATCACCGTTCATTATATGAGCACCCCTCCCACCATTGCATCGAACAGATACTTTCTTACTCAAAAACATTCTTGAACCCCGCCTCTCCAAATCTCCACACCTGTCTCTTCGCCACCACCCCCTTTTCCATTAATTATCTTATCTGCGCATTTACCCCATTGTGTCTTTGCATTTAGTACCCTAAATATTATCCATTCTATCTCGCTTTGCGTTTCACCCCTCTCCCCCTTTCAAATCTCATCATTCAACTTTTCTACAATGTACTCCATTCCTGTCCTTTCCCAATACCTTTCCATTCTTCCTCTAATTCCTTCAGCTGTTCTACCTCTGTTGCCATAATCACTGCATCGTCCTCGTATGTCAGGGAGGGACCATATCTTTCTTCTTCCCACTACTATCTCTCCGCCTTGGCTTTGTCTTAATTCTCTTGCCATGTCTCTTAAGCAAAGATTAAATAAGGTTGGGCTAAGTGGGCACCCCTATCTTAGTTCTGTATGTGTCCAAAACACTTTCCTTCTATCTTACTCTCAATCTTGTCTCTCGATATAATTCATTAAGTCTATGCTTTTAACTTCTTGTCAATTTTCCCATCTTTCATACGTTTCCCCATTCCACGCTGTCAAACGCTGCCTTTAAGTCCGCGAAAAACGCGAACTCTTGCATATGTAGTAGATCTTTCTCCTCCCTTCCATTTCTCTTTCTAATCTTTCGTTCAGTATCATTAATCTCCGGCATAGGAAAAGAGCTCTGTTCCAACGCTTCAAGCAATTCACTTTAAAACAAAGAAAAGAAAGGAGAACCCGAGTTTAGAGTTAAGCTACTCGGTAATTAAAATTAAGATTGCTTGAGGAGCCAACCAATGATACGACGACTGCCAAACGTTAACAATTTTTGAATGAAGTCTAAAGGAAAAGAAAACGAAGTGCGTAAAGCCTGCGCATTAAAAACGATGTACCAATCCAAGCTCGCCAAACCAAATCAGCTGTGGCAGTGGTCCTCAATCAAACATTACACAACCAACAATAATTCGCATGTATTTGGGAACGTAAAACTCTTACAAGTGAATCTCTTGAACATAATCAACTACGCCCTTCCAAAAACGATCACTGTACGGCGCATTTTAAAAAAATCTATATAACATAGGATCGGCGAGGGGGTGTATATTCATTCCCACTTTTAAATTTTACAGTGAATCTTTTGACCATAATCAAACATAAAAGCAAACATTTTTGACACACCGCAAACGTTATACGCCACTCCAAAAGATTGTGTCTCTTGTACAAGATAAAGGCGAATTTTCTTTAAAAAAAAAGTGTATATATGATTCCATGTCAGTCATTGTAGACGAGTTATATAAAGTAGATAATTTTCTTAAAAAATTAATTAATATATGATCACCGAGAGGGTACGTCTTGATTCCCGTTTTTAGGCTTTATAGTGAATGTTTTGAACATAATCAACCATAAAAGTAAACATTTTTGAAGCTCCACAAACATTACGCCAGGCGAATGGCGAGTTTCCCTAAAAATTAATATATAGGGTCGCTGATAAGTCTAGAAACTGTCGATTATCGGGGAAAATATTCAAAGTACCGAAGAAAGTTTTATACAATAAATTTAGGGTTCCCCAATGTATACGAGCCAATAATAGGTAATTTTAAATATACACGGTTGGTTATAAACGAGTGATATGCTAAAATTACATTTTTTTTACTGGAACACCCTGTACGGTATTCGATATTTCAATTCTTCTCTAATTTTTAAGTAAAATTTGTAAGAAACATTTAATGTACATACCTAAATTCAATCGTTTCTGGGTTAACGAGTTTTGAAAATAAACGCTATTATTTTGAAATTCATGGAATGAATAGCAATAAGCATTCTGAAGTTCTGAAAACAAACTGAGAAGAAGATGTTTGTTAGGATTGTTTAGAATCATTAATGATTGTTCTTCATCCAATCATTCAATAAGATGAGATACTGGCGAGGATACTGGGGACATATAAACAAGAGGAACAAAGACCCTATCCTACGTGCTGCCTAGAATCCATGTGCCTCGGAATGGAAGGTAGGTATCAAGTATCCTAGGGCTTATTTTGAAAACTCTATAACCCGGATTTCGAAAACAATTGAATTGAGATACATTATACGTATATGTTTCTTACAAATTTTGTTTAAAATTGAGAGAAGAATTGTAATATCAAGTAATGTACAGGGTTAAAAAATGCAATTTTGGTGAGATACGCCTTTATGGCCAACCCTGTATAACTACAATTATTAGGGCCTAGTAAACATGGTAGGATTATTATTATTATAATAGGATTTTCCATAGTTTGCCCGCACTTAATCGGTGTATTATGTAAATGTATGTATGTTTATACAGAGTGGCCCAACGAGAAGTATACAGAGGGCTTTTAGGGTATTAAATTTATAAATTTCGAAAAATCCTCGAACACGTCAATTTTGTATTCGAGTGGGACAACTTTTGGAATACAAATCACGAACCCAAGTCTTCACCCCTCTACGTAGGGAGCTTAACCCCTAAAATTTTAAATGGAATCCTATGGCAAATGGCACATTATTTGAAAGCCAATTTAATCGTGATTACTAATCTGCTTTGCTTTTTAAATTCTATTGATTCGTTTCGGAGATATTCGCATTTGAAATGGTTTTTTCCCCTGATTTAAGTCCTTTAGATTACTTCTTGTGGGGATATGTAAAGAATAAAGTTTACGCTACTCCGCCCGGAACATTACAAGGGTTGCGAGCACGTATAACCATAGTGTAAGAATAGAATACACTATGGTATAACTCAACAATTTCGAGCGATTACCCTTGAAATCTTGCAACATCTACGGCAGCGTTTTGAAGCAAATCTTTATTATTGCATGGAAGCAGGCGGAAGGCAATTCGAGCATTTATTTAAATAAATGTTGTCTGTTTAAAGTTATTTGTTATTTTTTGCACAATTTAAACCTTTTTTAATACAAGGTGACTTAGATCGCATTTGTTTTGGGTTTTTTTAGAAAAAACCACTTCAAATGCGAATATCTCCGAAACGAATCAATAGAATTTAAAAAGCAAAGCAGATTAGTAATCACGATTAAATTGGCTTTCAAATAATGTGCCATTTGCCATAGGATTCCATTTAAAATTTTAGGGGTTAAGCTCCCTACGTAGAGGGGTGAAGACTTGGGTTCGTGATTTGTATTCCAAAAGTTGTCCCCCTCGAATACAAAATTGACGTCTTCGAGGATTTTTCGAAATTTCTAAATTTAATACCCTAAAAGCCCTCTGTATACTTCTCGTTGGGCCACTCTGTATGTATATTTTATTAACAATGTGGACATTATTATTTGGACGCAAAGGAGAATTTTTGTTTAATCATTTTAATTCTTTTTTTAAAAACGCACTTAAAAACCTATATTTTGTGAAATACATTGATCGGTCTAACAGAATCACGTACGTAATTCCAACGTTAATTTTATTAATTGTGGTTTAGAATGATTTTTTTAAATTTTATTAATACGTTGTCATTACAATATTCCCCAAAAACAGACTCGATGACGTGCGCGCAAAGTAAGGTAAATCCTACTTTATAAACCTTTTTTCGATATCAAAGACAAAAAAGAAGTTGTACTGCTGAAGTTATGATCCTTCACAAATAATAACCGTACTGGATGAACTCGAATTTTCTTAAAAAATCTCGTTATACAGCACTGGCCTGGAGTTACATTTTCTAGTGGGTCAGTTCGCTTCCATTGCTTAACCTGGGATTGCTAAAAATGTATTAGTTCTCACTGTTTTTTTAAATCAACCTCAATGTGCATCTTATGAACGTATTTGGACAGAGTTGACTTACGTTTCGATTTGGAATCTGCATCAAATCGACGTCAAAGAAGCATTTATAGCATATTATGTATCAAAAATCTCTAAACCTTCCCCATATAACTATATGGGGAAGGTTTAGAGATTTTTGATACATAATATATTTCAACCCCCATTTCGAGGAACGATGGATCCAACTCAAAAAAAAAAAGCATTTATAGCAATTTTATCAATTAATAATATTATATTAACATTATTTGTGTCCTGAATCATGTAAGAAACAACTATTTTACAAAAAAAAAGATTTACGTTTAACAGCGTACGTAGAGTTTTTAATTTTTTTTTTCTCCGTATATACATCAGTTGAAAACGTCCACATACGCCGCCCTAAATTTCGGTTAGCGTGTTACGCGACCCTTAATTATACCGACTGGCCATTTATCTAACACATTATAACCAAACCTAACACCTAAACACAGATAACCCGCTAAATAGATATTCGGTAACACTCACCCTTCCATCATTAGCTCATTAGAGAACGTCCTTTTTTCCGTGATATTCGAAAAACCCCGCATTTTAAAACACCGATAGGAGCGAAAAAAACATAGAAATTCTATTAAATTAAAACGTGATCCATTTTAATTTGACAAAGGTGCGTCCTTTTGGTCATTAGCGTTGTCATCATTTGCCGAATTACATTCCTTATTCAAAAGTATTCCTAGATGCTAATTTCTGTAAACAATATCGGTTTTTCCACTTACATAAATTAGTCTTCAAATTTGCTGGCAGGTATCGATTCCTCTTTTTTTAATTATCGTGAACTGTTTTTGCATATCCGAACGAATGGTATTTTATTAACTAATGTAATTTATTCTGATACCAGTTTTGGATATTTTGCCTAATTGATTAACTTATGTTAATTTTCGAGAAATTTGTGTGGGTGGTATTGATTTTAATTTCACCTGTTCGTTAGCCTTACAGCCCAAATTCACGTTTTGTGTGGCCCTTTGCATTCATAAACAATAGCAGAATAGAAAAAGCTATGAAAAAATTCACAATTCCACTTTGTCCGCCCGCGCCCGTCCGTTTGGCTGCATGTACCTATTTTAAAATCTAAAATTCTGAAAACCTAATGCTAACGGCCTAACGCTAAGACATCATAGCAATCCTTCCCTAAAATTTGTAGGTCCTGACTTTGGAGTTCATGTCAACTTTTTTTTTAATTAACAAAAATATATTTGTCTTACGATGGTTTATCTGATAATGTCTCAAGAAATGTTCGACTTTATTTGTTACTTTCGGGCCCATATGGTTCGGAAACCTTGTGTATAGCATGTGGTCCGCGTATGGAATAGCAGTAAAAATTATTGGGATGAGCTTGATACATATTATAATATTCATTTCACTATGAAGTACCGTGCATTAGATGCACACGCATTTTCTGTGATAATCCTATCGATTCGGATTCGATGCGTTTTACCATCTTGCCCACGAAATTGGTGAAGTAGTCCAGGCTATATAATATTTTTGTATGAAAAAAATTAGTCACCGGGCGAAACCGGGTTTTTCAGGCAGGTGGAATGAATAGAATTTGGGAAAAAATAATTAAAACAGCTGAATTTTTCCGCGGGTGAAATCACGGGGGTTGAAAGGGGTGGAAAGTGGTATTTTGCAAATTGTGGTAAAACTATTGATTTTAGACGAAAATGTTAAATGTAAAAGTTATAGAGATTAAAAAAATGAGCAACTTTTGTATCTGCACTATTTTCACATAACCTCCAATTTTCCTAGAAAAACCGGAAAAACTGTTTTTTTCGTTTTTTATTCTTATTTTTGCGAAAAAAATGTCGTAGGGGTTTGAAATTTGGAGGTAACATAGCCTGTTTTATGATAAAACAGAAGATAATTGTTTGGGCCCATAAAGTTGAACCGTTTCCAAGATCTCACGATTTCTGAAAAAAACCACCTCTTTTTCAAGGGGATGAAAAATCTATTTTTTTCATCGTACAGAGGTGCGCGGGGTAGCAAAATTTTCGGGAAGACTTATATTTTAATAAACAAAAATAAAAAAATATTATTCCTATAGCAAAAATTCGAGAAAATCGCCAAAAACCGGAAAAACAGTTTTAAGATATACACGGTTTTTGACATGATAAATCAACATGTTGGATGTTAATAAAGATTTTTTCGAAATCTGTCTTCTTCCTTCTCTTTAATGTTTGCCTAAATATTCTCTTTTGTTATCTTATGCTCAACTGTTTTAGTTAAAACATCTTTATTATTTCTTTTTTCTGCATTTTTACCGCAATAAAAGCAATTCGAAATAAAATCGAATTATGTATCTTGCTTCCTGATTCTTGAACAATTTATTTTTGTTCACTGACTCTTCTTCCTGCTTGTTTTATAGCTGATGCAATTGCGTTGGGCCTGTTGATAAACTTGGTAAATCTGCAATAAGAACGTTGGTTTTACAGCAAATGATTTGAGATGTCAAACCTGCAGGAATAAACTTTATGAGGATTTTATTCATAATTCCTGTAAATTAACGATCAACAGGCCCAGCTTAATCCCATCAGCTGTAAAACAGGCAGGAAGAAGAGTTAGTGAACAAAAACATATTGTTCAGGAAGCAAAAGAATTGGATTTAACTTCGAATTGCTTTTATTGCAGTACAAATGCGCAGAAAAAAGTAATAATAAAGATGTTTTAATTAAGGCAGTTGGGCACTGGGAAACAAAAGAAAATATTTTAGTATAACATTAAAGAGGAGAGAGAAGACAGATTTCAAAAACTTTTTATTAGCGCGGATCCAACACGTTAATTTATTTGCAAAAAAGCCTATTTACCTACTGTCAAAAACGGTGTATCTTAAAACTGTTCCCTCCGTTTTTGCCGCTTTCTTGAAATTTTTTTATTGGAATAATATTTTTTATTTTTGATTATTAAAATGTAAGTCGTTACGAAAATTCTGCTACCCTGCGCACCTCTGTACGATGAAAAAAAATAGATTTTTCATCCCCTTAAAAAAGAGGTGATTTTTTACAGAAATCGTGAGATCTTGGAAACGGTTCAACTTTATGGGCCCAAACAATGATCTTCTGTTTTATCATAAAACAGGTTATGTTTCAAACCCCTACGACATTTTTTCGCAAAAATAAGAATAAAAAACGAAAAAAACAGATTTTCCGCTTTTTCTAGGAAAATTGGAGGTTATGTGAAAATAGTGCAGATACAAAAGTTGCTCATTTTTTTAATCTCTATAACTTTTACATATAACATTTTCGTCTAAAATCAATAGTTTTACCAGAATTTGCAAAATACCACTTTCCACCCCTTTCAACCCCCGTGATTTCACCCGCGGAAAAATTCAGCTGTTTTAATTATTTTTTCCCAATTTCTATTCATTTCACCTGCCTGAAAAACCCGGTTTCGCCCAGTAACTATTTTTTTTGAAAATAAATCATTTTAGAGCTATTTAGCCTGGACTAAAGGTGAATGTGGGTTAATTTGATGGTAGAAGTTTTTTTGCTATGTTATTAAAATGAATTGACTGAAAGTTCCCATTGGAATTTGTAATGAAAATTACAGTAACCCATGACGGGATCGGATCTTTATTAGAAGAAAAACGTACCGTTTGAGTTAGAATGGAAAGGCAATAATGTTGTTCCTAAATATATATTTAAGCGAGCCACACGCGTAGTGCCATCTTACGAGCGGTAGTCAAATGTAGCAAGCGTATTTGTGTTAGTGTAGCTGCATCTACCTGTTCTTAAGGGTGCACGAAATTATGGCAATAGATGGGGCAATCATAACATTATTTACGGAAAAAAGGGAGCTATATGCTTTCGATACCAAAATCAAGTCGGTATATTCAAACACTCTCTTTTTTACAGAAAACTGGATAATAGAAATGCAATTACTGCATTACTGCACAGAAATTATAATTATTTTTGAACGACAGATACCGCAAGGATACAATTTTGTGGATTTTAAATACTGACGGCAATCAATGACGCATAATGATAATTGATAAACGCTAATAAATGTTTCCCCCTAATAAAACACCGCATTTCTGGAATTTGAGGATGTTAGGATACGGATACTACTTTGATTATAACGTTTAAAAATCCGTATTTAGTAAATTGTTTTGAAACCAAACCAATATCCTTCACTATGTGCATGGACTAATGGGTTTTTTTAGTCTATGCTATGTGCAAAAAAATTGAGAACGCTCTGGGAGTCACCCAAAAGATAAAGCACGGTTTTTTAAATTTATTTGTTTAATTATGCAATAACATTGAATACGTAATCTTATTCAATGGCAATAACTATAAAACCTATGATGATCGAGTTTCGCATATCGTTTTGTTATCAAAAGTTACCAAATACGAATTTTCAAAAAGATCGGATGAATTGTACTTAGTAATAACAAATTGTTAATCTTCGAGATTACTTTTTTACATTTTTTATTTAAAAAATAATATTTGTCCCGAACCGATTTTAACAAATTCATTTCTATTCACTTTTCCCTCAGCGAGATATTCGAAGTCAAATGCGAAAAAAACGACATTAGGTATCCCGTTTGCTTTCGTTTTTTATTTATAATAATAACAATATCCCGGGCGTTCCCGACCAGGAATTATTCAGCGACTTTTCTTACATAGAATTACATCAGACAAGTTATATGTTGTCTGTGATAGAATACACTTGGTTTCCTTGAGTGAAGTGATGACATCCAACCAGTGCCGGATTAACTCTGCCAGGGACCCTAGACAATGCAACCCTCGAGGGCCGGGGCCCCCCTTTCATTCACTTCACTATTTGTATTATATTTAGTCAGGGAGACATTTCTGAAAAAGGCTCTCTAAATCATCTCTAACGGCGTTTTGTGCTACAAACTGGCAACAGGCGGTTCTAGACTAATTTGCCTCCGCTGATAACGATGCACCCTGTTGCCAGACTCGATTTTGACATTTAAGCCCTTAAATCCAAGATGGCGGCCAAAATTGCCGTTTTTTCGGTTATTTCGAGCCCACAAGACAGCCACTGAACGTTTTGGGTAGTTTAAGGGTAGAATAACATCTAGTACAGACGACGGCACCGTTTAGGCACACTTTCGTATTCATATTAAGGGCGTAAATGCCTAAACTCCGCTTAAAAACGTCAAAAATGCAAAAATTCATCTTTTTTTTTCTGACCGGTTGTCGGCGTCTAATATGTATTCATATTGTCAAGGTAACATTTAGGTATGTGGGGACCTCCAGCAGCGCCATATGCCTGGGGCCTAAATATCAAGATGGCGCCTGGAAAGTCCAAAAACAGTGAAAAGGTCATTCTTTTTGCCGTAGTTTTACTAAACTGGCCACTATATACGTTCGCTGTTCATTTTGGTGTTCTGGAACATTATATTATGAGTAATTGCGACTGCCACCCCGGACGTAATACACCCCCACGAGAGGGGGGTGGAATTATCATCTCCAACCGAACGGATTCGCGAAACTATCAATCAGTGCACTCGCGTGTTGTTGTGCATCTTCGTCGGCACCGCTCCTGAAGTTCGTCTGTGTCGCTTTGATGGCGTCTTCCATCTACGCCCCGTATTTCATTTAATATTAAAAGTCAATTAATTTTACATCATGTAACTAAGATTACATTCAATGAAGATATTTTTTAATGTTATTGTTTAATTGTCATCGTTTTTCCCCATGCTGCCTTTTAAATTTTGCATTGTGTACTTCTAAAATATTTTAACAAGTTTTATTCTGTAATTTCCGGTGCTGATGTCTTCTTTCGCGGTGATGACTTCCATTTGACTGTTTCAGTTTTCCCTAGGCCATGCAGCATGAATCATCCTTTGGTGGTGATTTTAACAGTACCTAGTCTATGTGTAATCTGCCAAAAACAATCCAGAGAGAAAACATTAGTGCTTCAGGAGACAACGTTTAACTCTGTAACGTTCTTATTCTTGCATAATACCTTCTTCATAGTATTAGTGCTCAATATTCTAAACAGTTTCGACTGCCAAGTGTTACGTTTTAATTTAAAAAAATCAAAGAAAACTTGGGCAGCATGTTTTAATATATTTGCCCTCAAATTACGCCGCCAAACCAACTTTCTGCCTCTTGGTTTGGTTCCATAGTTAAAGTTTATAGGAGACGAGTCCCCACTTCCGCAGTTATAAGCCCTTCAGTTGTGTAACATCCAGAATTATATTCGCAATTCTCATATTATGGCTCCAGGCCATCGAAATGGTGAATGTGTGGCCAGTGTAATAAAAATACGGCAAAAAGAACGACTTTTTCACAGTTTTTTGGACTTCCCAGGCGCCATCTTGATATTTAGGCCCCAGGCATATGGCGCTGCTGGAGGTCCCCACATACTTAAATGTTAACTTTACCATATGAATACATATTGGACGCCGACAACCGGCCAGAAGAAAAAATGACGAATTTTTGCATTTTTGACGTTTTTAAACGGAGTTTTGGCATTTAGGCCCCTAATATGAATACGAAAGTGTGCCTAAACGATGTCGACGTGTGTACTAGATCATATTCTACCCTTAAACTACCCAAAACGTTCAGTGGCGTGCCTTGTGGTCTCGAAATAACCGAAAAACGGTAATTTCGCCCGCCATCTTGGATTTAAGGGCTTAAATGCCAAAATCGGGTCTGGCAACAGGGCGCATCGTTTTCAGCGGGGGACAATTAAGCTGAATTTATAGTTCCGTACCCGCAACGCCGTACCGTAACGTTTAGAATTAAACCCTACTTGTTGCGTGTAAACATTTATAGTTCGCGTTAACGTTGCGTTAGAACGGTTACGGTACGTAGGAAATGCCCAAATCTCATTTCTTACGGTAAATCGTGCTAACGCGTTTGTCGTCGGAAGTACTCGGATAATTCAAACAGTTGAGTTTATCCTGACGTTCGTTTCGTTTATTTACAATAATTATTGACACTTTGTTGGTTATTATTATTTTGAAATGCACGTTACTTTTACTGACAGATGACATAAGTTCGTGGCGCAAGCTCATCTCTTACCACTACGGTAACTATAAATCGTATAATTTTCGTTAACGTAAGATTTTACGGTTTCGTTTTTACGTTCTTACGGCTACGGAACTATAAATCCGGCTTTAGTCTAGAACCGCCTGTTGCCAGTTTGTAGCACAAAACGCCGTTAGACATGCACTTTTCAGAAATGTCTCCCTGACTAATTCATAACAAAAACAAATGAGACAATTATGCGTATTTTTTTAGCCCGCGACAAAAAAAGCGGCGTTATAAGTTTAGCGTCCGTACTTTTCGTATATAAGGACACGCTGACAGGAAATAGTAACATCCGAAATTTTTATATTAAAAATGCAATACGAATGCCGTATGGAACCACAAAGAAGTACACTTATGTACCATACATTTAAATGTGGGGTGCAGCGAACTAAATATTTTATATTTCTAAGATTCCATTATTTTCAAATTTTCACTAAAATTTTTCACTCGACGCGGGTCCCCTAGGCAGTTGCCTACTCTGCTTAATGGTTAATCCTGCACTGCGCCCAACTCAAACCATAATTTGGTAAAAGCGGAAAAGTGGCATGGCCCTTAGGCGGAAAAAGTGTAAAAACACTCTTACTCAGAGTTTGTTACTCTATCTGCCATTGTCTGCGCATCCCTTTTAACTTGTACCAACTCAACTCCCTAACTTGATCCATCCCAAGGCGAGTCTGCTTCTTTTATTCCTTCCTTCCCGAGTTATGGGTGAGGCGGAAGAATACGAAAGTGGTATAGCCGCCAAAGACCTTAGCCGAGAAAGAGAAAAGGCTCTTTGCTTAAGCGTCGAAGGAGTGTGCGTGCGCATTTCCCACAAATGTGAGGGGGTTTGCTGCTTTACCACTGTGTTTTGATTAGTGCATATGATTCAAAATATATGTGGTCCATAAAAGAAAGTTCCCCCATTCCTCAATTGTTAGTAACTACAAAAAAGAAACAAAGAAAATAATAAAAACTTACACATTTTATTAAGTTCGGTATGCAATAAACTTTTTGTGTAATAATTGAAACATTATATACAATGAAAGGGAATGCATGGGTACTTAAATAACTTATGCACATAAATAAAAATCTTTGTATCATGCCTATACATAACAAATAGAAAAATAACTTACGCAGTCAATAGTGCTTCAATTATAGGAATTAATGCGACAATCCTCAAGGAGTTTGGTATATCACCACACAATTTTCTCTTATCATTTGTCTACGTTTCATCTATGAACCAATATAATTTATCCTTAATTAAATATATTGTTTTGAAACTGTGTAGGCAAGAGAAGTTGTGTTTTCAATTGCAAAATATAAAAAATAAATGGGAGTAATCACATAAATTTGAAATTCTTAACTCTACTTATTAAATAAAAATTATTAAATGTCAAAGTCCACCCCTAGCGTTTACGTTTATGTACAATAATCACATTTAAATCAATTTATCACCTATTATAATTAGTTTCATCTTCGTTTACAGCTTGTGCAATTTGAGCTGCCCCGTTTTCTTTCGAATCCTCACAGTCAACGCTATGCAAAATGTCATGGCAAAGCGGACAACGGTCTTGGACGTAGAGCCATTTACGCAGACATACCCCGTGGAAAAAGTGCTTGCACCGGGTGATCTTTGCAGATTTCATTTCTTGATAGCATATGGCGCAAACGTCATCTAATCGCCGTAGTTGCTCTTCGTCCGCCTCTGGCAAACTCTCAATCTTGTGAACGGCAGTGCGTCGTTTCATGAAAACCGACCAGCCGGCTCTGGCATCGCACCAAATGTTGAAATATGCATGAATACACATCATCACAGCCCTAATAGCTCCCCCGCTTTCGAAGATTAATATCCATGCTCCATTGAAGAATAGGAAGATACCGAAACAAAATTCTATCGTATTCCCGAACGCCCTAATGTAATAAACGTAGTCATCTAGTCCTTCCCAAAAGGTCTCACGTCTAGCATCAAGCAAGAACAAAGTGTAAATGGCAAGAGACACTGCGACTTTAACAATAACCTCGAGGCTGAAGGCTGTTACCGCCAGAAGCCATGTGGAAACTCCGTGATGAGACCATAAGTAAATGAGTAACATAATTGGGAACAACACTAGGAATGCGCATACTGTCAGTGCTCGAAGATGCCTTTTCAGAGATGGATTGTGAGAGGCGCTCAAGCTCATAAGCAATGGATTCACAATGTTATGAATGAAATGCAACAACGCGGTAAACAACAAACAGAAGTTTCGACATAGCCTTACAAACCGTTTTTCTGGTTCCAAACCGGTTAAACCGGTTTGTAAGGCCAGGATATAGAACAGAATTGCTGATACCGTACCGATATTCTTGTCATTTTCGTCCTCAGTAAGCATAACCCATTGAAACATTCGGCCGATGTAGTGGCATATGTATGAGACTACGCTTGTTATTCCCAAAACGGCAGTGAGTGTATCGCAACCGGTCACCATCAGATTCTTTAGAAGCCGAAAGATTGGTGTAAAATCGTCTGTCTGATTCCACATGCCGTTAAGAAAGAATATGGCCGCGTGCTCCAGAACACGTAGAATCCAGAAGGTGCGTAGCACCTCAGGGACACTCAATCTAATCCATTCCGCTTCAACTAAAGCAGACATTCCAAAGTTGGATATGAAATTGCGCGCATCCAAATATCCGTTGTAGATTGTCTGCATTATCGTTAGCAGAGACATCCATAGAACAAACTTGACCAAGGCTAACGGTAATAAGGCTGCGAATACAGGTGCATGTGTCAATACATAGTTTGGTAAAGGTAGTACTGCCAGTACTGATGGCGCGATAAACGAAATCGGTAAGAGCTTCTGCAAAAAGGTGTACCTTGGTCCCAGATGTATATTCATAAAAATGAAGGTCAGTAAGCATTGTAGTAAGTAGTTTTGCACAATAGCCAATGCGTAACCGGCTGGATCCAGAATTCGGTTGAAATTCAAAGCCAATACGTCTTCTAAAACACTAGGATATGTCTGGTGAGATTCCTCAAGTGCAGAGATGACAGTTTTCATTGTACTCAAGTTTGCCCAGTAGGATACGAACACTACACCCAACGACATAAAGTACATATACACCATCATCAGGTGTTTTGTGTTGAGAACAAACAAACACAATGCAATGGCACATCCTAAAAATAAACATACAATAACACAGTTGGCCTGGTCCCTCACCTTTACCTAAGGTACTGAGTGACAATCTAGCCAGAGAAATAAGCACTAGTTTGTAAAATGTAGGATCGTAATTAATAGTTACGGTATAATTAGAAGGATTTTCTTCTAATTCTGTTATATCATACTCTGTCAAATCGGATAGACCCAAACCAATTTTAAATATCTCGTCAATTACAAATATTGGCGGTACTCGAAGGAACACTTCGATTAAACCCAACACTTTGGTACGGAACGACATTTCATTTCCGAATTTTAATACCAAAAAATTTGCGAAATGTGACTTTTGGGCAATCGTCAAGTGTAAAAATTGACACTTTATTATCGTGTACCGTCGATAATGCAGTGAACGATACTGTAAAATGTTTAGTCATCTGTTTTGAATACAGAGTCGTATTAAGGTTACTTTCGACACAATTCTAAGCAATGGTCACGAGATGAATTATAAATAATTTATAAAACAATGACGATTACACTTGGTATTAACCAACTCGGTAAAACATCTTTAGGATAAGTGTACTTATCTCCAGAGATTAAATTAAGAACACAATAGTTCGATTTTGATTTTAGGAAAATGATAAGATTACACATCGTGTGTGTATTTATTATACATTTATACAGAAAAATAGATAATAAAGTAAATCGTAATCTATCGCTAGATTAGATATTCACATTTCATAATATAATATAGAAATCTGTCGTATTTGAATCAAACCACACTGTTAAATGATAAGAAGTGTACGTACTTTTATTACTCCCTCTACCTTTGCTAAGCACAAACGAGATAAAAACAACTGCTTCAAGCTATCATGTCTAAACTAGCGGAGTCTTATAGAGTTTTCCACCAAAATCTCGATCGCGCGCATTTTTGATAAAAGGCCACCCGATCTAAAATAAACGTGAGCACTGTGATGTGCAATTCGGTACAAAAAAGAACAAATATTACATACATTGGGCAAGTTAAACACCTCTTTTGTTGATGTCTAATGTTGCACAGTGCTACAATCTCTTCAAAAAATTGGTGGCACAGAAAGAACCAAATTAACTTCTCTGCAATCATTTTTGAACAATCAAAAATACTCTGTATTTGATTACAATAGTAGGTATCATTTTTGTCTAAGAGCAGCTTAAGGTTGCCGTCTATCCAGGACATAAAACATCGTGTGATTATGAAAAAAAAATACCATCGTCTCTACCCCACGAAAGTCATTCGCAGAGCACTACAGGATCTAGAGGGGCGGACGTATCTAATTCGATTTGTAGAGTATGATGTGCTGCCTACACATTCAAACATTTGAATCCGTTCCAGAGTCCTGTCCTGACCTGTTATAAACTTTAATCACAGTCTAGACCTAGACTTCTGTGACCTAGACTGTGCTTTAATTAACTTAATCTATAAAATACTAAATACACAATGATTAAAAAAAAGAAGGAACCTGAAATATTAATCACAGTTTAATTTGTAAAGCATAATGATCAAATAAATCTCCGAAATTATGGACACCTACCTCACTGTACACAGGATCACATTTCCTGTACCCGAAAAAGAAAATTCCAAAATAAAAACCATGGAGTTCCTTTCAGCCTGTTCAGATTTTCTAAAGCTAATTGGTTCGTCTAACATTTAATTGCTTCAAAAATACTCTGTTCGATTTGCAGATCTGCTGGGCAAAAGCTTTGCACCTGCAATTTACGATATATCTGGGAACATAGCAGTAAGTTTCTGCACCGCTTCTGAAGTGTCGATCTAACACGGGTGTTTTTAATAGAAAATCACTAATGTGTACCAAGATGACTGTGATAAATATGAGTACTTAGAGGACATGGTACTAGCCGAAAGAGTTGAAGGGAAGCAACTTGCCACTGATGCACTAATGTGGTTAAGACGGTACAGCAATGTCTAATTGCTAACATACTAATGAAACTTTGTCTTATAGAGCACTTAATTTTTTGATAGCATTTTTTGAGCTTCTGTGTACAGATGAATCAAAGCAAGAAGACCTTGGTGCTTTTGTTAGAGAGGCGTATTCCAATACATTAAAAATGTATCATGGCTGGATTACAAAAAGTTTGTTTAATGTATGCTATTCCCAATGTCCATTATGTTTGTGTACCGATTGCCAATTTTTAGTTTTTGGCCGGAATGACTCCTAAAAGAACCCCATTGTTGGAAAGTTTAGCTTTGCACAAGAGCAATTGTGAGGAGTATGTCCTAAGTGATATACAAAGGTTTATACCCAACCTAAAATTATGTGTTCAACATTTAATTACTTTTTACACAGAAAATGATTTAGAAACTAATAACAAAGTATAGCATTGTTTATTGTTTTCGAATGTTAAGATATTAGGTGGTAGTGGGTTTTTCTAACAAAAATGATTTATATGTTTGGATGTCTTTCATTTTTGTCAGTAGGGCATTAAATATTTGACATGTTTCACTATATTTTTATACAAGCTTGTAGGCTCAATGCTTTTAAAAGTACAGTGCCCAATTATGGGGATCCAGGGTACTTAGCAACATATCAGAATGTATCTTTTTATTTGTTTTTACACAGATTTTAATAAAGTATTCTTGTTTTTTCTTGTATTGATTCTACTTTAATTTTTCCACCATGTTTAATATACAGTGAAACTTTCAAAAAGGAGTAGGGATTGGTATAATCAAAGAGTATATTGGTATAATGGAAAGCATTTTGTATAACTTTTGATAAACATTGACTACTTGAGTAGCTACAAAAAAAAAGAGGTAAGCAAATATATGAGACATATTGTAATACCGCTCAGGATTTTTTAAGGGGTGTGATGCACTGATGGATGAGAGGAGAAGGCTACAGTCCAGAGTCGCGACTTTCTAATGGCTCCACAATGACAATATAAATACTAGTTTATACAGCGTCTTGGAACAGTGCGTCTGTCTTTCCCAGCCCATACCATTGTTTAAAGTATTTAAACAATGCTCATACCTCTTCAAAAATATAATAAAACGCTGTGTGCAAGTCACCTATAGATGGTATTGCGCATCTATATAAATTATTTTTGAATATACAGGGTGTCCCATTTTAGCGTCCTGAAACCTTAATTTTCATACCTATACTATCTCTGTCAGTAAATTTTAGTTTCCATGACAGAGGCAGAGCAGACTACGTTTCCTGCCGCTTTGTCACTTTACTGTACGCACCTGTCACTTTACCGGTCGCACTGTCACTTTATCGGCCGCATTTGAGACATTTACAAATGTCTATAATGAGTCCTGTCCTCACTGACAGATTGACATTAATCAAAAGTTCTATATCAAAATCGAAATTTTATATTAAAATACAATTTCGGGTAAAATTTAATACAAAACTCGTCAGTAAAATGTCATTATACTTGATGTAATGTATCATTTTCCTGACTTTTATGTAAATAACTATAATGAGAATATCTCTTTTCCCTTCTTACTCGAGAATTAACTTTTTAGTTTTTTATTTTTGATTTTCTCATCAGAAGACAATAAATAGTACGTGCCCTAATATTTTAAATTGTGAAGATATGTCTTATACTGTGTACTTTTGACGTATATCTCGTGCAATGGCTCGCATTGTCCAACTTCCACTGCACTTAATACTTTTTCTATTCATAACGTAATTATTAACGGGCGACCCAGCTCGTTCATGATTTTGGACTTTCTGTTCGCCTGTCCGTTCGTCTGTTTAGAGGAATTTTTCGAAAGATAAAAAATCCCATTATGTGATGGTTTTGTCCGTCTGTTTCTCGTCTAACTCGAGAACGAAAAGAGGTAGTGATGTGAAACTTTCGACAATCGATTTCTACAAGTTCAAGGATCAGTGCTATTGAATATGAGCCGGATTAAAAGTCTGGTTCTCGAATGCGAGCTGAATGGCAAAAAATTCCCCTACTGAAAATCGTATGCGATTCTTCGTATCTTGTTCTTCCGTCTGTGTACATGATAACTCGCGAACGGATTCGAATTTTCCAATTCTGTTTTCAGTAATAGGTAGACAATGGGCAAGGGACTAACCGATTGCATTTTAGTCATTTGGGCGGTCTGTCCGTCCGTCTGTGTTTGTCGCTTGTTGTCTATATGTGTTTGAACAGTTTATTCTTACTCTGAATTCTGATATAAGAAATTCTATATCGTGGTCACGCTTTTTCCTAACTACTTACCACTATTTGAATAACTATCACAAATGAAAAATGCGCTTGTATTTTCTTACTAATAACCTTACGACTAATGAATTTAAACCCATTTACAGGGAAATCCTCACTGACTAAAATAAATCGAAATTAAATTAAAAAACGAAATCCTTGCTAATGAGTACCTAAGCAATATTTTTTACAAAATATCATTACGCTCTAATTAGCCTGTACTTAGTGTACTTAACCCTCACATTCTACGCTAACTTTACACTACAAAAACACGGAAATAAAATCAACCCGGCAAATTTAAAAATGGCCACCCGAATGGCTATTTCCTCTAAAAACTAATCAAATCCTATTCAAATATACTTAAAATCAAAAAGTGGCACGTGCTCAAACACGTGGTAAGGCAATGTTTCCGCCTTGAAGCTACCTGCGTTGAGGAACACCCAATATACAAACTCGACGTGGAAACGCTTTGTTACGCAGACCATAGTTCTGAACATATTTAGATAAAGATAATGCCGTACCTATTTCATCCGTTTTCAAATTGTCCCCGTTGTAAATTAGTTTTGTAATATCCGACAGCCTTTGGCATGGGGAAAATGACGCCGGTCTAATATTTAAGATGTCAGCTGCATTAGGAAATTGACAATCGATTTTACATTCCATGCAGTATGGTATCTTGATTTCTCGCCGATTGCACTTAAATTCCAATTGAACGAGTGTTAATTGGATTGACTATTATTGGAGTTGGGATGCACTCAATTAAGTAAGCATAATTAACGATTGATACTTAAATGGGTTACAGAAAAACCGTCCCATTGAGCTGGGCCTAATTTCAAAAGAAGCGCTCTTAATTAACCTGAATTTTGACACCGGTCTCGTATTTTTACGACGTCTAGGAAGGATGTAATTAATAAAAAAAACTCCTTTAATTTGTTTTAACGTCTCGAAGTTTGTCCCTACTTGAAATGGTCAACTTTATAAAAAATGCGCAACCCTAGTGAAATGGAATTGTCAACCCTACAAAGGGTAGATAAAGTGAAACAGTTGATTATGCATTCCAATGACATCTGTCCTTCTTCTTTCAAATGGGACGTGGAGCTCGGTATAAAATGGCGTTCAGAACATTTGACAATGCTGCTTCTATGAAAATGACCGCGGCGTCAGAACCTAAGCTTGCACCGGCAACTGTGACTTGGGAATTCGATTTTTTTTAGGTTGTTTGGTCAGAAATTGAGCTCATTTCCGGTGTCAGCGTCCTGTATTATTCACGGTCTTTGCCCGAAATAATATTTTACTTGAAGATCTTTGTGAGATTCAGTAATTAATTTTTTCGAATTATAATTATTGGTGAGTTTTAATATTGGACGTTTGAGTTGCTGAGAGTTTTGAATCAATTTTACTCAATAATTTTGGATATCGGCCCTGTGATGTATCCTATGTATCAGAAACGTGAAACTTCACGTGCAGGTAATCTGCCAAAAAACGTGATTTTGTGTTATTTAGTGTGGGAAAAATTTTTCCTTTTGGAAAATGCGCTAAAAATAGCACTAGGCCACTCGTACCAAAATTCATTTAAGAAAAATGCTACATGGATCTCACCTGCAACACTTGTTACACCCTTGGAAAAATGACACGATCCTGTTCTATCACTTCCATGACACGTGAAACTTTTGGCAATCTATTGTTCTCTGTTGTAACAGTACTGGCTCACACAATTTGGCTTTTAACGTCTATTATAATTATCTGGCACATATTTGAACCATTTGGTATGTTTAGGTATGAGACGACAACCCACAAAATTTGAAATTATTTCATATGTTTTATGTAAACATGGAAATCGATGCGTTCCAACCACATTCCTTCATTCGAGAAATATCAGAAAAAAGACACTTCCTGTACAAATGTTCCGTGTTTTGTGTTTTGAAAGAGAACGAAATGTGCCAATTGTTTTTGGCGGCAATGTATCACAATGAATCGTTTTACTACTTTCACATTTATATTTTTAGAAATCAATAAAAAAAAGTCTGAATTCAAGGCGATCAATACCCACCCACCGTCTATAATTAATAACCCTCTTGATGAGCAATTACATTCAAAGAAACATTATCGGTTGGCTTAGTGCTTGGTCTAATTATAAACCGTAAAGAAGGCACATATTGTTATGTGGACATATAAAAAACACTATTTTCTCATGAGTAGAGCTAGTATTCGTAACGAATACCTAACTATCGATAGCATCTTTCATAAATCTACGATTTTCTGCAACAACATTGTTGGCCGGTGCCAAAATTGAGCTTCTAAGAGAATGTTTAGTTTTAGTCTTTTAATTCTATTCGGGTTCAAGTATCCTGTCTGGCAATACCCGGACGCAGCGTAGACTATTTTGGCGCATGAAAACTGCAAGGTGATAGTTGTCAATTACCGCTTAAGTTGAATTTCGGGACGCGCTTCTTTTTCCTTTCGTTTGTAAGAAAATATGGATGTATGGGGAACTCTGGATATCGCGACCGCTATCGTGAGGGATGATCTCAACAGCAGCTTTAGGAAAACTAAGAAAACGGTAAGTTTTTACTTTGCATATGAACCTTTTGTTGTACTCAACGATTAATCTTTGAATAACTTTGAAATTCAAAAAATACAACGTCCGTGTTTTTGTGTGTTGTAGTTCGTTGATATTAAGTTAGTCGTCTTCCAAAGGTTGTTCAGAAGCTTAAACAGAACTCTAAAATTAACCGCAGAGAGACTTTTAAAAAAACTCTTGTATAAAGGCTTTAGAAACTTTTCGCAGTACAAGGAAAATTCTGTATCACTGGAAAACTGGCTTGTCAGGAGCTTGCTCCACAGGAAAATGTATGTGCAAACCAGCTTGATTACAAAGATTAAGAGTACCCTTTGAAATAGTGCTATGAATACAATAATAAAGTTATTCCTTCTACTTCTGTCACAACATTCGCCACAGTAAATTTAGTTTCGAAAATTTGCTTGCCTACAAGAAAACCCACCCACGGAAGACTCACTCCGGAATACTTGCTTCTGGAATATTAGTTCGGAAAGTATCGCTCGATCAGAACTTTCTCCAAAGGATGGTGTACATTTAAAAACGCTCGAGGCTCGTCGAGATCAGTCCCTTCTATTTCACACTTTTGTGACCAGATTTGCCACAGTAAATTTAGCTTCGAAAGTTTACGCTCCAAGAAACGGCGCATTCAGGCAAATTCATCCTCGGAAAATTCGATCCGCAATATTCGCAAATCACAAAATCTGATAGTGAAACGCCTTGGGCAATACAAGACGCAATTTGATTCAGGAACAAACCTTCCTTTGATTTAATTAGTTATAAAGTTTGAGTTATTCGCGGTAATAAATTACCGATGTTCCTCAATGTGTCAAAAACGTACCCTTTGTAACTTAGGGTTATAAGAAAAACTTGAATTAATTGTCTTTAACATTTTTACCGGTAGCCCTTTTGTTCACAATTTTGTTCGCACTTCTTATTAACAAATTAGGTCTACGAATTTTATTCATAAACTAGCATTTTAGTTGTAACTAGCCGCTCTAAATACCTCTAAAAACAGTCTGTAATTTAGACCCCGCTCACGTATTAATATTCTTCGCTATATATTATACAGTTATAAAACAAATCTGCCGGGCGATCTGCTCCATCACACAAAGAAGTTCTCTTTCTGTACATGTACAAACTAACCACGTATTATTAAGTTACTTCTATAAACTCGTAACAAATTTAGAAGGGACCCACGTTCATTGCGAAGCCACCTATTCTACCATACACTGCGATTATACGGCTTTCGGGTAGAACTTTTAATTAATAATGACGTTCTACGCGATCTATTAATTCTCCTGTAAATTTGCACCGAAAGTTCGGCTAAACAATCAATACGCCATTGAAAAAGGTAGCGTTCGACCGGCATAGATTCTCTTCGAAGATATCAGTAAGATTGCCGCTCTCCGACCAAATTTTCACTTATGTACCTCGCCGAATACCAAATACGAAAACGAACCCCTTTTTCTGACCGCAAATTTTGTGAAAAACGTACCCTTTTAACCAATACGAATCCGGCATTTTCATCACGTGGTCGGCTTTTAGCAAAACGGAACGCAACTTTAGGTTATAACTTCTGTTATCTTTCCTTATGAAGCGGTACATAGAGAGAAAAATCTCATTTGATGTGTTTAAATAGTCGTTAAGTTTTCTGCAATTTTCTTAGTTTTTATTTCCGTAAGAATTCTACACAGTATTAGCCAACTTTAAAAAGAAAGATGAATAAAATCGGTAAAGTTGTTCTAAAGTTATTGCGTGACCAAGGGAAATAGGGGTTCTTTTTTACCCACCCGCACGTTAGTAAGGAAGGTATTGCGTTCGGGTAAAAAATGACCCTTCTCCCCACTTTTTTGACAGAAATACACGTTTTGAAGTACCAGGAATCCGAATCAAACAAAATCTCGATGTCCTCGAATGCTTCCGAATCTTCTAGAATGTTCTCGAACAAGCACGTCATATTTCGCGGAAACATCCGCCTTAGTTCTTTATCGCCGATTACTAATCTTTAATGGCGCCTCGACGTTTATCGAGTTTTCTGGAATATTCGCTACAATACTATGGTCGGATGGTAAGTATTATTACAAGAGGGGTAACATGACATCCATACAAATCCAAATAACATTTGGGATTTTTTATTTCATGTGACAATTTAGAGTGCATTTGGAGGTACATTTCATCAAAAATTGTTGTCCCATATAGTTACCAGTTTGTACCGGAAATGGTAAATTTTTGTACCCCCAGCATTTGAGGGGATAAAATAACATTCAAAATGTGTGACTTAGATGTAATGTCGAAATCTAAAACTTGACCGTGTGGCATAGGAATTTTAAAAAAATGTTTCATGGGAAAGGGCCAGCTTCTGGGTGCCTCTTATGGTTCTCGAGAAAAAATGCAATTTTGGACATACCAAACGAAACATTTGCGACACTTGAATTATTTGAAAAACGTTCGTTTATCTACCAATAAAACCTGAAAGCTTTCAATATTCCGTGAACTGTCACATTCTCTTGGAATCTGTTGGAAGTTTCGTTGAAATCACGAATATTTTACTTGTAATCTAAAGAAGATGCTTGTGCACAACTCGATGAGCCGATTTCAGGCAGGTAGAAAGCTACCATCTGCTCTACCCCTTAATTGAACGAATTAGTAAAAGATAAGTAACAAAAAATAATAAGGGAGAATTTCTTAACAAAACTATATACCTACTATATGCGTATATACGTTCACTTTTCAGTATGTATACAATTATCTATCCATTTATCCTTTCATTATCCCTCCCCCGTTCTGGACCCTCAACAGGCTTGTGCCCAATTACAGAGTGTGCATAATGCTTTTTAGAGGTGCCTCTGCAGAAGGTCGAAATGAGGATGATTGTAAAAAAAACCCGCCCCTGAAAATTCGCTCAAGAAATTCTTGATCATACAAACGTCCACCAGAGAATTGGTCCTTTAAAATAATGTATTCAGTTCCTTTTGTTTCTGCCTTATCAATTAACCACATGGACTGAATATTAATGCGTATTTGCCTAGCATAAGTTTTCCGAACCACGTCGCGTCGTATTGAAAACGCGTTCATTCTGCTCGTGTTTTGAAGACATAATTTTCTAAAAAAAACACATTGAAAAAAATGCTTGTTTTGGTCCTTCTGTCGCCAAATTTTTTTTACTCCTCACTCATACACGGTCAGGTCCAGTAATTTCTTCATTATCTTAATTGCACATTTCTAAAGGATGGTTACCACCAGGGTTTTTCTTTAGAATAAAACAGGAATAGTATTTGCAGTAGGTATATCGTGTCGTATATCTAATCGCATCTTCTGATCTCAAAGATTCTGCAAAGCATAATTCAAATGCACCGTTATTAGCGAAAGATATCGGTAACGCGATTTTTACCGCGATGCTACGTCATATTCGTAGTTATTTTCAGATATTTGGGATACGCATGTGTTCTATTTTCCGTGCTTTCCATTCAGAACGCTGTTATATAAAATTTTAATTCGCAATTTTCGCCATACTTATCGAAATTAATTGAATTTATAAGTGTGCGGTACCTACATCAAACATTCATAATGGATGACGTAATGAGCCAATTAGCTTTGGAAAGGTCGCAAGTGTATATGGCAGATGGTACATTTAAAAGTCCCTTTGCATCTACGGTATGTTTGTTTTTCTTAACCGACTTATAAAATAGAATAGTTAAAAGCCAAACATAAGTATCTTGCATAAACAATTTCTTAATATAGTTTACTATATTTAAACATGAAACGGTCAAAAATAAACGCCTAATGCAGATTTTTTTTGTTTTAGACCATTGAAAAGCTACCGGATAAAGTACTCCTCAATATCTTCAGCTATTTAAGCCACAGGGAAATATGTCGCATGGCTCGCGTTTGCAAAAAGTGGCGAATAATCGCTTACGACACGAAACTCTGGAGGCACGTCTCCCTACGCCCCGAAATATCCGGGCTGCACGTAGGTTCCTTGGAATTTCTTCTGGCTCTCATCAGTATTCGCTTCGGACCGTCCTTAAGATACATCGAGCTACCAATCGAATTAATCACTCACACTGTCCTCCACGAGCTAGCAAATAAATGTCCAAACTTGACTCATATGCTACTGGATTTCTCCACGGCAATGCAGCTGCACGACTTCAGCGAACTTCAAGGATTTCCCACCAAGTTAAAGTATTTGTGCATTTGCCTTTCGGAGGTTATTTTCATGGAGGGATTCATGAGGAAGATTTACAATTTCATCAACGGCATCGAAATTTTGCACCTCGTTGGGACGTATGAAAAGGTCGAGGAGGAGGAAGAAGAAGTGTACGAGGTGATCAACGTTCACAAGTTGAAATCGGCCACTCCGAATTTGAAAGTCATTAATTTGTATGGTATTAACTTTATCGATGACAGTCACATTGACGCCTTCAGTTCTAACTGCATACAGGTAAGACCTCCCCCGCCCTTTCTGTGTGCTACAGTCTCCGGGTTTCAGCTGGAATGTCTTGCAGTAAACTACTGCTCGAAAGTGACCGGATCCACGTTGAAGATTTTGTTCCATCGCAACAGGAGGCTACGATGTTTGCTTTTAAACGGAACAAGTGCGTCTAATGTACACAATAAATAGTCCAATTGGAAAATTTCAGGTTTGCAGAGTGAGTATTTGATGCAGGTTGAATGGGAAAAGTGTCCTCTTCTAGAGTTGGACATTACCGCGACTGATTTAAGTAGTGAAGCGTTAACGGATATGCTCACTCGACTCCCAGGGCTGAGATTTTTAAGCGCTGGCCAACTTAACGGTTTCAACGACTCTGTGCTTAAAGCTTGGATGGAGCAGGGGAACGTTCGTAATCTGGTACGCTTCCGAGGCTAAGCAACTAATCCGTAACAGCACGCTTTAAGGTCGCCCTAGATTTAGACTCCTCAGACAATTTGAGTGACGATGGAATGTACAAGTTCTTATCAAAGTATGGCCACCAACTTCAAGGGTTGTGCTTATCCGGAATGTCAAATATTACCGATACTCTTTGGCAAAGTGTTTTGCCCATTCTAAATAATGCCAAGTGAGCAATCGTCACTTCACCGCGCCTATAACTCGATTTAATTTGTTTAGAATCCTGGTCATGGGCACTCCAGAACGCTTGGCCGGTAATGTGCTAATAGATCAACTAATGGATGGAATCGCGAGCAATTGCCCAAAATTGGAACGTTTGGAGCTGCGATGGGATCCTGAGAATTTGCGTTTTTCAGATAAAAGTCAAAAGGCCATTGACACAATGAGAGTGAAGTGTCTTAAGCTGAAATCGTTAGTGATAAGGTAAAGGTGAAGTCTTTTATCCTCACAAAACTTTAAATCTGATTTAGTGATGGACGTTACTATGAGATCGTCAAAGCAAATTTCGAACGTGCGGATAGGATGACTGTAGTGCGAACGCTTACCAATTGCCGAGTGTCAAATTATTATTTGTTAAGTAATTATAAAGATTTAATTTTTAATTAAAAGATTCATACAAAATATATTTTCCACACAGATTGAACTTTCTTTGAGAAATTGACATTCTTATCAGTCTAACATCAACACACAGCAATACATAAACTCACACTAAAATTGACCCAGGAATCGAAATATGCAATCATATACAAAGGTTCTATTTAAAAAATGCAACTTTGATATAAATCACCCAGTATAACAATTGCAATTTCGTTGAAAATATTTTTAGGTTGTAGAGAGTCCTTCAACATGCCCTGACAATGAATATGTGCATTAATAAACCCAGAATATTCCACCCACGCACTAATGGTCCACCCTGTATACACATGTACAGTGATATTTAAACGTATTGATATTTTATCTTAGTTTTTGGCATTAAAACGCACTAAGCTGCTTAGTATTTCGTATAATTAATATAAATTTTGCGTTGTTGCTAATGGAAAAAGCGGTGCTCATAGAAGAAAAAACGTTTTTGATAGTTTTACATTCCTTACGTCTAATGAACATTAGTACATTTGCAAAATTTTAACGAAATCAAAGTAACCGTTTTGCCGACAAAACTCTTTAGTTTTTTAAGTTCCACATTTTTTTCCTCACTTATTCTGTAATAAAACCTGGCACAATTTTATTCGTAGGTTGTTCACAGAAAAATAAGGTCTTTAGAATAATTTAATAAAAATATTGAGTTATTTGAAAAAAAAAGTCCGATGCCGTCGTGGCGCTCCAAAATCGGACGACCACTCGACAAATAAAACAAGAAGTAAGACACATCTGGTCAAATTCTCGTGTTTTTTAAAAAGTTACATTTCGATTTAATAACATGGACTATAGCTCCTATACAAAAGCCTATAAAAACGAGATAGATACACCTTATAGCATTACTGTCCTATATTTTCAAAACATATGAGAGTTTAAAATTGAAATGGTGGCTATAGACCGATACAATATTCCTACGGCTGCTCTGTACCATTTCAAAAAAGATTGTCAACACCTTTTTGTAATGGTACGGAGTTTACGTAGTGCTTTAGCTTTAGCGATCATGGTGACTTCATAGTTCAAGGTTATAAAAATAAAAATCTACACGCTGATTGCAGCGTACACTTTTCGGTGTTTGAATAGTGGGAACCGGAATGAATGAAGGATAGCGGAGAACCGGGGATTATAGATTTCCCATACGAAAGATGGAAGGGAATGTCAATCAATTCCTGGATTCCTGTATAAGAGGTCAGATTATTTATTTTTACTACTTAGCAGAGCTCAATTAATTATTTATTGCTAAAAAAACTAGGCGAAATTTGGAGGCAGTGTTTATTTCTGTATTTGTTATGCGCATAATTGAGTTAAATGAAATACAAATAAAGGTGTGGGGGTTTTATTTTGAGTGTATCGTGAGGTGAAGTATTTGTTTTATTCTACGGACTAAACCGCATCTACGTAGAAGATCTGCAAGATAATAAAGTGTTTATGGTTCTAACGTTTAATCGTGCCAACTCACGCGGAATCAAAAGATGAAAAGACTTCTATCCCTGACCATGTTCCAAACAAAAGGAAACTAAATTGAAATGTTAACTAATCTTCATCTTCTTTTTTCGAGGAAGAACCTCTAATCCGTTAACTAAATAAATATGCTGCAAATAGTTAGCACAACATCTCAAGTTAAACGTAAACTCATGCATATCTTCCAATACAAATTCCTGCATATTTTCTTTGGAAAAGCCCAACTTGTTAATAAATTGTGTCCGTTTTGGAAATAAGCAAATCATGAGCTACAATGAAAAAAGGCAATTACCACCGTCTTAGCTGTTGAGCACATACATTGTAGCATAGCTTTAGAAACCACCCATGGGTTGGTTCCAGAGTATTTGAATATGCAAACTTAGCAATGATACTGGTATCCTCTTGGAGTAGTTCGTCATTACAAATACCTTCAAAGTACTCTAAGAAAAACTGCAAATGCCTAAGAGAAGTTTAATAAAACCACCGCTAAAAACTCACCACCTTCTTAACTGTAATAATGCAGTAATTAAGGGCGAGTTGTCGTCTGTCTGCTCTGTCAATATCATCTCCTCGAGAAATTTAAATTTATCTTGGTTTTCATTATACCGGTCTATAACTTTCTAGAGATAAACGTATTTGTCAAGTTTCTTTTAGTTACTTACCTCAAGATGGTTTTGCATAGTTACACGTGGAAGAGTGAACACCATACTTATTTCATCTGAAACACAGAACTGCGATTCTAAAACTCTCCCAAAAAAATACGTACGAAGTAGATGTACGAAATCCCGACACGGGATAATAAAATCGATCGTTTTTATTTTAAACAATGTCTGGTGGGGAAACGGTCTTTGGAACACTCTAAAATATGTATCCATTCCAAAATATTCCATTATGGAACAACTGGATTGTAGCCGCACTTCACTGGCCTTAGGTAAGTAGGTGAGAAAATGTAAAAGTAAACAATATCCCCAGCTTCCGGCGGATAAGGTTGTTCCTAGCGTTTATCAGGTTCAGTATACAAAGGCCTACGTATTTGGGCGGAAATAAGATATGTGATAAGGACCACGCGATGCAGAAAATAATCATATTTGAAATGCAAAGATGGTGCCGGACTATGCGAGGCTTGCTTTGGGAGAAACTGGCCGACAGGAAACAAATTGGAACCGCTGAAAATTCTGATACTAGTATTATACAAAATTAGAGTATCTATTTGGAAATCGAACACACTAGGTCTTGAAATTCAAATATATCAAGGTCGCTGAAATTAGAGCAATATGTGAAGTATCATATTCAATTGGTCGAGTTTCATTGAGATTTAATCGCCCTTATGTTCTATGAACGTAAACTTTTTTTAAGATGAGAACAAGTATCCTGAGGCGAGAATACTCCAGCAAAGACAAATTTTCCTTGGGGGTGTATTTTCTTGGGCAGGTTTTGTTAGCGAATACTTTTGGGACGAATCTTGCAGGAGAAGGAGGAAGCAATTTTCATTCTTTGGAGGTGAATATTTGTAGAGCAGGGTTTCTGAGAAAGTGTTATAAAGAGTGGGTTTTTTTGTTTCGAATATTCTATGAAAAAGTATTCTGGAAGCGATTTTGCGGATGTGAATCGAGTGGTGTTTATCCCTTGGTAAAATTTTTCGAAAGATGAAGAATGCTTACCTTTTAATGAAGAATTAGCCTGCGAAAGAAGAAACTCTCTTCCGACGCTTCAAGAAATTTCTAAACCACAAAGAAACAAGACACCCAAACTAAACCACTCGGCAGTTAGAATGACGATCGCTTGATGACGACCTTATATCAATAGGTTACTGAAGCTAACACTCATAAATAACTCAAAATTTAAAGAAATTAATATTGGTATCAACCCCCGACCCCTGCACCCAAATTCGTTACGTTCGCTCCAAGTATCTCAGAATGAGTTGCAACTTGCATTTGTACGTACGGCTGCATTCCTCGCCGGATAGGTCAAAATGCAATTAGATCAAGGCTAATTAAAGTAGAATAGAAACTAGAAACCGAAAACAAAAACCATGTAAAGAAACCACATGTTAAATCCCTTCGAACACAAGAATTTAACCTACCTCCAATTAATAAGGGGGTTCTTTAGACAATAATAATACCAATACGACAACGATTCAAAATTCAAATTTATTTATTTATTTATTTAACCAGAAACCATACAGAATAAAAATTCCAATTACATGGCACTGGGGCTCTGAACAAATATTAGGACTTAAGATCTAATTTTATTTATTATTGAATTTAGGGGATCGTGAAAAAAGTCGATATCATTAACTGAGGACAACTTATTTAAAGTGATCAAGATCTTAATAAGTGGGGAAGTTGTGTTGTTAACTACAAAAATAGTATTATTTTGCCTTAGCTTAACAAATGGTACCTTAAGCTTAATTTCTTGAAGTAATTCGGAAGAGTATAACAAATTGTGTAAAATTTTGAAGACAAAAATTGTGGAGGCAATGTACCGTCGGGTTTCTAACCTCGTTATATCTAAGCCGAAAGTACTATTTAAGTAATTAAGCTGGGTACCGTAAGAGATCAAATGTGGATAATTTTGGGTTGACCTAAAAAACATTACTCGGATGAACTTTTTCTGCACTTTTTCGATCATGTCTGAGTATTTGAGAGTTTAAGGAGACCAGATACATGCAGCATACTCAAGCTTGGATCTAATAAACGCATTATATAAGGTTAGCATTGTCTGTATATTCGTGAAATTGAGTGTATTTCTGATAACGAAACCAAGAAGTTTGTAACACTCATTTGTTAGGTATTCAATGTGTAAGTTGAAGTTAAGGTTGGTATTGAAAAACACGCCCAGGTCCTTAACGGAGGTGACTAGTAGTAAGACCTTTCCATTCATCTTATAGCCAAAAAGTAAGGGATTTTTCGATCTAGTAAAAGTAAGGACTTTACACTTATTGATATTTAGTTTTAGTTTATTTTTGATACACCACTTAATTACTGAGTTAATGTCCTCTTGAATATTTAAACAGTCACTTGGGGATTGGACTTTATTAAAAAGTTTTAGGTCGTCCGCAAATAGTAGTGCTTTCGAGTTTTTTATCACTCGCGGTAAATCATTTATGTATAAGAGAAACAGAAAAGGACCAAGAAGTGTTCCCTGGGGAACGCCTGATGAGGGAAAATCCTAAACATATCACACGAGATAACAATGTGATTAAAGAAGATCCACTTTAAATTCCAATCATAGCCTCCAAAAGGAGAGAAAAGTGTACCTCCATCCAAATTAATTCGAGATCACACCAAATGCGGTTAATCGCCAGAAACAATACTTACAAAAATGTTGCAATGTAACCGACATTGCATTTTTCGATTGTTATACGGCGACAATTTTTAATTGAAGTGTCAAGGAAAAGAAAAAGCAGTGCGTACAGCTTGCGCATTAAACATAATGCACGAATCGGAGTTTGTTAAACTAAACCAGCCGCGATAGCAGTGATCTTCAATCAAAAATTACCCAGGCCTGCAACGATCACATTAGCATCGTGAACGTTTATGCGTTATTATGACATAGACGTGTGCGAACGGAAGTGTACCGAGAGCCCGAGTCAAATATTTGTGCGCTAACGGTAGGCAGAATATCTTGGTTCGCGTTGGTACCGAATCCGGATATGGTTCGAGGGGATTCAGAGCTAATGTCAGCACTTGAGGAACCAGGTTGAGCATCAGACGAGTTAGAATCAGATGAAGAGGTCCTGAGATGCAAGGGAATGATGTCTCCGTTTGCACAATCGACATGAGTATTGTAAGAGAACATGGCTCTTCCCTAAGCAGTTCAAAGAACGTTTCAGCTCTTTCGATTTTCGAACCTTTATTGTTCCAACCAATGCGTGAGAGTTTTTGCATAAAGCACAGGTTGGTGCGCTTGCAACGAATGATCTAGATTCTAGAAGAAGATTGGGATGATGTGGACTGATTGAAATTCGCTTTGAGTGAAGTATATGTAAGAAAGACTTGAAAGCGTACAAAGATCTGAAGATGTAAAGAGAGTGCAAGGGTCTTCCCACACTTGGAAATTAAGAAATAGAAATAGAAGACTAAGGGCCGGTTGCACAAACATTTGATTTGAATGTAATCATGATCCTGGTGTTAGGTAATGTGATTGGTTAATGCCATTGACAATAAAAAGCAGAAAACATACATTGGTCTCTGTAACCAAAATGCGGTACGTTTGATACCGATGTCGTTTGAAATTGCTTTATATTGGTTATATGGTCATTTTTCCATTTAATAAACGGGACTCTTTCTTTCACACTTAGAGATTACTTGAATCATAAAGCCGGTGTAAACAAGTGTACGTAAGTAGCATTGAACTATATACTCTGTAACTGGAACGGCATCGAGGGCCAAAATCGCGTGCCACAATGAGTTTAGGCAACCAGCATAACGTAGGTATTCACATCCTTGTCTGGCACGTTGTTTTGTATTGCATATGCAGGACCGATCACACGTATTTGGTTAAAAATACAGATAAGTAAATAAACTGGGAGGTTGGGGCCTTAGAAAGATAAAGATAAATGCTTGTCGATGCTTTTATAAGTGCCAATATCTATTTGTTAATGGAATATCTTAAAATATATACTTAATAATGTGGTAAACTGGGCCATTTCTCACTCACACACTCACATACTTGATTCTTGAAGTTACAAGTGTAATGTCAATTAATGTCATTCATGGTGACTCGACGCATTCCATTTGCTTGTTAACGTAAAATAAAGTTATAAACTTTGGTTGTGTTCGTTTATAACAAACCCTTTACATAATATACATATTTGCAAGGAGGTACCTAATACCTAGGTATTTTACAATTGGCGTCGGCAGTATCGAAGAATTCAGGACAAATACCCATTGGAACATCCACAGTGAGCGGCTTGAGTAATGCATAAGTGCTAATTTTGTTGATGAGCAGCGAAAGGTTTCTGGCGCATCTAACCACGGTAATTGGCCCAGAGTGTTTATAAGGCATTGCGCTGCTTATAATTATAATCCAGTTTTGTTCCAAGATGAAACCTACGCCGAGTTATGTGAGATCAGAATTACACCTTCTACAAAAGGTCTCCCATATTTTCCGAAACTGGCCCCAGAAAAACTCAAGACCTGCAAATCCTTCGGGATATCATAGAACAACAAACTTTAGAATGGAAACTGTAATGTAATGTAAAAATGACGCGCCATCTCGTGTATGTTCTCAGCAGCTTTTGCGTGAATGGCGCCAAATTTAAATATTAAAATGTAAGCTACGTCCGCATTATACTAATTTCTCCGGATCTGTAACAATAACATTGGATTTGACTAGCTGAAACCTAAAAGGTAAATGAATCCAGCCAGTGAAGTCCAATTTTGTTTGTTAGGGATCCAAATGAATTCAGTTCAATGCGGATGCACCTCACCAGTCAAGGCCTTCAAAGAGTACAGGGTACTTGTTTTATAAGTAACAACTCCAATTAATCCAATCAAGGAGTTATATTTAATTTAATATGATTATACAAGATACAAGATCAACTTCATGGAACTCTACTGTATGATGCTCTCGATGAGATCGCTCTAAAAACAAAATATGTAGCAATTTATTACAATTCAATTAGTGTTACCTGCTAAATATAATGTGCGAACTGCCACAAGCTTTAAATCTCTTCGTGTTCCAGGTTCTAAAGCGCAGCCAGAAAAATGACGTTCACAAACCAAAAACTGTTGTGTAAATTTCTTCCACATTATATTCTAAACCAATTCTTAAAAACTTCCGGCTCCATTTTTGGGAAACGTCTTCACAATTTGTCACACAACATTTACGTTCTCGACTTGTATATGCATAATTCATTGTAATAATGAATAGTAATTATATTTAAAGCACAATAAGCCGTCAATCAAAATTCAAAATTCAACTGTCATAATGGCGCACACGCACTAGTCACTAGATTTAGTAACTTTAACACGAACGCTAACTATGCGCCATCTATTGAATGTTCTCCAAACTAATTATATTTGTACTCAGTTGTTCCCGTTTACGTTTCCCTTCTAAGTTTTTTGTTCTTTGTTCTCACTAGATTTAGTAACTTTAACACGAACGCTAACTATGCGCCATCTATTGAATGTTCTCCAAACTAATTATATTTGTACTCAGTTGTTCCCGTTTACGTTTCCCTTCTAAGTTTTTTGTTCTGGGGGGATATTTCCTAGGGAAATAAAAAAGTTTTTCATAATGTCACTATGTGGATGGATATGGATGCAGAAAATGCAAACCGTGATATTTTCTACTCTATAACTTTTGCGATATACCTGTGTGATATGTGTATGCTTTTATATTTTATCTTTACACTTTGACGCCTCCTAATGTACGTTCAGTATAGTATTAAAGAGTACGAAAGAAGAATTATTATTCATAAGCACAGTATAAATGAGTGTGAGGTACTAAGTACATTAGTAAAGAAATCTGAGCGGTGCAAATGCCGTCATGCGCAAAAATATTAAATGCGCGCGTCGAGGTTCAAAAATGTTATCAAAACGTACCCATGAAATTGAATATTTGAATTTTTATTATGAAAATGGTTGCACGTATATGCAACACAATTTATGACCATTTTTGCAAATCTCTTAATAACTTATTTTAGGCAAAAATAAGCAAAATGTAAGACGTAGTATAAACCATCCCATAAGAGCACGTGAAACAAGGTAAGGGATACCTACCTCTATCCATTTCTCTCTCACAAAAATTCGCCACGGCCCCTGGCAACAGCTGATTACGGGCGATGCCGTTCCATATATAGTATATAGTTCAATGGTAAGTAGTAATATATGGCCGATTGTAAATCACACTAGATGAAAATCCCTACAAAAGTCACTAGAATTGAGGTAATCTCTAAGTGTGAAAGAAAGAGTCCCGTTTATTAAATGGAAAAATAACCAAAATAAACATAGCGAGACTCTAAAACGAATAGGAAGATCACTTTACAAATTAAACAGCAGGGTAATTTTTAAGTCTTAACACATTATTAAGGGACACACTATATTCGATATGTTGCACGGTTTGCCTAACATTCTGGCGCGAAACGTGCAATTTTGTGAGCTTGCACTTGCTTTGCAGTCCTTGAACTTCGAGTACATTTTAGCAACGCAGTTTGTTCAAAACATTTAATTAGGTATTAATGTATTATGATGGCATATAAACTATAAATGAAAAAGTCCCCTAAGTATGTATGCGAGTATTTAATTAACGTTTTGTCCACAATGCAATTGCTTCTATAAAATGCCGATTATGCCATGAAAAACCGGTTTTGCTATATCGAAAATGTAAACAAATTTAAACGTGTTTTGTTTATCCAAATTTTGTTTTTAAAAAAACCATTGTAGTCCCCACTCTTTGTTACAGCGGCATTGCGCGTGCATCAAAGAGGGATAAAATGGTGGGGACACAGCTGGAAATACAGAACATGAAACGAACTGTAATCATAAACATGAATACGTGAATGTGGTTGAGGTTATAAACGTTCTTTTTGTAAAAATCACAATTTTTTAATAGCTGGCTCAATCTCAGAGTAGATTAGTCAGCAATTTCTCCAACTAAATTATCATATCGAGTGAATACTCTCAATAATTAGATATTATCGTTCTCTGGTATGCCGAAAACATGTCAGTGTGTACAAATGTTTTAAATCTGCAAGGCGGGAACTTCAGTGAGTTAACTTTTAACATGGATAGTAAATTTGTGCTGGAGATGTTACCGGAAGTGCACGAGGATTGGCTCCAATTACCGTGGTTATGGGCCATGTGCGGCTCAATTTTAATAGGACTCAGTGGTGTATTTCCGTTACTGGTCATATCCATAGATGAGACTAAGAACTTGCAACAAGGAGGTATGTTTCAAGTATATTTTTGGGCTATTATTAGTAATTTATTTCTTTATTTAAGAGGTCTTTTATCGGCCGATAAGCCGAATACTTAAATATCTATTAATGCAATTAGGATAAGTACACCTATTACAAAGTCGAGAGATGGAAGCAGAACATTTGCACTTATCACTGCATTTGCGCCTTGAAGAGGAGTTCAACCAAAATAGTAACGCGACAGATTCCTTTGTTTATGTAAACACTTTTTTCAAGTATGCCATTGGCTACAGTTCCAAAATTTTGTAAACAAAGAGTCAGCGGAATTGCGCATGGTCAGCGTCGTAGGCCTTACCGCCTTAGTAAGTGTAACTGCGCATTATTTTAGAATTATCTATCTAACCGCTTGTAACCTTTTGAGTTGTGCGAGATTGGCTTATGGAATCAAAAGTTGAATAATGTCCGCTTATTATGCATTTTAAAGTTCAAGGTGACTTGAGCATCAACAATAGACACATTTATTTTATGTAACCGAATTTCAATAACGCTAAATATCTCGCTTACGCTGTACGCACTTCGATCGCTAATATGCGCATGCGTAGCCTTTTCTTTGTTGGTGAACATCCATTTATAGATGTTTTATTTTTTGCACCTTTTCAATGAACTCCTCACATTCCCAACAATGAAGAATTTTTTAGATCACCGGAGCAACAAATGTTTTTTTCCTTTTCTTATCTTTTCTTATGACGTCTTTGTCATATGCTATCAATTAATGTGGTTCTTCCAAGAATTCTGAGAACAACACATACTACTTTAGTTAGTTCAGTTCAGCCAATTGATGCTACTGATGTTCTTCATCGAACGATAAACTGCTTATTCCCAGAAGAGATCCTCACATATACGAAGATATTCGAGGATCTCCGGAGATCTAATAAGTAATAATACAATTAGCGTCACGCTCAAACCATTTGAGATATAGGTCTAAAAATTAGAAGGCTTCATTAAATGTTTATTTTTTTTCTTTCTTACTGCCATTAGAGAATAATGGAGACGAGTCAACTGCAATAATAATGTGTTATAAATTTGAATATGCGCATGCGCAATCCAGGATATTGGCATGCTTTGTTACAGTTTCATAGGTATAATTTATGTACACACTATGCGCATTTTAGACGTTGTTTGAAGTGAAAATAAAGTAAGGTAACCATTGAATATTTTTAAGGGAATCGCTTTTTAGCATATTCACTATCTCGCGTTGAAGTATGTGGTTTTCCGAAGAATTGTTCGCGTATTTTTCAGCTTATACCTGCGTGAATTCCGTCCCCCCGTCTGAGGGTTTGCGATTCTCAATTTTGATAAAAGAAACTAAACATATTTACGAACATCAGATGGAAAGTATATTGCAGACACACTTGTCGGTAGGGTCAGGCGTCATATTTCGATAACGCAATGCCGGAAGTACTCACAGAAAGAAAAGACATTGAAAAAATTCATCTGTTGATGGAGTCAAAATATCTCCCGAACGGAGTGTCTGAATTCGGTACTCTCAAAGAGAAAATGACAGGTGTGACAAACCGCATTCCACTTGATTGTATTCCTAACAACGGAAATATGTGTGCTGGAAAGCGGAGTGTTAAAAGAAGGTACTCACAAAGTGAAGATCATATTTACTTAGAGCATCTTTACGTCAAATACTCATACTAAAATCGATGTCTCAAAATCACGGAATAAGATGATTTTAACGTTGATCCGAGTTACCCCTTTACGGTCGAAAATAGTACTAGAGGTTTCAAGTGTCCAAGATTTAATGAAAATGTAAAAAAAGCAAAAAATCTAACCCCAACCCCAAGATTTTGCACAGACTTTATGCGACTTTGCAAAGATCGATCCTATAGCGCAAAGCTTTGAATTGTTTTGTAAATGTATCTATAGTGGACTTTTTTGGTTTTTTATTTTCTCTGTCTGATTTTTGTTCATGTTTAGACTCTTGTAATCTTTCGAACTTTTGAGTAGCCTCAAAAATCACGAGGAACAAAAATATGTTGGATTCAATATGATTTGAATTCTTTTATTTTTTTACCATCATCAAGGGCACATGCGGCCGTATTTTCATCGACTTTGGCAACTCTTTTTAATAGTTTACATGGCTGTATGGTGATATATTTATTGAATAAATTGAATGGGTTGTGTAAATGCCATATACAAGGAAAATGCACCTCAAACTTATCACTGAAGTATTTTTAAATAACCACCGTATCCATTTTGTTCAACAAATCGACCAGTGGTACCATCATAAATTATTTTAAATGAATGGTATCGAATAAGTTTATTTTTTTAGAAAAAAATGTGCACAAAGAGTAGTTCCGAAGGCAATTTTGAATTCTACTTCCAAATAGCTATCTCAACGTATTCAACATCAAAATCTTGAGAAATTTGTATGGGAAGAATGAATGATGGGTTCTAATAGGAAGGTACGCATGCGCACAAATTGCGCGTTATATTCCCGGTATTGATTTTGAAAATAACAGCGATGCAAACAACTCTCCTAAACTACTTTATCCAAACTTAAGCCTGTTGACATTTAATGGAATAGAAATTTGACATCTAAAGAGAAGCGATTTTTATTTCACTATAGTGGGCGCGTTTACGTTTCTCAAAAGGCGGTTTAACTGAAGTGGAGGGTTTTCTTGTGCAGTAATGGGGGAAGGAAAGCTAATTGGAAGGTTTACTGAATAATAAATTCGATCTGGATTCTAGGTTCGGAAAAGTTATGTGAGGATTCCGACCAAATGTCAGTTGAAAAGCCAAAGAGATCCATTTTAAAAAAATAATTCAGATTCTGTGCACCATTGTGGATGAAGTCAATTTGTCATAAAGTCCCCCTCCCCCTCCCTCCCCAATCGTATTAAATTCGAGAAAACAAAACGAACATCGTTTTTATGATTTTTAATTTGTTTAGCAACAGTTTTGAGTAACGCAGCAAATGTGTAATGACTTAATGAGGTTTATTTTAATTTGGGCAGGAAGGGGGGGGGGGCAAATTAAATGAAGATTTTAAACAGCTTAACCATAGGACGACCACCTTTGGCAACCTCGGATACAAACAACTCAATAAAGGTATAGGCCTTGAAGCTCTAAAGTCCAGAAGGTGTAGTCATCCACATTAGCAATCACTCATCAGATATCGCATTTCTTAGCACGTTCTGCATTCTCATTGTTTTAGTTAAGTATACTAAAAAAATTAAGTTCCTTATGCGGATGGGCGAGTCTATTTAACCTCCGAGACTTTATTGTTAAACAATAGCGATGTAGTGAAATTGACACGATAACAATTTGGTCAAATTTAGGGTAAAAATATTTGCAGGAGATACGCCGTTACTTCTCGTAACGCTTGCGCATAACTTTCGCGTTGATTTTCTGATATTGATTTTGAAAAGGTACGACTATACCGAGGACTATACCATTAACTCAGCTCACCCTCGAACTCGGCCACTAGTAGTCTATGGCCTTCTAAAATTAGATACTGTAACTTTTGAGCTTATGTCGTTGTACTATATGGTGCGACAAACTGAAATAACCTTCAAAATGTGTCAATTCCCAAAGCAACCATGGTTGCAATTACCTTGGAAATCTTATCGAACAATGGAAACAAACTGGAAAATTCAATATGCAAGATACGCCGGTGCACTGTAAACAATCTTATCGCCGCACCGATAGTACTTTTGCAACATGGGCATTAAGAAAAACTAAAAATCAAAATAGTTTGAGTGAACATAGACTCTCCTTAAATCCACACGCCAGTGTCTACGACGTAATTTTTATCCGCAAAATACAACAACATTGGGTTATAGGTTAAGGTCATGGCTTTTGAAATGTGCCTCAGATAACAATTGATGTTTAAATACATTCGATTACAAAACGAGGAATCTTTTCAAATCTTGTTTAATTATACATTTTCAAGGTGCAATTCCACTTTGCTCGGTCAGACGGGGAACTGCAATGAGTGATTTATTGTCTGGAATAAAATGCCTACATTTTTCTCCTTCTCATGTCCAAATTCCTCACTTATTTTATGCATGTTCTTCCGTTCAGGTTAATGTGAGGAGGACATCGGCTATAGTCAGGTGTCGATTGTTTTCGAAAACTTTTCCGCTTCACTAACTGGGCCATCGTGCTAAATACATCTTCGCTTCTCAGTAGACAAAATCATCTCGTATTTTACATGTTACCTTGTTTTAATAGTAGCTTCACAAATGGTGCCACTTTGCCATTAGATGTTTTCAACATCTGGCGGAAGAACGTGAAAGTGTGATGAAAATTGCTTGGTAACAACACGAGTGACTTTTACGTAATTGCTCGCCGCACTTGAGTAACCTTTATCATTTTCTAGGTATTTTCTAGATAATCAATCGCTATGAATTGAAAATTATACACTGTTATCTGTCAAGATCATGTTCAGTAGCAGTACGCTGACATTGTAGTGATAGTTTTACAGCATGGATCGTTTCTGTTCGCTTAGAACAACGTGATGTCACGATATGTTTTTTTCGAGGTTTTTTTTAATGGGGAATGCTGCATTTGCCAACGGAAAACAAATAAACAATGAATGACCCGACCCTCTCATGTAAAGGTGAATCTTGATCACGAACTCACAGGTGGCTGAAAACATTTCTTTCTCAACTTGACCTTTTGCGCACAAACTACGTTGAAAGTAAGTATTGTCTAAGTACAGATGAAACTGGTCATTTGTGGACGTCTCTCAGGGATCTACAGTGGGGCCGAATCTGTTATCGTTTTATTGCAGCTGATATCGCGAACAATAAATACAATAGGACTTTAAAAACAGTTAGCTCCAAGTTTGAGCCGTATTATTTCAATCATACTAAATTTTAACGTCCTTTTATTAACCGCCATTCCAACACCCCCTCATTCTACTTCCTACATTCATTATTAAACGTTCCAGTCGCTAGCTAATTTCAGCACAATTTAATTGGCACTTGAATATTACCGGTAGCACATTAAACGCTAGTGATTAATTTGTTTAGTTGATGATGTGATTAGCTTCGTCTTCGGATTCATCTTCGAAACCTCTTTGCGTAAAAGTTAATGTTTAACCTTTAAGTGATTTTTCGTTAACTATCGTGTAGGTATAACAGCCAATTTAGTAGGTCAATAGTTTTGTTTATGTGAAAAGGCGATATTTACAACGAGGTCGATCTAAGTAAAGACTATTTTTAGTCTGTTAATAAAATAATTATTAAACATAAAGGAGCGTACTTGCTTTTAAATATTCAATAATTGCTTATACGTACACGGTGTCCCATTTTCGACACTTGTCGGCAATTGTTGGTGCTATCAAAAAAAGTAATATAGGCGTCAAATGTGCTCTTTTTGCGTCAAACTTAAAATGGTAAAATCGACATTCGCTTAAGAGATACGAGGGAAAATTTAAAAAATGCATATTTTGAAAAGACCATATATTTTTATAGTTAAAAGTAAAGAATGTTTTATACATGTTTCTTTGGAATAATTGTTTAATAATCTGCCGTTTTCAAAATAAGTATACGAGGCGTGGTAAAAAAGTTATGGACCTAATTTTTTAATGGTACACCCTGTATATTTTCATCTAAAAATATAGCATATTAAATTCTCTTTCCAAAAATATATTAGGCTCGTGATGATACTCAAAAAAGTGATTAAAAACATTCAAATAATTAAAAAAATACACACAAATTTATGCATTTTTTAAAAAATTTTCTCGAAATTTTGTTTTAAATCTTTTGAATCAATATTGAATTTTTTAGTGTTTTATTTTTTAAGAGACTTCTTTTCAGATTAAATTATACAGGGTGTTCCATTTAAAAAATGAGGTTAGGTGCGCTAACTTTTTTACCTGAACCCCCTTATTTCGAAAACGGCCTATTATTCAACCATCATTATAAACAAACTTTTATAACAAAAATTGTGTCTCTTTTTAACTAAGAAAATATATGGTAATTCCAAAATTGCCATTTTTTAAATTTCTTAAGCGAATATTTTCAAACTTGGACAACTACAATTTTAAGTTTGACCCAAAAAGAGCAAATGACAAATTATAGCATTTCAATTTCGAAATTCAAGGTTATTTCCAGTGTCGAAAAATAGTACTTCGCACTTTAAATTGGGCGCCCGCCAAAATTTTATATTCATACCACCAATTCTGCCAAAGTTTACACACGGTATATTTACAAGTCAGGCAAAGGCTGGCTTTTAATTGCTAGTTCAATTGAATCAGGATGATTATGGAATTAAATTAGTGGTTGGATTTGTGGAATTTAAAATGAAATACAGTTGAATTTGAGCTAGAAAATGTTGGAACGGTTTTTATTCTATGCACCCGGGATGGGTCTACAACTCTACACCCATTGCAGCATCTGTTATAGGCATCCTTCCCGTACCTCCCCTGTTACATTTGAGTAAATTTTTACGGCGCGGTCTTTCATATTTCGGTTATATTACAGATGACCTATATCAATACATTTGTTTCCATAGAAAACCACTTTTCTCGAATTCTATAGAGTATAGAACCTTTTATACAGATGTATCCATATTGTGTTAAACCAAAAATTATAGCAGAAAATTCTGCAAGAAAATGACTCATCCGTTGAAACAAAACCGCGCCAGGCACAACGTTGCCAGTTTTATGTACCTAAGTTATACTATGTATCTATCTCAAAATATACGTGTATGCTTCGTAATTTTCGGGTGAAGAGATGAACCGTTTATAAACAGCAGTTTGTTATTTTGAGCAAACCTATTTCTTAAGCCGACACACGAAAAAATAATGATTAAATGTATGTTCAAGTTCAGGGTTCAGGATTAAAATCCTCGTTTCTTGCTTTTGTGTTCTAGTGCATCTGTCTCTTTCAAGATCGATTTTCGCATGGTTGCCGAACTGACATGGAACGCAATAGAATGAAGGTTCGACACTGAGGGTGTGCTCTATTTAATATAATATTAAGCGCGTTGTGTCAAATCGAACACTAAACAACAAGTGGCCGGCTTTATTCCATTAATGCATATTTTAATTTTTTGTGAAAAGCTGAATTATCGTATAGAAAGTTACATTTTTCAAAATGGACGTGATATACACACAACAGATCAAATTCATAAGAGCTTCAATAATTTTTTCCGACCTACGAGGAAATTGCGAAAAAATGGTTGAACCTCCCATGGTATTTTGATCTATAACTTTCTAGGGGATAATAGTTCTTCACGAAAAATTAAAACGTGTGCTTGAAAAATGGGGCATTTGTTGATGCTTGTTTGACACAGTGTTAAATTTAATTTGTCGAGATATTTTCGAAAGTACTATCTTGTCCAGACTGAAAAAAATTGAACGTGTCATTCAGGTTCAAGGTCTGTTTATTTGTAGGTTTATTTGCAGATAAGTCACAATAAATTTCATTTACTCTCACGGGCGTTGCACAATTGAAGCAAAGCAGCCATGTTTGTTTGTATTTTAAATACGGGAATGACGGAACAAATGATGATGATACTTAGTGAAGATCCATTCGTGGTAGAAACATGTTTATGAATTCGTATACATACTTGGATTAATAAAACGTTCGCACTCGTACAAGAGGTTAATGCATATTCCGAGGCAGTGCAGCGCAAAATCTTCCGCCTCATCATCTTTGTGTGTAATTGCTGGTGAAAACAACGTTATCACCGCCAATAACAATTGTTATCAGCAAAAAAAACTTAAATGAAAATGTGTATACTCGTACTATGGATGAACGATCAGAAAAATGGTTATTTTTGTGTATGATGGATGATAACCTCATAGTAACCAATCTCAATGCAGGAATTTATCATTTTCTGGCTATTTGTTTATATTTTTACCGCCATCGCGGTGATAGCTACTATATATTTAGGTCACAAAGCACTCTTGATGTATCGAAACTAAATCAGACGAATTAAACATTCGACAAGGAATTTCCACACATCCGTTCCCAACCTTTATGAATTAGCGACGCATTAAATCTTATTATTATTGAAATAGCAAACAAAAGCGACGATTATAACTCATTATCACATGATTGCGCTTCCTTTAGTAATAAACTAATAAAAGCGTTTTCTTTTTTACAGATAGCGCGAATACGCTGAAAACGCTTCTCAGTTTCGCAGTCGGGGGACTTTTGGGGGACGTTTTTCTCCACTCGCTGCCGGAAATTTGGGCAAATGACTCAGCCAGAAATGGTAAGTGTATATTATTCGTGCGCACTGCAATTCCGTTCAACAAAGGCAGCGTCTTTGTAATTGAATTTATCAAACGCTTGGCGTAAATTGAGGGATAATACAAATTGCAACGGATTGTAATTTAGACATTTAGCACTGCTGATGACGTAACAACAGAGAACACATGATACCCATGCTTTATTCGGCAAGATATAGCTACTTTGCATCACTTTGAACTTTATTCTTTTATAATTATAGGGGTATCCCGTCAATTATTATCTCAATTTAATGTGAATCCATGATTCAGAATAATGTGATATGTTGCATAGGAGATCCAGGAAAGGCAAACATATTTTATGTTGCACCATAGTGAATGTAGTTACGAAAGCTTACTTTTTAATTTTTTTAAATCAATATCTCGGTGGCTCCCCCTTTTATACCATCAATTTTATCGTTCTCGCTATTGATTTCTAAACAACCCACGAGTTTTTGCAGGTTTTATTTGAAACCGCTCTTATGCTCACATTTTTCTTCTCATCACTTGTCGCAATTCTTTTTGCTTCTTTGGTTTTATTGCTTTTTGATCATTCCAATTCCATTCATTTTAATTGCAATTTTAAATTTTCCAAAATTTAATAATTACAGAATCAATTTTTTATAATCGATTATTTTTTCTAATCGAACTATAACCTTGATCGTGTTTATACATACGCAAAAGCAAAACATATGACGCAATAATTACATTTTTAAATCAAAAGAAATTTTAAATCCACAGAATGTGGTTTGCTAACCAGAGAATTGCGTAATGCTCGTATTTTCTACTTCGGTGCTCTAAATTCATTGCATCAGCGTTTTCTTCTTGTATACCCTGTGGTCCAACCTAATGTTGGAGGAATCGGGTTGTTCACCAGATGGCGCCAGTTCTCATGCGCTTACAACGCCATGCGGTGGCGTAATACGCAAGTTATCTATTTGTATTTTTGTTTAATATTTAAATTGCTCCAATTTCTTTCAGGTGGTGCTTCACCCATGTACAATGGCCTCCTGGTACTCTCCGGACTGATGGCGTTCGTGATAGCGGAAAAGGTATTCTCAGTGATAACGAAATTAAACGAACAAATCGAGGAGCAACAGACGAAAACGATCAACAATAACAATTACGACAGCCCGAAACCTTCAAAGGATGGCAGTCGGGTAAATACCTCAGCCCACACTTCGCAGTTTAACCCATTAAATTGCAGATAACCGGGTATCTCAACCTCTTGGCGAATTCCGTCGACAACTTCACGCACGGACTCTCGGTGGGCGGCGCGTTCCTCGTCTCGCTGAGGTTGGGCTGTCTCACGACGTTCGCGATTTTAGTTCACGAGGTCCCGCACGAAGTCGGCGACTTCGCGATTCTGCTAAAGTCGGGATTTACTCGATGGGATGCAGCGAAAGGGCAGCTTTTTACGGCGGGCGGGGGACTTGTCGGCGCGCTCGTGTCGATTTTCTGTAGTGGAGCGTCGAACGCTTTAGAAGCCAGAACATCGTGGATTTTACCTTTCACTTCAGGTACCTTCCTTCACATAGCTTTGGTAACCGTTCTTCCAGATCTCTTAAAAGAGGAAGATCCTAAGGAATCGTTCAAACAGTTGTTGGCGTTAATATTAGGCATATGTATAATGGGTTTTGTAGGAGTTGTTTTAGAGTAAAAGCCAGTTGCCGTTGTTACAGTTGTGTTTATTCCTATTGTTTGTTAAAAGAATTTACCATTTCTTTATATCCAGTATTTTTATTATTACTCTGTTTTCTTTACAACGTTACGATGAAGCATGTTTTCTTACAAAACTCATTGGGGTTTGTCCCAAAGTAATGTGATATTACATATATGACATAGTTGTAGTTGTACAGAGTAGCATTTTTTAATTATAATTTAGTAGTACTTAAAAGTGCTCTTAAAGTTTATTTCGATACGAAACGCCCTGTGTCATTTGTTCACTTTGAAAGATATTGAGTAGTTTCCTAAGCAATTCGATATTGTTAAAGACTGAGTCAAATTTTATTCTTAGACTTTGCACTTTGAATGGTACCACTTCAACCTGTACATTATCTTTTATAGCTATAGTATTAGGAACAAATATTTGTTTTATTCCAATTCAAAGTATCCTTTAAAATTATTTTTGTACGATAACTACTCGGAAAGGATTAACTAGTCAGGGTAATATCAAATATAACTATAAATTTATTGTAAATAAATAAATTTGCATATATTCTGATTATTGCAATTCGTTGACACTATCCTCTTGTGACCACAGATAATTGTTATATTCAAATACGTTGGAGTGTTTACAGTGCATAGAATCCACTTAAAAACCAAGCAGGTTTTGACCTTGAGCACACTGCACATGGACAATGCACTTCAGAGAAGTTTACTTGTCCACATTTCGAACACTGAACATTTTTGAAGTATACAAAGTTGCCCTTATTAAAGACGCAGTTATAGAAATAGGGGAAAACTTACTTTGAATATAGGGTGTTCAATTTAAAATAAGTATCATCTTACGGTATAACGTTAGCGCCACCCACTTGAAAATATTTTGCGTGATTTTTTATAATACTCTGAGGTTTCCGTTTTGTGATATAGAAACACCCTGTGTGCATTTTAGCGTCCTGATTATTGCTTTATTTTTTTAAAAAAACATGAAATATTCATTTTGGTTTGTCAAGCAATACATTACACTGTAATAGATATCTGATCAATAGCGCTTTACCAACAAATTGCGAGGCAGTTTGTAAAAAATGTAAGTGAAAATCAATTATGGCTCAGTGGTTAGGAAAATTACTATTGCACTTTATCGATGTGCATCTCCCAACAATCAATTGCCGTGAAATTACAAAAACTGCTTATCTGTAATTCACAGTACTTTTTTCAGTTAAATTTGTTACTTGGGAAGTACGCTTACAATCACATTTTTTAAATTGTAACCTTTTTTTGCTTATTGAGAAATTTTTAGAAAAATCAAATAACCAGCACTTAATGATTTCGAATGTGTTGCTATGAGATGATGGTACATAAATAACAGATATTGAAAAATGTCATGTTTGCAATATTAAATTACATTTCATTTGTATCATTAATTACCACTGTTTACCATTCAATTGGTGCAAGACTTCTTTATTTATTTAATCACATATCTCATCAGGTTACTGTAAGGGTGGTGGGAGTGGCGATAAGTCAAAGAAGTTTGTTCCAAAATGTTACAAATGTGGCGAGTTAGACCATTATAAGCGGGACTGTAAGAAGTTCAAGTCTGAGAAGAGTCAGGAAGGGTCTGCATTTGTTAGTCAATCGGACATCGTCAAATCTATGAATTCTCCCACTATTTGATTGCAGATATCGGTGCGACGACATGAACCGTAATTGACTTTCCACTTTTGAGGTGTTTCTTTGCCGTTTTCACTATCGTTCAGTTTTCATACTAAAGGAAAAGTGAGAAGTCAAGGACAACTAAAACAGTTTCTTGCAAAGTGAAGACCATGGACATGTAGTCAAAGAGCTTTTGACTGATAATGTACTGAATTTGTAAATAAAAAGTTCAAAAGATCACAGAAGAGCACCGCCGAAAAGATGTCATATACGCCACCACAATCGACGACGACGTGCTCCCCATAATGAGGGAAATTTCGACGACGTTACGAACTTACAACGATATAGTAGTACTTATATTACTGCAAAAAGTTCCGACTGCAATCACCAGCCCCGGCGTGGAGCATTTCGCATTTATCATCTCCTCAAAAGTCTGCTCTTAACCATTTCTGAAGATTTCCGCAAGTGCGCGCATTATTTCATAAAAACAATTACTCGTTTTTAATTATTTCATTCTGTGTTTGCAATCATTTAATTTTCTTGTTGTCTTATAATGTTAAATTATTTCTGAGTTGTATAGTTTCATAATTGCAAAATAATCCAAAAATCTTATACCGAACAACCATAGTTTTTTCGGTTTATACACCCAAAATAAGTTATTTCGTGTCCTTTGAATTCGTCTTTCATAATTGTTCGTAATTGCGTACTATTTTACAAATTGTTTATTTAGATTTGTTTAGTTTAATTGTAAAACGCGAATTTACGTCTTAAATTGAAGGCACATCTAGTTGTTTGCGTTAAGAGGGTTTTTATCGGCCGAGATTTAATTAGCGGTAACGGAGATGCAGATGTACGCGCTATTTTCGGCGTAAGTGGGGACGCGTTCTGTCGATCAAGTTGTCGTTATTAAGTCTAATTATGATTGGTAATGTTCTTGAGGAAGGAGATTATTTTATTGTGGAAGTGATGTTTCGTTAAATCAACGAAGGTTGGAAAGCATGTACGATTCTTTAAGCTATTTATTTTCGATTTGATTCGTGGAAGACATAGTTTATCATTGTAATAATTTTGTGCAAAGCAAGATAATGAAAGTGGTTGAGAAGTAAGCAGTTTGTGTGTGTAATTAAGTTCGCCTTGTTTATCGCAAACCTTTTAAACGACCAATCCATTAAATGAGAAAAAAAACTACGTAATTTTAATATGTATTTTATTTTATTGGTCGAACGTTTGGGTGCGGTGTAATATGTCTTTCAGGAATGTTGTTTAATTTTCTTTTCATATGTATTGGATTAAAATTTTGTCATTGTCAATCAATTAATTGTGTTTATTCGAACCCATTGTGCGACCCGGATACCTGTTTTCGTATTTATTTCTAGTGTTGACAAAAATTCTAACCGCATATTTTTCAGTAATGCATACATACGACACTAAATTAGTGCCTCCCCAAATTACAATACTGTAGTGTAGAAGAGAGTGGAAATTTACGTGGTATATATTAGCCAAAATTTCTAAGCTGCAATTGTTGGATAGGAAGACTGGAAGATAATGGGAAAGCAGCAGTTCAGAAGTTTAGTGCAGAGAACATCTATATGTTTATTCTACTTCAGTTTTAATTAGGAGGCAGTCGATTATTAAACAAATTATATGACCATCAAGCGAAATAATAAGACCCTTTACTATTTAAAATTTATTATATAAAATCATCTACAGCTTCATTTTCTTCTTTTTCGACTTTACGGCTAAAGGTCCTGGTATTTTGAAAACGGTACTGAAACAGACGGTGTAAATCTACAGATTATCAATCAGAACGGATACTTACTGACATGTGGTACAAATAGGGCTAAACTTGCAGAAAACTGTAAAATAGCAAACTTAGATACAAAACTTACTAGTAAATAAAGCTGTTCTAAGTGCACACTTTTAAATGATGAGATGAACATTGAATGCGAACTTAAAAGTTCGAGACTGGCGAACTTAAAAGTTCGAGACTGGCGAACTAAAAAGTTCGTGATTGGCGAACTTAAAAGTTCGTGACTGGCGAACTTAAAAGTTCGTGACTGCGAGACTGGCGAACTAAAAAATTCGTGACTGGCGAACAAAAGTTCGAGACTGGCGAACAAAAGTTCGAGACTGGCGAACTTAAAAGTTCGTGACTGGCGAACTTAAAAGTTCGAGACTGGCGAACAAAAGTTCGAACCTCGCACTCTCATAACTCAAGGGTGCATGATTAATAATATTGAACATAGCCATACCACCAACCAACGAACAAACAGTCAAATCAAGAGTATATAAGAAACAGGTAAGTAAATATAATCCTCTACACTCCTTGCACTCATAACTCAAGTGTGCATGATTAATAATATTGAATATAGCCATGCCACCAACCAACGAACAAATAGTCAAATCAAGAGTATAAGAAACAGGTACATAAATATATTCCTCTACACTCAAAAGAAAGATATATGCTTGTACAGGCAACAGTTAGTGGAAAATTAATTGCTTTTTGAACCAGAACTAGAAGTATAGAATGAAGTGCAGAGTTTTGCGAGTATCAGTTTTAGTGAGTATAAAAAACAATTTAATTCACTTACTTGATAAACAAACAGAGCACACGTATCCCACGTCAACCATTTCCCTATGACAAAAACACGCTGCACGATAATCAACTTTAACTGGAGGAGGAAGGACTAACTTTGGTCTAATAGGCGGCTCAGGCAAAAATACCCACTGAAAAGTTGAGTTTTGTTATATGCTGCAAGCAGAAAAGCTCTACCTACCAAAAGATATTGAAGCAACCCTTGTAGTTGAGGTATTTTCAGGTACAAACCACTTGTAATGTCGCAACCTTGTTGTAAGAGACTCAAATGTTGATCCAAAGCGCAAACATCAATGACAACATTTTGTTTTTGAGCGGTAAAAAACACATTCATATAACTCATATACTGAAAGGCAGAATCGCCGCTACCAGTCACAACCAAAATTCTGCTATTCAACTGAAAATATGATTCTCAAAGTGATTCTTTAAAGCAGGCACTCACCTTACATCCCACAGGTTTTGTCTTTTGTATCCTGTGAATGTAACACAGGGCCATTGATATAGCACCCGCTAACAAGGATTCGTTACACAAAGCTGTACTTTCGGCCGCAATCATTTTGGCCAAGTTCCTCTTAATTGTTCTCTCGACTAATGTAAATATCTCATATTGTCCATCGACTTGTCTAACATCTAAGGGCTTGTCGCTGTTGGGGTATATAAATTCGCTAAAATAGTAGGTTCAAAAATTGCTTTCTTCTGAAATGAGTAAACACACCTGGTTTTCGAATGGCATGCCATTACTACGAGCTTGTTTTGTGATTTTTGCATTAGGTGTGAATTGGCGAAGGCAATAACAGAATCCACACATTGTGTGAGCGTTCGTGGATTGTCCCTTAAGATTCTCTGTCCTGGATTGGTGTCTAGAATGATTACTAATAGGCTGATTTCGTCTGTCGAAGAGAAATCGCTGGATTTTGAGTCTTCAGATTCTAAAGTGTTCATTTTCATTTCATCACTGGGATTGAAAAACTGGAAAGCGGTTTTAAAAGAGATTGAACCCCAAAACACTTTTTGGATTAACAACAGCAATACAAATTTCAAACCTTTGCTTTCAAACAGGAATGAACAACATAACCTAACATGCGACTATACACAAAGTGCGTCAAAAGTAATATATGGGCAAAAAATTTGTGTATCGCCATTGGCGTACCTTCATGAACCCTATTTGTACTGCCTCCATTTATAGAATCGTCCGCCACCAGCATCACTTAAGTTACCCCATGCTTGAGGCAAACTTAAGGCCATCTGTAGGGGTAGAGGGTCTAATCTTGGCCGGGGAATGTCGGCGAGTTGTTGTACAGTTTTAAGAGTGCGCCAGAAATTTAATGGTAAACTGTTACCTTTATTTGTAATTAGAAAATTAAGATAATTGCGCATCACAGTATATCCTTCTTTAAAGGAAGATATCAATCGTTGTGCCTTTGGGGTTTAATTAAATTCATTTTGGGCGGGAAAGTTCAACTTTCGAGTTGCGCACCTTCCACCTTGGATAAGTAAGCAAGTAATTCAAACACTAAGTAGCGTACTATATCAAAAATCTATTAATGCTTACAATTAACTGAGGACTAAATAATGTCTGGTGCAGATTGGGCACGAAAGCTAGAGCTAGTAGAAGAGCATTGCTCAAAGTTATTTGCTCTATGTTCTGCATCCTCCAGCTTTGTGCGAATTCCCGGCGCATCGTTTCCTAACATAATGATTTGTGGTGTGCCCAACGTTTCTGTTCGTTCAAAAACTTTAATCACTTTAGAATCGGCCTTCTCTTGCTCTAGACAATTTAGATCATTTCGTGGGTGATGCTTCCCGGTTTGTGTTGCCGCGTTCCTACTGATGAATTTGTATTTCTGTTTTAAATCGTTGTTAGATTGCACGTATTTCATTCGATCTATTCTCTCGGTTAGGCGATCAACTTCCATTTTTAAGCACATATTATCATACATCAGTAGTCCATTCTCTTTAATTACCTTAAATGATAATGTGAAGAAATTAATTGACTGTCGGCCGGTCACACCTGCAAGTATTTTCGGTTACTTGGAGAAATTGGCAACGTAAATCTTTTGTCTGTGATTTCTTCCAAACTTTTCTTTACATCATTGACCTGATGTGCTAAGTCTTCCATTGCCTAAACTTACCCTTACTTTACTAAGTATTATCAAATTAGATATGACTTACTCTTTGATGATCCAAATCGTGTTGCTTCAAGCGATGTTTAAGATTGCTCTTTGTGTTCTTCATACGTAAAAATTTAACGCTTAAATTGTAATTCGCCTCCAAAGTTTGATTTAAAGCGTCCTGCAATTTAGAAATTTGACTTTTATACTGCCTTATTTCGACGTTAGTCTCCTTTTCGTGCTTGGTAATTATAGATTCGCTAAGCTTCTTTTTTAATTTTCTGCAGTCGTTCATCTCCTGACAGTAGTGCTCTTTTTCCTTAAAGTAAAAGTCGCGCTCATCTTGCAATTGCTGCTTTAAATTTGTACTAGATCGCTTTTCTTTTTTTAAGTGAATGTATAATTCTTGTTTTTCTTTTTCCAAGTTCACCAATGCCCTTTCTTTTTTCTCGACATCCTCTTGCATACTATCTACAGCTAATTGCAAGATCGACACTTGCTCCCTTAAACTGGAAAGCTCCTGGTCGTAATGATTATTTCTTGAGTCAGAGCTCGTGGATGGCTCAACTTGATCTGTGTTATTCCGTGAAAGCACCTTCCTTCGAATGAAAAGATCAGAGTAAATCCAACTTAAACTACTCACCTACCTAATAAATTTTGACGGATTAGACAATTTGGAGTTAGACAAAACTTTCGTCATCTAAATTATTACACAATTACATGAACGCATATCTCTATGCTGGTGAGGTGAGTGAACTTTACAGCATGGTTTTTGAAAAAAAAATCTGTGCAATTCAAAACTGTCATAGTTGACAGTTAATAAATGACAGAACTGTCGCAAACGTTATTAAAGGAAGGATAATCCACTCGTTTGCTCACTGACTACAATGGACAGTATATACAGGGACAGGGTTCGATTGTACATTGAACATCTGTCCTATAGGGTCCAGAAATTCGAGTTTCATCGAATACGCACATGCATTAAAAGAATTTCACTCTTCATATAATTCATTATAGACTCCTATACTTCACAACAGATTTCTACAAGGCATCGATTGGTGATGGTCATCATCAGGGAGGTAGGTATATCAGTAGAATGTTTAGAAATGTTTTTAATACAAACAATTCGTCATGACCAAACTTTAAAAACGACAATATAACACGGATTCCCCTTTCACAAAGCGCGTAGCGTGTTTAGGTAGGTATAGATATAGATAGGTACTCTATACCAGCCACCAGAAAAAGAACTGAATAATACCTTTTCTTTGGCGACAATATAATAAATATACCAGTATTGGATTCCATTATCTTAATTTCTTAAATATCGGTTCCGGTGCTATACCGCAGTTCTTGTCGATTCATGTTACAACCCCTGATATGATGGGTTAAGTATTTTTGACACTTTGATTGTTCAAGAGATTCATTGTAAACCCTAGAAACAGTAATGAAGGAAATTTATCCAGTACGTTCGGTCCTTTGAAGGAGCTTCTGCTTCTGCAGTACGTCAAATTTAATTGTTCGTTTGGTTGATTATGTTCCAGGGTTGGGCTGTAAACCCTACAAACGTGAATGATAATCTACCCCTTTGCCGCTTATACATTAATTAATTTTACAAGAAAATTCGACATTAATCAGTACAGTCACATCGGAGGGGTGTAACTTTAGTGGTGGGTCAAATATTTTTGTTTCTTTGATTAATGATGATCAAGAGACTCGTCAAATATTATTTGTTTCTTTGATTATGTTCGAGGTTCACTCTAAACGCTTCAAATGTGAATAAGATGATGCCTTTGCGCATTACTAATTTTTAGAGTACCCCTTCACCCCCCAAGCTCCGTCATTAATCCGGTGTCCCTTTTAAGCAACTTTTACAAGACAAACATCAATGAAAAAATTCATATTTTAATTAAAAGAAAATTAGGGATATGAAAGTTACAGAATGTTTGAAACTAATGCCTGATATAGCCTTACAACTGTTATTTCACTATTCAATAGGTATATTATAAAAAGATTACAGATATTCTATAATACTGAATTAACGGAAATTTATGCACAAAATAAAGTTTTTAGGAAAAAACTTTAATGAGAGTTATGTATTTACATAGGAAATAGGATTATGACAAAAATAAATACCTACACTTGTCAAAATTTACTAACACTGTGAATACACAAAATCGAAATACCTCAAGTTGTGACCGTTTTACATGGTACGAAATTTAACCTTAGTAACACCGAACTCTGATTAGCATCACTTGCTTAGAAATTACACAACTAATCCTATAAAGCGATCCTAATCAAATTCACGGTACATAAAACTAAAATACAAATACGAATGAGAAAAAATTACTTAAAACAAACAGAAAACTCTCTTCATTTCTTTTTTGCATTCTTCACTGGGCTTTTTCCTTTTGCATTGGTCGTCTTGGCCTTTTTATTCTTTGGGCCTTCATCATCGTCTTCGTCTTCCTCCTAAAACAAACGGTTCATAATACTAACTGAAAATGGCAACATTTTTTTCCATCCACACCTCATTTTCTTCGATGCTTGACAATTTACGCTTTCGTTTTACATCATTCCCCTCCTGCAAAGGAGCAAGTAACAATATTGTGAACGAGGGCCCAACAAAATTAAGAACAAGAAACCAAAAAGATGATACACACTGAAACATGCGGCTACCACAACTAAGTACTTACAGCTCCCTCCTCGCCTTCCTCTTCATCTTCAAGCATATCATCGTCCATCTCGTCCATTTCATCGAACTCCTCTATGGGACTGCCGATGAGATGATGTCCGATGATGTGAACAGGTCCTGTGCCTTGTACCAAACTGAACGTAACTGGTGGATCGGGAAAAGATAAATCTAACAAAACTTGACTGCTGCTGCCTGATTTTAAAACTGCCACGGGTACTTTGATAGATTCTTTCCATGTCATTGCTTCAACTTGTATAACGTTCGTCTCACCATCCACAGCTTCAGGTCCTAGTAGTGCTTGTTTAATTATGAGTTTGTGGCCACCCTGATAGTCTTCAGCTCCTTTTGCCTCAGGATCCCATACTTCTGTCGCCTTGGCACCCTTGAGAGTCAACGCTGAAAGAAATAAACATTGTCACAAGCATAATGGCGCGTAAAACACCGGGTCTCATAATGAATCATAGGCAATCGGTGTAAATACGCAAATATTGACAAAAATCGTAACGCAGGATCGTGGAGAATGTAAAAAAATGAACGATACTTACCGTAAAAATATTCATCTGCCATTATTTATTAGAGATTAACACGGATTAATAAAATACACACGTGACTAGAAGCCGGTAAAGCTTGGGAATGTTGAAGACTGATGCTGGGCAAATGGCGGGTAGATTGGGGAGGAGTTACCAAGCACAACGCATGCGGCGCAGTTTGTACCAAAATAAACCCGTTTCAATCCACTAAATTCTTTGACATTTTCGTACTGAAATTTCCAAATTAAGTCCGAACGCCCTTTCGCTCACTAAATTATTCGCATTAAATAAAAACATTAGCGATTTACGCAAAGACAAACCTTCAAAGAAATTATTACCAAAATTTAGACAGTCAATTTGATTGTCAACGTGGCCCAATCAAATAGTCCCAGATAAAATGAATTTCAGTGCACACTTTCTTAGCGAAAATTACAGTGTTATACCCAAAAAGCGTTGCCGAAAATGTTTAAAATTATCCTCTGTATTACATTATCATCAGCTTTTTGTGCAAATACGTTCGTTAATTGTTCGGAAAATTTGAACGATGAGGATGACTTATTTGTGCCAACGTACGAGTGGCAGGTTATCAAAAAAGGTATTTTCTCACGCTTTTAACTATGCTTTTACAAAATTTATCTTTACAACAGGTCAGAAAATTCCTAAGGGCCTTCATGTACGCGTCAATTTTGAAACAGGCGTAAGGGAGGCAAAAATTTTAGTTGAAGACGATATTACGGATAAAACAAGCGCAGTAGTTCAAGTTCCTGACGCGCGAAATTCAAATTCGGAAGATGAAGCTCCTTTAAAATATTCTCATCAGGAATTGAAAGAAGCTTTAAAAAATATCAAAAACGATGCATCTCCAGAGGAACAAGCGGAAAAGAAATTTAGAAGCTACGAGGAATTAAAGGAAGATCTAAGTAAGTTAGATGTTCGTCCCAAAACCGATGGCGAATTACTCAAAGAGCTTATGCTTTATCATAAAGTACTAACAACAACTCAGGAACATCAGGAGCTGATTGTGTCAATTATAGAAGATTTGGAATATTTAGTGCATCAAATTGATAATGCCAATGATTTTGTTACCCTGAACGGTTTCGCAGATATCATCTACCCCAATCTAAACTCCACTAATCTAGACATCAAAGATGGTACCTTAAAATTACTTGGTTCATCCATGCAGAACAATGCAAAAGTGCAAATTCACGCTTTTGAAACCGGCGCAATTGGAACTTTACTGAAAGTGTTGGTGTTAAATTCGGATGAGACAATTAAAAATCGTGCCATTTTCGCCCTGAGTGGATTAATGCGACGTTTTCCCCTAGCTCAGAGACAATTTTTGGATAATGCCGGTTTAAATGTCTTTGGAGAGCTACTACAAGAGTCGAACAACATGAAATTGTTGCTGAAAATTGTAACTCTCATCCATGATTTAATTCTTGAACATGATGGTGCTCTAAAGGACAAAAGTTATTTGGAGAAGATTGAACAATATAATGCTGTTAATTTAAGGCAGAAGTTACAAGATCAAAAGTGGTGTCCGTTCTTGGTGACTCTGTTAAGGAATATTGTGAGTATAGATGTTGAAGATCATGATGCAGTCGAAAAGACACTCAATACTATTATTTCTTCACGTGTATGTAATATGTCGGGTAATGTTCAACTGCAAACATTAATCTCACATCTTCAAAGTTATTACAAGAACTTAGCTAAAGTCGATGATGACGAGTACTTTGGTCACCTATTAGATTTATGTCAACAGGCAATTAATGTAAATTTAAAACGTAATGTAGAATTGTAATTAGCTTCTTCTGTGATACAAAATATGTCTGAAATAGATTGTAAGTGATTTGTTAAATTATTCATTTAAAAAAGAAAGTAAAATATCTGAAAGGAACATATATTTAAATTGCCCGAATTAAAGCAGAAGACTTATAGTGAGGCCCAAAAAATGATAATCCTTAATTTGGTTTTGACCTAATCATTGAATAAAAGATTAATTTTTATTCAATAACCTAATACAGGTAGTTGCTACTACTTTTTTATGAAGCCATAGGTATCTCTGTTGTGAAGGAGTCATCGGCAAATTGCAGGAAGCAAATAAAATACATTTTTAACTTATGTAGTCTAGGCGGGATAGTGGGACAATATCTCACCACGTTTCCACCGCATTTACTCATTTTCCACCTCAACTTAATAGCCGTGCAGAATGCAATGTTGCCACACTGAAACATTTCACCTCAAGATATGAGACATGGCAATAGAACAGACGCTTCCACCAACAGACGTAACCTCACTTTTGTGTTTAATTTTATAACCGTGTTTGTTTTTATTTACCCTTTAATAGATTTATATGAATTATACTTTGAAAATAGTGTAAAATGTCCGCATCGGGAATGTTATATGGGGGTGACGAGATAGGTGCCTTGGTTTTCGATCCTGGCCATCATTCCCTACGAGTTGGCTATGCCCAAGAGGATACCCCTAAAGCCGAGATACCTGCTATAGTCGGAATAGCGCCAAATGATTCTCCAAAAATTGAACCGGAAACCAAAGAAGGCAACACAATTACACCATCTCGTGAGTTCATTCACCTACACACTGGTGGTAACGGTTTCGTTTTAGCGTGGAAGTATTACATTGATACAACTTATTTGCATACACCTCGTCCCAGTATGGAATTGCACAGTTATATGAAGGACGGTATGATAGAAAACTGGGATTTTTTTGAGAAAGTTGTGGACTATTCTTATGAAAAGGTACATATCCTCCCAATTCAGTAGTTGTCACATGATGCGTGTTTTTAGATAATCCAGTCTGCATCCGAGTATCATCCAGTATTGTTCTCCGAGTCTCCGTGGAATCAGCGCCAGAAACGTGAAAAGTTAACAGAGTTAATGTTCGAAAAATACAAAGTGCCTGCATTTTATTTAGTAAAGAACGCAGCATTGGCCGCCTTTGCAAATGGAAGATCGACAGCTTTAGTTATCGATAGTGGGGCAACTCATACTACCGCGGTACCTGTTTTAGATGGATATGTTATATCAAATGCTGTAGTTAAATCGCCATTAGGTGGTGATTATTTAATATTGAGATCCAGAGAAATGCTCGAAGGGTTGGGAATTGATCTTACACCAACTGCATTAATCTCTTCCAAAGAAGTTGTACGGGATAAAGAGAAGCCGAAGTATACAAAAAAGAATGTGTCTTTTCTTCCTACAAACAGTTGGATGGTCTACATGGTCAAAAAAACCGTTCAGGATTTTCAACAAAGTGTCCTACAGGTATCAGAATCTCCATATGACGAAAGGATAGCTATTAGTGCTCCAACAGTTAACTACGAGTTTCCTACAGGGTATCATCAAGATTTTGGTTATGAACGGTTTAAGCTGGCCGAGGGATTGTTTGATCATGCTATGTTAGGAGCTGGTTATATAGGTATCTGTAAAAGTATAGCTGATAGCTGATCAGAGTTTTCATTGTGAGGTTTTAGCCGCTACAAGTGCAGGAATGTGTGATGTTGACGTGAGGCCAGCCCTATACAGCTCTGTTGTGCTGACTGGTGGCAATTCATTGGTTCAGGTGAGTTGCAGAAGGACTTAGCGCTTCAACTCTCGTCTTAGGGTTTTAGTGAACGCCTGGGAAAAGATTTATCATCACGTACTCCTGGATCAATGCGACTGAAGATGATAGCTGCAAATGGTACAGTTGAACGTAGATTCGGCGCATGGGTCGGAGGTTCGATTCTAGCTTCAATAGGAACATTTCAACAGATGTGGATATCGATGCAAGAGTACCAGGAATCTGGAAAAGCACAAATAGACCGAAAGTGCCCTTAAGTTAGGATTTTAAAATTGCATTCATCATTGATCATTCTTTAATTGTGTATTGTAATTTAAATTTAAATCGAACATCTTTAATTTTGAAAGTATTTTTGTAGTGTTCATCAAAGCATGCATTCTATTTAACTTTTTATAGACAATCACCCTTTACCTTAAATAAACCATCATAGTTTGTTTACTTAATGGCTAACTGTTTGGTTTTGTTGTTTTTTTTTACTCCAAAGAGAAAGTAACGGGAAAGGAGTGTAAGTGTAATAACTGTAGATTCATATCCTCACGAATGTGATGACAGAACCAATAAAATTCTTGATAAAGGTATATCTTGCTAAATTTAATCTAGTTCCCTGATTTGATTACTAAAATGGCGGTCCTAGTTCTTAAAAAATGTGAGTATGGGTCCTATACAAAGCTAAACGATCTATTACCATACCATCCATATATTTATAGATCAAAGCTGCCCATAATCATTACAAAAAGTATTTAAATGCAGCTTTCAGTAGCTAAACAGTTATTCGAAGCACTTTTGAAAATGTTTGATTGGGTGCTAATATAGATTTACCTACACAAGGAAATTTACTATCACTGTTGCCTGTATATTTCGATTTAACTATTCTGTGGAGTAAGTACCTCATACAGTTCGATTCTTTACTAGATCAGTTGCTTGCTCATCTCGTGCGTGCTGCAGCTCTTGTGGCTTAGCCTATATGAGAAAGGAGGGTCCTCTAATTTCACGTTTCTCTCTTTATGGTCACAGTATATCTTCTATGGTTTAACTATTTCCGAAGGAAGTACCTAATACAGTCCGACTGTTTGCAGTATCTGTTGCTTTCTTTCTTGTGTAGACTGCAGTTCTTGTGTCTTAGCATATACGAGAGGTACTCTATAAGTAGCATTTCTTCTAAAAAATCATATACGCAATTCTAATCTTTTGCCGCAGGCACTTCTTTGCAAATACATACAGATAGCTTCGGTAAGGTGGCATGTTTGTTGCCTAACCAGCAGCTGGAAATTGTAAATGGCCAAAATAGTGCCAATTGCCTTGCTTATATTTTTCTGAAGAATTTAGGTAGGTACGTTTACGTACAATACTGCAAAAATCATAAAAATTTTAATTAAATTAGAAGTTAAAAGTGAATAAATTTTGTGCTTGATTTAGAAACAATTTAACTATACCTAACTTACTGAAACTCGCCTTGCACCAAAGCGTCGTCTTCTTCATTCTTGTTTGATTTTCAGTATCCACTAATTTCAAAGGTACAACCGGCCTTAAAAAAGTATTTCCTTCTTGATCCAAGATCAATCAATCAGATCTACAACTAATCGAGTAGGATAACATGATCTAACACACCATGACCAAGTACACACTACGTTTTTACCATTTATTTTGTAAACAAATTCTGATTTTTGAAGTATTATGAAATATATTCATATAAGTATCTGAACAAGTCTACAGAGTCCAATGGGCGATTTACAACAGATACAGGTCGGTGTCTTGAAAACAAACCAGAGATATTTTTGAATGTCCAAATTGTTGAATTTTAGGTTCGATGTGAACATATAAATATAATTTGTTGCATCCAACAACATGTCCCCTACTATCCTCACTTCAAAATTTCAAATTGCAACGTTATCACTTGCGCGATGTATACCTACTTATTCGCAATTTATCATTCATATGCACTGTGCTTTTCAGGTTACTTAACATATTTCTTGTATAATAATCACGTAATTTTATCTAATATTTAACTGTTTGTAGAACAATGCGGTGCATGTCAATTGTCAAATCTGCTTTCTTAATTTGTATTTTCTAATTAAATTCATAATTCAAATCATTTAGCAATTTCTTTTATGGTAGGTACGTAATTATTTAACATATAATTTTAAGGTGAAAGTAAACAATTAGGTACCTAATTAAAATTAAACAAAAAAATAAATTTTCGTATAGATCCCATCGTTACACCATCGCCCTCTTATTTAGGTAAGAGTTTGCGGAATTGGGGTAAAAATTGCCTCATACTTATCCTTGATTTAGGCATCCATTTACCATTAAATGTTTTGTTGTAGAATAGTTCGTAAATATCCAAAAGAGCAACTTATTTTAATAATGGATATGAAAATTAAAGTGACAGTTATTGCTAGATATCTGTAGACCATCGTAGGAAACTTGAAGACCACTAGCACCTGTGGATATTACCTACACTTGATGAAGAAGCTGTGGCTATGGATGTTATAATTTCAGCGTTTCTATCGGAACTTTGAAATAGTTGTTTGGTGATTTTTAATCGCTTCGAATCTTTTGTCCATAATGAATTGGACGAGTACATTTCCGATTTTCCTTTTACGTACGCTAATAACACTAACTTCATTTACTAAATTGATCCTCTTAATCTTAAGCCATTCCTTGAAATCTCCGTATTCTTTATGATATCGCTTCCTGTTTTTTCTGGTAGCAAATCGACACTTGCAGCCATGAGATCTGCTAATACGTCTGGAGGAATATTGATATTTCCTTCAAATTCGTGCATATTTTTGGAAAAACGTCGTACAGCTTCTCAGCACGCGTTTGTAACGAATTGTTTATTTTTAAGTAGTTGCGTCCATGACAACCGCCAACATGTGACCATAAGCATACCATGATCAAGATAATTATTATATTTAACTATTGCGAAAAGATGGATCTTTATCAAGTCAAAATATATAATTTCCAGATGATGGGATGACGAAAAATCATGAACGACACACGGCCGATACGCAAATAACGGACTTGGTTGAATATAAACCTCGGCTGACGCCTCGGTTTACAAACTTCAACCACGTCCGTTATTTGCTACATATCGGCCTTATGACGTTAATAACTATTTCCGTGTTCAATTGCTAAAAAATGAGAGTAAAACAAACATATTTATCAGATTTTCAGAAAATTTTGTGACTCATCTTCATCAAAATTATTCGTTTCTGATTTTCTCTGAATTTAAGAAAAAAGCCAACAGAATCTTCAGCCTGTTTGTGATGAATGAATTGTTAACTGATTATAATATAACCCTTTATATGCCACATCATAGACCACATTCTAAGACTGGTAGGATGCGTATGCGAATTACAGCAGATATGAACCTACCTAATTCTAGTATAGCAGTTCTCCACCAAGTCATGCAAATGTAATTACCGGGGCAAGGCAGGCATTAATAATAAGAAAATGTTCTAACTTTCCTTAAATATAATAAGGCTGCATGAAGTTGATAGCGAGTTTCTGTTCCGTATTTTCAAGATTTTACAAGTAATAAGTAGTGCAAACGGGCTCTTTATTCAGAAATGTCGCATTCATAAACTGGTTAACATAACCAATTGTCAACCTACTTATGGAAAAGGCTTTCCGTGGGCATTATCTACATAAGAAAATTACAAATAATTTTTTACTATAGTAGCGCGTTAAATGCATACGATGGTCGTATACAATGCATTGCATTAAAATTGAGAATAGGGGTGCAACCCTATCATTTAGTAATCACGTGTACATTACATTACGCTAATAACCAACCAACGCAAATCGCAAGTATACCTATATTTCTAAACTAATAGCTACCGCATTTTGGAAGTTATAGTTCGACTATACGTATTCGCTTTTCCTAAAAAGAAAACTGACACCGCTTGATAAGGACCGCTTAAGGGGTTTATTGGAACAAAAGGGTCCAAGTATTTTACAACGGCGTAGGGGATAAGGAAAAGGTTTAAAAACATGTATCCGGCTTCTAGCGCGGATAAAACAACCCTCGATATTAGGACAGTTTGGTTTACTGCACTTTAACGGTTCGTAATTGCGAAATATAAGTTATAATTGTAATCATTAGGCACGAAAATCTTGAGGGTGCGGTGTATTTGAGTGTTCGCTACCACCTTTAGAGTTTAGGGCGAATGAATTTGGGTAGGTACTTGGGTCTGATGAGGTGTAGGTGCGAAACTATAATGTCCCACCTTTTAATTGTCAAAGGTAACCTCATGCAGGAATTTCATTTGAAAACGAATCACCGACTATTTGCAATTATGATAAAAAAAAATCAAAAAATTGCAAAAACACGTCCATATCGATAGGCAAGGGAAAAATTAATGGAAGTCTTACCTTAGCTTTAGTATGCAGATGCACCTCCGTACCCCCAGCTATACCACCATTTTACAATCATTTTCAAAGCACTTTTCTCTTTAAAGAAATAACCATAAATATAAATCAAATTTGGATGATGGTCTCGTAATGAATTAATTTAAGGAAAACTAAGACATATAAATTGATTTATTGTATAGAATTTCTTTTATTAAATACCTACTGAAAATGGTCTTCACTAGTAGCTACAGAGACTTGTCAAATTAGGGACCGACAGTAAATTCTATTATTGCAATTTGGCAATGTAATACATTTATCAAGATACCTTGCAGACCCTTGGAAAACTTTTCAGAACAAAAAAATCTTCCAGCGTGCATTTTGTACCTAGATGTAAGGCAAAGTATGTACCTATTCAAAAAATTACGTCATTTAAAAACAGGATGCGATTTAAATTTTTAGAAAGCAGGGGTTTCTTATAGAGCATTTAAATATAATCTGTCAAACAAAGAAAATATTGTTGATGTACAGGGTGGTTCAAATTCGAGGCTAACAATTGGGATCTCTGTAACGGTGAGAGATACAGTGTGTCCTTTTTGTGTCCTTTTTGTGATTAAAAAAACGCATTTGAGATTTTAAAAAAAGATATGACCAAAAATCTAAAAATGTAAAATTTAGTTTGCATTTTCCCTAGCTTAAACGGTCGGAAATTGACTGTTCCCGTTAGCACCTTCTAGGGTGTCTTTTTTTTGGAGATTCTGAATCTGTTATCAGAGTTTCGATAACACGTTAAACGTAGAAGCTACAGGCTACTGCTTTCTTATTTCTGATGAACACCATATTGGATTTTTACGGAATATCGTATAGGACAAAAAAAGAAAAATACTGACGTGTCACACTCTATATACTTTCATTTACTAGAAAAGTAAGAAAAGTTTCAAAATTAAATGTTTTACATGCATCCACAGGTTACTAGATTATATTTTGAAATTTTTCTTCTAAATTATTTTTTTCTCTTTTTTTTCCTTTATCTTATTTAGAAAAATTTCAATATGGCGTCTATAAGAAATAACAAGATAGCGTGTTATGGAACTTCCAAAAGATTCACATTTTCCGAAGAAAAGTCCATTTCCGATTGTTTAAGCGAGAGAAAATGAAAACGAAATTTGACATTTTCAGTTTTTCGATATCTCGGTTATTTTCGAAAATTTTTCAAAAATTTCAAATTCGTTTTTTGACGCAAACCTACACTGTATCTCTCACCGTTACAGGGATCCAAACTGCGAGCCAGGAATTTGAACCACCCTTTACATACCATAAAAGTCAACCTCCGCAATCTAGGATTGCTATACATGTAAGTGTAAATTTTCTAGAAAAGTTTAAAACCAGAAAGAAATTTGCTTTTAGAGGATTAGAGGGCAGTTGTAGAGTTGATTATAGATTAATTAAAGACGCTGCAATTGATATGATTGATGTATACCTATACATGTAAGGGGGAAGTGGGGTGTTATCTATAGGTCATTTAACCATAATAATCTATGAAATAAACAAAATTTTTTAGTGTACCTACCCCAAAAGCTACAATCATTGCAATTGAGAATTGATGTGCAAGTGAACGTAAACTTTAATTATAGAAAGTTACGAATGTTTAAAACAAGGTGGAAATGTATTTTTACATGGCAATTGCAAGGCAAAATCTATCAAAGAAATAAAAATTTGTCGTACAACTAAGGTTACAACCCCCGCAATTGACAATTTGCTGTAGGTACGTAAGAGAAAATTCTCTAAAAAATGACTTAATTGATGATAGAATTTTATTTTTAGAAGGCCATTGGGGCATTGGAGGGCCCCTTGTAGACCATTTAATCATACTCTATCAAAGAAACAAAGATGCTGGATGTGCTAGAAAAATTACAACCCTCGCGATCGAGGATTCTTATACACGCGAGAGAAATTACGTTCCTAATTTGAAATCAAGATTGGGTTTTATCTTGAGAATACAACTGGAGAGTTGCTTATAGATAATTTAAACATAATCTATCAAATAAACAGAAGTACTTTGGCTTAGCACAAATGTTATAACTCCTGCAATGCATGATTGCTGCTATACGTGTACATGTGAATTTTGCAGAAAATTACTCATACTCGGAGAGCTGGCTACATAAAAATGCTAATTATCCTCGTAATTATCGCTACATGGTTTTTTTTTTGTGTAAAGATACAGAGCAACAGAGCCAAGTAGAAATCGTCATGTCTGCCAGCGAGACTCACTGGCTTATATTATAAGAGTCTTCTTTACCTAAAGAAGAAACGCAAAGCGAATTATTAACTTCACTTCTAATTTCTAACAAAACCGTCTTACTTTGAGCTTTTATTAGGACCTCTGCAGCCTCTGCTAAAACACAATATAAATCTTTATTCAACAATACCTTTGTATACTTTAAAATAAAATCATTCTTTCAGGTTTTTAACAATTCCAAATTTCGACGATAATTTTTAGTGTCTACGGCCTACGTTTTTCCTCCAGAAAAATTATCGATAGTACCTAAATAATCAATGAATTCACTAATTTACTAAAAACGAACAACGTTTACAAGTTACTTATTTAGGACAGAAATATCCGACCCGGAAACTCGCAATTATCTGGAAACATTTGTCTAATGTAAGAAATAATTTAACAACGGTTTCAAGAAGGACCTAAGTATCGGGTAGTTAATAAGAAAATAGAACAGTCAATGTTTTTATAGTAGATTGCTACTCGATCCGTTTTCAGCAACAAACGCTTGGCTCAAAGACATAGGTACCTACCTATTCTCTTAATAAACAAAAAACTGTCAAAATGGTTTGGTGGATTTTGCAAACGATGTTTGTTGCTGTATTCGCACACTTCAAGTCTGAATTCACTTATGCATAGGCAATGTAAATTTGAATACACCACAATTGGTAGAATGCTACGCGAGTAGAAATACTTGTGCACACCCCTAACCGAAAACTTAAGCTTTTCTACGTCTTTATGAATACAACCGATCTAATTTGGTATTCAAGTAAAACAATCTCGTTGCGTTTTAATTCTATAACATCCCTCCCGGGGGGTGCTTCGAAACCGAAATAGGAAGGACGAATTTCCCCGTTTTTAATTTTGTTTTAATGATCCTCGAGATAAATTGTTAGGCATTCTCCGACAAAGAAGGTCAGGTGAACAAGTGCCAATTAAAAATATCACTTCAATAAAGGTAACCCCATAACCTACATTTGGAACGTAGATGGTCGATACCTGATACCGAAATTGACGTTCAATTTTTTTCGGCATGACGCATTTGTGTATAAATAATTTATTTTATAATAATTAAGAGGTCAGCACACTAACTTTAATTTTCATGGTTTGGAAATTTACACGAATTTGCTCAGGCTTGATCGATAAGATAATAATCATTAAGTAAATGGTCTTATATGAAAGTTTAGAAACAAACATTTTTTTTACTAATTTCACTATCTCCTCTTTTATATTCTCAATCTCAATAATTGCTCTAAGTGGGGCGGTGAACACACTTTGAAAAGAGTACAGTACAGATCTTCTTGGCCGAATTTGTAGCACCTATACGAGAAGCTAATGCTACAGGTTCGTTTCAATAATTCAACATTCGGTGTACTGGCACTATGACATGAAGTATTCTTATCTTACCCTCCATTTGATGCCATATAAGAATACTCAATATAGTAATAATTCTAGTTTTAAACTTATCCAAAGATCAATTTCATGGGTTGCAACGCTTGTGGTACATGTGATTGTCTCAAGTACTCGAAACGTTTACATAATAAAAGGCAAAAATAATTGGCATCGGCCACCGTGTGACAGATCGCATGTCCCTCCGGTTAATTGTGGTAAAGGGATCTGATTGATTTACCTTGGATCACAAAGGAAGTTTTTAAATGTCAGTTTTGCTCCTTGAACCACTCTATACTCAAAACCAAATAAGAATGAAGTAGTCAGACCAGCAGCTATTTTTTTTAATAAATCGAGTACTATATTGATTCACGTTTAACTGAACTCAACTTACCTCGAAACTTACTATGAAGTACTTCACCATCCCAGTGCTTTTATTCGTAACAATTTAAATAAAACGGAAAAGGAGGGTTTGATAGACTGACTTTATGATTATATGTTTATAGCACAACCAACGCGTATACTAAACGGTGATGGTTTGTGGGAAATATTTGATGTTCCTGGCATTAAGGAAAAATGAATACCTACATGTACAAAACCAAAAATGACAGAAATCAATTTACATATACCTATTGTCATCTTTTTATATTTATTTAAATTTAAACAACGGTCAACACAGTCATAAGTAACAAAACCTTATTCAGATCTGCGATGTATCACCAACGTTAAACTTAACGTGCATACTAAATAACTCAAAATAACGAGAAATTAAATAAAGATTTTAGACGTTTGAGGACGCGGACCAGCTTGCAAATCTGAGTTGCATTGCGACACATTTTGGGAATTCTACAGTAATATTGATTTAGAAGTAGAAATAGGGATTTATGTATATTGTTTTTCCCTATGTCTACTTTTAAAAGACAAAATCCCTTCTGAAGGGCGCCTAATGTTATGCATCCAAAATAACTTTTTAAAACAAATCAGCATCTGATTGTCATATTAATTAGTTTATATTGTTGCTTTGGATTAACAGAAAATAAATCTGTTACGCCTCTGAAACTGTAACCGGCACTATACCAATTGGCAATATCAACTTTTTCTTCAGTTGAATACATCACACACGAATGAAAATAAAAATACAAAAACCAAAGCAACAATATACAAATTAATTAATATCTACGAAAATTCGGCCAGAATAATTACTTTACGAAGAATAAAAAATTCATGAAAGCTTCTCCTTACCAAGAAAACATGTAATCAATAAGGAACAATCACGTTTAAAAAAAACTCGATTGCAAGAACACCTTAACCTTGGCATAGCTGCTATGACCCTTGAGTGAAGGATTTTACTTAATATTCATTGCTATGACTCACTACATTTCCCTTGAGAGTGATTTTTTTAGGAGCGCACATTTTGGCGATGAATTTTCCTAGAGCCACTATTTCAAAGTAGGTTTTGTGAGGTGAATTTACTGCATACCTAAGATAGATAAGTATAGAAAAACGTTAAAAAGAGCTTTGACGAATGCCAAGGGCAATTGTAGTGTCACTGAAAATGCAGAGAAAATACAGGTAGTGGTGATTTCAGACGAGCAGTGCGCAGTTACAAGGTTTTATAAGGCCGCGTGCTACCTACCTACTCCTACCATCTTATACTAGGGCCCGCCCGCGTCTCTTTTCTACTATTAATATTTCACATTTTTAAAAATCAAATAAGTTGTTTTAAAAACATAAAAATAACAAAACATTCCATGCGATGAGAAATTAAATACTATATATAACTTTTCGGGCACCCTGTATATCTCGGTAAATGACGACGGTATAAAAAATGTTTCTGTATAAAAATTGTTTAACATTTTATTTTTCATAATAAAAACGATTCAGTTGTTTTTATTTCAGAAAACAAATGAGTAACAAAAAACATTTCTTCGTAACATATTAGCACCCTTATACAGGAAATGATTTTTTTCAAGCTTTTCGTTATAGCTTTTAAATTGCTATTGATCTGTAAAATTCGCTCTTTTTCAGTCAAATATCGTACCATTCAATTACGTAAAAACCATACAATAAAAACAGACAAGCAACCTGATGAAGAACATTCATCATTCTAACGGCAATTGTTACATGACTACTGGATTTTTTAAATTAAAACTTGGAATTCTTGATGGTAAAATAAAACGAAAATCAAGATGTAAAAAACCTTTAAATTAGCTATAATTATTAAAGAGGACGTTATTATTGTAGAATTCACTCAATCCAGCTTGTAAATTGCGATCTGCCATATCTCTATCTTTTAAAATCCCACCACTGAATACGAGACTGAATATCTTTGAAAGGCATTTTTCAGGGTTTCCCACGATCCATCAAAGATGGGCCACTTTTGAAATTGTAGATAATATAGTTACAGTTGCAGTTTAAATTCAAATGATCTTAATTTTGAAAAATGTGTACATCCATTGCACTATGTTAGGTTCCTTGGCATGGTGAACCTGAAATAGCCAGAATTTTGTTTGAGTGAGTTACCGGGATCGTCTGTGGGTATAGAATACCCCCAAGCTTAGAGAAATAAGGCAATTAAAAAAATCTATGTACATTTTTAATTAATTACTAGATTTGTATTGACGGATAGGTATATGATAACGGAAACCCAGCGTATAGAGAATGTAAAAAATTGTACCTATACATATCGGCACGGTACGACGAAAGTAACTTGGCGCATATATCGATCGGTACGCAAAATAGTCCAAAATCAACGAAAAAAGAAGTTAAAAAAAATCCGGTCGGGCCCAATTGCGAATCTAAACCATCTAGGGACACACAGAGATTGCACATAAAAAAGGTTTCATCAAAATCCGTCCAGCCGTACAGAAGAATTTTATATATAAAAAAGATAGAATTTGGAAGCCATCAACACTGTCTGATTTACCGAACAATTTAAGTTTCAATTCAATACTTTTGAAAAGAATATTGTGCCGTTACTTAGGTATGTGAACTAAGTGAAATAATTAAATCATACAGTCATATACCTTTTATAGCGTAGGTACACCAAGAGAGTCATTTGTGAGGAACTTTATAGACCCTGATGATTTATAAGAGAAATCTTAGTAGGTACGTTTTTTCCGTAAAATTTCAATTTGAATAAAAATATGTTATGCAATAGGTTACGAAAAACGATGCTTTAAACGTCATAATTCGTACAAATCTTAGATTCGACCCATGGTATAATATTCGACCTCAATGTGTTTATTTTTCAAATGAGATACCTAATATATTTCGAGCTTTTTGTTGTGTTGTTTTTCTTAGTTCCTTAACTTAGCGCTGTTATTGACTTTGGAAAACTCTCAGATAATTTCTGGGGAGTCGGAACAATTTGAGGACTCGGGCGACTCAAAAATACTCTGATGTTGAACTCGATTTGTGATCATCTCATATAAGATTCAAAACCAAAGCTGTATAAGGGAAGAAGGTATCAACAGATCGTGATTTTAAGAATCGTGAAAAAAAATCTCTCACGTTCAAAAAGACGTAAAGTTATGAAATTCCGTGATAAATGATGATTTTTATAGATTTCGATTTCGCATGCAAAAAAATTGTAAGAATTTAATGGCCTTTATAAGAATGTCACTCGGTGGGGGCAACATAATAATATAGTAATCTTTAAGTAGCGAGCCATCTAAATCGACATATTTTTGCAATTTTTTTCTACACAGTATGTATAAGGTTGATCGTTTTGGAGAATGACCTGTATTAATATACTATATTAATACGCTATTAGCAGTAGGTATGTATTATCAAAGAGTATATAACGTAACTCTTTGGTATTATCGATTAAATGAAAGGTTTGCTGTAGTAAAGCAACGCAATTAGTATAGGTGTACTCATTTCCTCATAGGTTTGATGACAAATATCAATTTTTACTCATTCCAAAGAATGGACAAGTTATATACTTGTTACTAGTTTGAGCGGATGAAGATGAAAGTAGTTTTTGTGAAAGTATTACATGATTTCCTATGAAGTCTGCAGCGTTCCAATTATGCTAACGAAACTGCATTTATACCAACGCAAACATCCCTAACGCTGGTCAGAAAATACCAAAAGCAAAATATACTTCTTAAAACTTATAATGAACGGATAAAAAAATGAAAGAATGAACGAGAATATTTCGATGAAATGAAAGGGAATCAGCAAAAACTTTTTCTTTAATCCACATTCACGTCACGTTCATCAGAAAAATGTTATTACGCGAAAATCGAAGTGAAATTATGTTACTTAAACGTCGAATAATGTAAGCAAAATCACGCGCCATAGTCTTACATTATTAAAGAAGTGAAAGAAATTGAATTCAGTAGCGCACATTTTTCTCAAAATTAAACGTATATAGTTATAGCTCATTATAATAAATTGGATTAGGGAAATCAAGAAACGCGTTAAGAATAGCATCAATTGCTTTCGGAAAATTCAACATTGACAGTCAATTTCTTTCGAATAACACATCATGAAGTTAGTGGCGTTTCTGCTATACGCAAGAATGCCTTTCCTGCAGCTTATTCCTGGGGCGCTATCCTGAAACAGTAGCAGTATCGTAGGCGTATGTTCCGGGAAAACCCGCCTGAAAATCCCGCCTACTTTCCCGGTGAAAGTTATCATTTCTACATCAGTTCGAAATCCGCGCTCCTTCTCAAACCAAAGCGGTTTTTGCCATCGTTATATACATGCTGATATGTAATATGTCAATGTAAAAAAGTGAGGCGCTCTATTATTGTTTATTATTATCGTTTTCGTTAGGTTATTAGTGCGCTTTTCACCTATGTGACAGTGTAGTGAAATTATTTTACTGTAACCGCCGCACCGCCACCATTTTAGATTGTAACCATGTTACCCCTTTTTGGACTACTCATTTTCGTTTGTTCAGGTAAGATTATTTATCAGCCACAATCTCAGTGGAAGTCTGTACGTTACATTAGAAATAATGTTAAACACATCCTTCACCCTCGGGGCCCTAAAAGTATAAGAATAACTTTAAATACCTTATAATTACCATGTTTTAGGACCAATGTCACTTAAAATAATAACAGTGTAATTAAAGAGCTAAAATAGGTATATAGTTTACATGCTTGTTACTGACAACACTATTATTGCATTAATTGTCTAAAATTCCATTTCAATATTCCGATTCGTCCTTCATCAGTTAAAAAAAAGGTACCTCGCATGGTAATTTTATGGACTTATGTAAGCATCCTCCGCGTCGTTCTTGGAAGAAATTGTTTATAAAAATTATTCTCACTGATGTTGCAATTGTTCCTAAGACACATAGACCAATTAGTAGGTAATTATTACGCAATATAGAATATAGTACGATGCATTAGTTTCACTTTCACCTGCAGGTACCTACTTCATTAGCAGTTGCAACGTTAATTTTATTATTTATTTTTATTGCGGCGGCAAGAATAATGTTTTGATAATTTTTAAACATCCAAACTGGTTTACAATTATTAAGTGTTCGTCATAGTAGTTGTAGTAAGTTCAAGGTTTCCCACACATATTTTATTAGAAAGTTTTAACATGCAAAAGCGACGGGATTGTCATTAATTCTAAGTTAATTAAATACGGAATAGTGTTCATATTTTTGTTTCGTTTACAATTCAAATGCTTACGAAAGTAAAGCAATTAAAAAACAGTAAAAGTATTAACGGCTTTTAAGGTTTTTAGATTGCAGTGCTATATTTTCGTGTTGCCGCTACTGTAGCATAGTGTTGTGAAGCTTACCTTTTCTTCTTCCCTGGAAGAACTCAACCTTGAATTGATACTATTAATTGATACTATTAAACGACGACATTTATGATCAACTAACCTGAGCCACTTAAAATAAAAGGTAACCGGGCTCTTTATGCATAATTCATACAGGGTGAACATTTTGTGTGGAACACTGAATAGGTATATCTTCAGAACAAGATTTTTTTAATGAAGGTTTGCATGGTATCCAAAATTATAAAAAATTGCTACTAATGTACGTACCTTAAAATTGTGGTCAGTGGCGTACTTCTGTATGGTCATGATAATTAACGACAACTATCTACTAGTTTTCATAACGTATTATTTTTTTTTAATATAGTAGCATAAAAAACTTATTATATTGGGTACATAATCAAACTTAATAGAAAAATTCAAATTAAGGAAAAATAATTGTGTTAATGAATTTTATAATTTTACTAGTTTGATCATGTTTTTTATGTTGTCATATTAAAAAAAGGTTCATTCTTTAATGGTACCTCATGAAATAATAGTATATTGAAAGACAAGTGTTACAATGCGACCTATTGTAATATGACTATCTTGTGGCACGAGTGGCGACGCGAAGCGTAGCCACGAGTGTCCGCAAGATAGGAGTATTACAATAGAGCATTGTAACACGCGTTTTTCATACTATTTTTTCTATTTCGGTGCTTTAATTTAATTTAAAAAAATCATTATCAGAAAGTATAGGGAACATTAGAACTAACATGTTTTATGTTGGGAACACTTTTTATGCCGTTAAGTTTTAGGTTGGCAGCGTAGTAAGACAAAACAGTTGTACAAAATCATCATTGTGACACCGAAATAGAAAAAATTAATTACGACAACATTTTCGTTAATCTGAGTTTTCCTCTTAAATTTATTATGTAATATAATACGTTTGCTACTTCATGTTCATGATGCAGAAGTATGCCACTGGCTACAAATTTAAAGTACGTAGATTGGTCGCAAACTGGTTATAATGTTGGTTACCATAGAGGGTTTCTTTAAAAAATCTTGTTTTGAAGATACATATAACAAGTGTTCCAGACAAAATGTTCACACTGTATATTTTTATTTTATTTTTTATTTTATTGCCTTTATTTTATAGTGGGCGGAGTGTTGGCAATTTGCTACTCTTCCCACTTAACCCACTATAGGTACAATCACAAACAGCCATGCCTTACCTGGGATTCGAACTCAGAACCCTTGTAGCTTAAGCTCCTAAATTTTTAATTCGCCTTGTAGCCATGTAACAAGTAAGGTTTTAAATGAAATATTGAGATAATTAAAAAATTGTTGCAAGAGCCTTCTTCCTAAATTAGGGCTTAGGGAGTCTTACTCTTTAGCTTTTTTTTACGGAAAAGCTCGAGGTGGAACTCGAAGAATTTGATGAAATCGAATTATTCAACAGATTTGACGATGCGGAAGAATTGGTTGAAGAGCAAAAACATGCTCTTATATCACACGATAATTCCACGTTCCACGTAAAGCTTTTCCGTAAAAAAACTAAGGAGTAAGACAGCACATTCCCTAAGCCCTAATTTAAGAAGAAGGCTCTTCCAACACTTTTTTAATTACTTATCTTAAAATTTAATTTAAAACCTTATTCGTCACATAGCTACAAAGCTAATTAAAGATTTAGGAGCTTAAACGTCCAAGCTATATTTCTTGGCCAAAAAGGGACGGAACTAGAAGTGCTCTGAAAATTGTTAAGAACTCGTGCAACATAAGAACTCGAAAAGCGGATGACTTTGAAGAACGAGGGAAGAACTTGAGAAACTCGTAAAATTGGCAGATCGTTCGAAAAACGAGGAACTTTCAAAACTTGAAAAACACGAAGAATTGAACGAATTGAAGTAGATGGAAGAATCAAAAGGCTCTAGAAAAAGTTGAGGATCTGGAAGAACTGAAAGAATAAAACGAATTCGAAACTCGTAAAATTGAAATGATGGGAAGCAGTAGAGGATATATACAAAAACTTGAAGTGAGCTTAAATAACGTAAAGTGTCGATGTCCTGGTACCCTCTACTAGTACATGGATCCTATTCATCTCGTTGCACTGGTTTAGAGCTTCTGTTATGTGGCTTTTGTGCAGTCCACAGAAGGATTCCCTATTGGCTTTCGTCTAGTTCCTTCTTTGGTCAGTTCATCTGCCTTCATGTTGTCTGCAGTGTCCGAATGCCCTGGCATCCCACCACAGTGCGGTTTCTAGTTGCAAATTTCTTTAGATTGCAGATGCACTCCCAGACTAGTCTCCACATTTACCTCCTGCCACGTTTTGGGTATGTAAGCTACACAGAATCTGGCTCTGAGGAATTTACATATAATTTGCAGTATGTGCCCAACAACCTTTTGAAAGAGTAGGAGTACAGGAAAAATACTGTCCTCTACCAGGCGCCGATGTTTTTCTAGTTCCTCACTCTAGTAGGGAACGTTCCTCGTTATCCCCTTAGTTTTTGTGGGACATTTCTTTACTAAGTAAGAGTCTTTGTAGATCATTTGAGGCTACTTCCAGCTTTTGTGTATACCCTCTGGTTTGGGTGACAACTTCAGATCTCATATACTCTATAGGAGCACCAGTCTGTCATTGGTGAGATCTTGATTGTAATTGACTGTATGATGCCATTATCGCGAGCCTTGCATGCTTATGGTCCGAAAGTGAGGTCTCGTCTGATACATTCCCGTTGGTTATGTTTGCCCCAATTTTTGGAGTTGAGTGAATAATATCACCTCATATAATTTTGTTGGCAAAGGTGGCATTTTTGCTCCTGTTCTCTATTTCAAGTGAGGTTGAGTTGCGATGTACTCAATTAGCAATTCACCCCTCTTGTTTGTGTCTGTGCTGCCCCATGCTATGTGGTTGGGGGTTGGTCATCGTTAGATACTCTCACTTGGGCCTGTCGTCTCCCTGCACGGCTGCTTCCTTGTCTGTTCAGCCTCGGATGTGGAATAGTCGGACCGGGACGTTATCTTCCCTTTGCCAGAGTTACCTACCTTGTTCTCTTAGCGGTACGTATGCCGGACGGTTTGGTCGGTTGCTTAATCCGGTTCTATACTGTGTTGCCTCAGCCAATTGTAGCGAAACCTTGCAGCACCGCTCATCTTCGGGATCCTGAATTTGTGATAAAATTTCATTTCATTAATTTGTCTTCGAAAAATTGAATGCAAAAAACGCTCCTCGATATCTTCAAACCTGAAGGCGTAGCTGGAATTACGAATACGAACGAATGTACGGATAACTGCCCTTTAGGAAAACGCAGTAAAAACTAAGCTGGAATATAAACATTTGCGGTGGTATTAAGTAGCAAAAGAAACAGTGAACGTAAACGGAAAGTGAGAATCAAATACAGAAAATGAGAGTTAAAGTAAGTATGTACTACTAACTCTTTAAATCTATTATTCAACACGTCGCAGTAAAAAGATTGCTTACAATTGAGACAGTTTGGACTCAGGCGGTGTAGGTGACCATATAATAAATATAAAGCGCGGTTTAGACGCTACGATCTTGGCTTCTATAAATCGTAACGATCTGATTGTCCAATTTATCGTTCAATAAATCGAAAGAGTGCGTACTGTTTACATGTAACGATTTCTTGTTCCAATCTCATTGTCGATCACGGTTTAATACAGTTTTGATTTTTTTTACTTTTCAACTTGTCTTTTGGTTCTGTCCACTAATATAAAATTATACTCACATTTTATTGCTTACATTGCTTGCTTACAATAGACTCTTAATCTCGATTATGATTTATGAGTAGCCATGTGTCGCTAAATATTTTTTTTGGGTGGCCAAACTTTATCGCCACTCGCCAAATGTAAAACGTGTGCGCTAGAGGCAGTCCAAGTAGCCCAAATGGATACAAAAATGGTTCACGTCGGCAACATTAGTCACAAATCGTAGCGATAAATCGCTGTTATTGTTTACACGTTCCAATTTATCGCTACGATTCGCAGAAATTGAAGCCGGCCACCATCAACCATCCAATCCAATTCCAATTCCGATAAATCGCTACAATCCTCTGTTCACACGCAACGATAAATCGTTAACGATTCGATCGTTACGATAAATTGTTACAATTTATCGTAGCGTCTAAACCGCGCTTTACGTACATAAAAATGTAAAATTTTTATTGATCAAGTCATTTCGCAAAACAACATCCGTTTGCTAACATATTTTGACATTCGCATTTATGCATTCAAAATTACAGTAAAATTTCCAATCTCTTTGGCATTCTCAAAATTCTGGTTAAGCACAATGGCTCAAGCTCAAAACGACTGTGAACGAAGACAAGAATTAGTTCGCCAACTAAAATGCGTAGTCGACGAAATTGTTAAGGTAGATTGCTCCAAAAAACCGACCCCTGCCTTTCGACAATGCCTCATAGCTGTGGATCCGACGAGACAACAGCCGCCTGACGTTATGGTATTTGATTCAACCGATGAGCACACAAATTACTTCTGTCCGTAGGTATGCTACAAAACCAAGTCTACGCCCCCAGTAAATAAGGTGAAGCAAAACGTCGAACAGACCGAAATTCTGAACAAGCCGAACGTTGTCGTAACGTGCAAATCGAGGGAACTTCTCGGTGGTATTTTGTACGTCGGCTGCGATTGTGGCAAGAAGAACGGCTTGCAGGATGATTGCAGAAGAACGCAATGCCAAGGCTCGCCGGCCTGCCTTGCTAAACCGGAACCAACCTGCTGTCCGAGCCAGTACTCTAATGCAAAGCATCTTGTGAGCAAAATGTTTAAAAATGAAAGTAAGACGAAAGGGCAGCAAGAGAATGTGACGTCAGCTGATGGTAATGCGAAAGATAACTGCAACGAGTACCTGTGCTTTCCTGCCGTTATCGACTGTTGTGCGTGTTGTCTTTGAGAAGATTTGAGCTTGTAAGCGTAAAAACATGAAAAATATTGGTAACCATTCGTGTAAATAAATATATTTGTTAACAAAAGGATAAATTTATTCAACATGAAAGTGACAATTAAAAAATTTACAATTAGGGTTTTTATTTTAAAGCAAATGGACATTTCTCATTGAAAAATTGAAAAGCTAGTACTGACCTTTGGAAATGTTTAACATTGCATCACAAATTTTTTCGAATGTTTCCGCTATTTATTACAAGTGTACTCATTTCAAAACCACCTGTATATTAGGCATAAAGTGCTTACTAAAAGGGTAAATTTCGTTTTTGTTCGAGTATAACAAAGACATGGAATATACAATTCTGTTGAAGCAAGCATTTTTTAATAGATAAGGTATTTGTTTCAGGGGATGATTTATTGGGGTTTGACTGTAACTGCATAAGCGAGACGAATTTGGGTGTAAAAGATTATGAAACTGGTAGGTGCGAAGTTTCATAATCTTATATACATTTTCACATAACTGTCCCTTAAAAGTCCATTGTAGCAACTCAATTTTTTCAAATAGAAATATTTTTATTGAATATTCTTATTCTACAACGGAAAACAATAAACTTTCGTGGGACACGTTTTTCCCCTACACTTACCATTTTTTTGAAGACATTTCCAAAAGCGCGATTTTTGGTTTGAGCTAGGGAGCTGTTCCATCAAGAATTGTCACATTTTTTTACACCTGTTAAAAGTTACGAAGTTATTGAGACAATGAGTGATCTTTTGAGTATATTTTCTAAACTAATCGAAATGGCAGTGGCTAAAAGCGTTGCATCTTAAACAAGTTCTTGTACTTACGGGGTCAAAACGGTTATTTAATCTCAATTTTTTGGGAACGAATTGGAGAAAGAGGTTATGTTTATTTGGTTTGGACCAGAGCGGTCATTCAACCAGCGTCATTATGATGACTTTGTAGTTACCTCAGTAAGTAAATTAATTACATCTTTGTAAAGTTAATTTGTTATTGTTCTTACAGTTTATCTACTCTGATGAAGGACTAATTTAGTCCGAAATATTAGTATAGGAAAGTCGCCTAATATTGGACAGTTGCCTAATTTTGGATACTGGATTATCTCGAAACCTACTGACAGTTCTCTGTAATTAAGTGGACAAAACTATAGTTTTCCAACACAAAATAATCCTGTGTAAACGGTATAGTTCAGTTGTGCACCACTAGGCGGTACCTTAAAATCACATGTTTATTTGTGAATCAGAGTTTTTCGTTTCTCCCGTTAAAATCCGTTATAAAAAGGTAAGAATTAAAAGTATTTAAGTGAAATTTGGCATGCATGTACTAGAATATTGTTAAAATGAAAACCAGCATCTGAATTGAACATTCCTGTCAAAGATTTTTTAAATTTTACTCACCAAACATTGAACAGGAAGGTTGCCCAATTTTGGATAGGCAAGGTGTCTTAAAATTGGATATCCAAAAATAGGAATTAAAAATTCAAACCAAACTAAAAAGAATGTTTTCAAAAATAAAAAACTAAAGAAAGTGAAAGACGAAGTTGATCCTCAGACTCATCAAAAGATGTTCCTTATGAAGACGACTCAGATATGGATCCCGATCAAGAAAGTGATGCAGAGTATATTTTCTGCACTGCACGTTATTCAGAGGACCAAAACGGAGAAAACTGGATACAGTGTTCCATTTGTTTCAGGTGGTCACATGAAGACTGTGCTGGTAGTGACAAAAGAGCTTACGTCTGCGATCTTTGTTTACAAAAATAGGTTCCCAATATTGGATAGGGTATCCAATTTTGGGATACTTTTTTTTTATTTCAAAAAGTGTCATTTTTTATTTGGGCGTATTTTTTATACCTTTTAAGGGTAAAATAAATGGTTTTGTATGCAGCACGTGTTTTTATTAAAGTAATAGCACTTTCTGAGTACAAAAAATAAATAAAAAAAATTTTTTTTCGGTTCAAAAAATTGAATTTAGAAAAAGTCCAAAATTAGGCCACCTTCCTCTACATAAAAATGAGTTAAACCATTCAATGCAGTTTTGATCTTTAACCGGGAAAAAAATCAACAAATTAAAAATCAGCTAACAAAATCTTGGTGCGTTTATTATAGGTATTCAAAGAAGATGTGATCTAAACTCCCAAACCTTCTGCTACGCTTATTTTAGCAACCGCACGGTATTTAAATAATCTATCATTTTGCTTCCGAAGTATGGACCCCATTGGCTGAACTCGTCCGATTCCTAAAGTTGTCATTCACTCGCAAACCACTACTACCACTGACCTTGGCCAGGGGCAAGACCGTACCCCTAGGTGGCGTTCGAGTGCGTCCATCTGTCCGTTCCGTCGACGTCACATCCAAGTTGCCGCCGATAACGCTACTGTCGTCAAGAGGGGAGTTTTCGTTGACTTTTAAGACTGTAAATGAAGAAAAATAATTTTGGATTGCAATCCTGAATTTTCATTTAGGGATCTGAGCGCAGGATACAAATATGATCCGGATTAGGGTTCGCATTTATTCGAATCATGATATGTCGTTTGGAATTATTTTGAAGGATATACAATCATTATACAAGAAGTGGCATTCTTTTTTGTGAGTCGGACATTGGAATGTGGTAGCGGAGTTGCAAATCAGATGGCACGACCACAAATGTACAATCTGGTGATATTTGAGAGTAGAAAACCTGAAGTTTTACAACAGACACACGATGGTATATCGGGAGGACATCTAGAAGTGACGAAATCACTGGTAAAGGTGCAAGAACGATTCTATTGGATAATTTGCAAACAGGATGTGAAAGAGTGGTGCAGAAAATGTACAGTTTGTGCCACAAGCAACGGACCAGTAAGAAACGTGGCACCGATCAGGCAATACAATGTGGGGAGTCCATTTGAAATAATATCCATTGATATCGCGAGTCCCTTCCCAGAGACAGCTTCTGAAAACAAATACATCTTGGTGGCCATGGATTATTTCAGCAAATAGACAGAAGCATATGTTCTACCGAATCAAGAAGCGATAACTGTGGCAAACGTTCTGGTAAAAGAGCTTTTTAGCAGATTTGGAATTCCGGTTTTGGCGCTGAAGGAAATCTACCTTCAATGTCCCGAGGTTGAGAGCGTGTTTTCTACAGGAGCAGGAACGAGTTCTTAATTACTTCGTGACAAAGGACCGGTCTTGTGATAAGCCTAGTTGCGAAGATTTGCGCTACATTGAAACAACAAATTCATTGTGTTACCAAATTGGGAATTCCAAACATCGGATGTGGCCTCGATAAGTTGGACTGGCGTATCGTGCGTGATATGCTGGAGGTGCACCGGAGTGGAAATATTGGCCCCTGAGGAACCCCGCAACTGATTCGTAAGACGGTAGATTGCTTTATTTGCAAGAATGGAAGGATGTCCGGGAGGATCGTCGTACAGTACCGCCATCAAGTTTGCGCTATAGAAGAAGAGCTGCTTGCGACCGTTTCTCCGCTACAACCATGGTCCGTAAGAGTTTTAAGAGGGGACAGTGTAGCGAATATTCCAGAAATTCCGATATACATCGAGGCGCAAAGAAATAATGGTTCAAAATTCACAGACGTACAATTTGCCAGTGTTCGCACGGAATTAGAAACTAGAGAGAATCAAAACGAGACATTACGTCGATGTCACAATAACGATTTTAACAAGAAACACTTTAGGTACATAGTACATAATTTTCTATATGGAGATACCTAGTGCTTTTAATTAACATTCAAAGCAGCGTAACATGCTAATCAAGCTTACAGGTTTCCGATATTTTATATTTCTTTCGTTTTAAACCGCCTTTTACATTTTTCTGCTAATTCTGTATTTACTAATTAGAAAAAACGTCTCTGTGATGGGACATTGATCGCGCGTTCTTGCACATTACTAAAACGAACAACTGTTGCAAAAGAAATGGTAGCACATTCCATGTGAAACAGATAAGTATCTTATACATTAATCAAGTTAATTTCCGAACAAGTACATTTTTAACAAAGCAATCCACCATTAATCCTCTTTTTTAAAATTTCATTTTTCAAATGAGAAGATTCTCGATATACAATAATAGGCTTGGTGCAGCAAAAGCCATATCCATAGGGACGGATTACTTTGATTCGATTGCGAATTGGAATCCCCGTGGACGTGAAACCGAATAATAACAGAATGGTGATCGATACATAGTAGGGTGAAAGGCTCTGAAAGGGAAGCCGAATTTAGTAAACCTTTACCGAACTGAAATGGCGAAAATTATACTGTCACGTTTTATCAAATCAAACGCTAAAGTGTATCTTAAATCGTACGTGCCAAAGCATCCAGATTTATTTGCATCAAAATTTTACTTAATTTAGAGAAAGCAACTCATCGAGTTTTCAGTTAACGTCATTTGACGGCACTCTCCCCGTTTTTAGTTGCCGGCGTAATGGTAATGCAAAACTGTTAATCGTTTGCGAGGCTTGCGGGTTTTAAACGCAAAAAAGGGCGACTTCTCGGACTATGGGAATAAAGTCACACTCGACTCGTGTACACATCAAACTTTAATAATATTGTGGAAATGGGAAGTTTTGTTGTATTTAGCAAAAACAGTTCAGTTTCAGTAATGTTCAGTTTGAAAGACATCTATATAGAACTCGCATCGGCTTCCAAGTTGAAAGTAAACATATAACCACAGACTCTGTAAACATCAATATCGAGTTCGCTCTTCATTCTGATCAAGACCATTGCTTCGACTTAAACAAACATGGACGAGACTTTTTTATTTCAAAAATACCAGATTGGTTTTAATTTTATCTGGATTGGTGCGTTCATTTAGTTGGTATTAATGACGGTTTACCAGATAGTTTCGTAGTTCTTACTTCCGCATTAATCTCGAAACGCATTTCAGTCAAATCAATGTTGGTACATATTTGCATGCGTTGTGCTATGAAATAGTTGCAGCTATTTCAGTCACCATAAGCGTTTGAAATTGGTGTTGTATCATATATATTTTAACACTAACGTGTACCAACAGACGGAGGACATTAATTATGCATTTCTCTCAAAATCGAATAGAGTATATTATTATGTTCACTATTATATACAGTTCATTTTATTTTGTCCGTTATTGCTATCCGGTTAAATTATCAAACAATTTCTATTTTTCAAAACTATTTTCACAAACTGTGGATACCAACTTTATTTTAAATGAAACTATATTTTTTATCTCCTTATTCTGAAATCAGTGATATTTGTATACAACACACATACAATTTTTATGAGAAAAATGCATGTTTAGATTTATGTCAGTTTTATTTTAAAATGGCTAAAATAAGGGTGCCAAGAGCGATACAAATGGATATGAAAATCAATTACTTTGAATCAAAAACACTACAAATACATAAATTTACAGATACTGCTCAAACTGTTTTCCATTTTAACTAATCTGTTTAGAGAATAAATTTTAGTCTCTTCCTTCGTTTAACAACACATAATAATAAAACTCAAGGCATCTTTCATGGTCTCCAAGATGTAAATGATGGACTTGTGTAAGTGTTCTGTATTTATTCCCTGTACTCTTCCTATACTACAGTAGTACTTGGTAGCAGCCACTCTAAAAGTGCCCTTGGATTTGCTTCAAAATAGGCCAAAATGTCTATTTCAATATCATTATTTATTGTAGTTCACAATTTTCGAATAAATGCAGTTGTGACACAGTTCAGTTAAAGCTGAACTGTGGTCCGAAGGGTCCCTAGTTCGAATCCGGGTTTGGGCATGGATATTTGTAAATGTATAGTGGGTTGGGTTTGTTAGAGCAGCCTTGGCTGAAAAAAAATTTTGTGTGCAAATGTCAACTATAGATGGTTGCGGATCTACAGAAATTATTTTTAAATGTACAGGGTGTCCCATTTTTACGGTGTCAATAAATAAATGATTTTTTTAAAATAGAACATCCTGAATATTTATTTCAATGCCATTTGTTCAAAGTACTATTATTTTTCAAATTCTCAACTACCACTATTTTATTTCTCTATTCGATTGTGTTTTGTGTCCTCTTCAATTTTTATACGAGGTGTCTTTTGTTTTTAGGTTATTCAAGTTTTTTTCTTATTAATTAATTACATGTTTATACATCGGAGTAGGCTGTGATAATAAAAAAAGACAAACAAGTGTCACAAATTAGGTAATTATGTGCTGCAAGTGTACTTTCAATTCCGTAATAAAATAAGTTCCATTAACATGAAACAGGCAAAATGAATTGTCTGGACGACACATACATATATTGGTGATCTCAAAGCGAATATCTTGAAAATGAAGTTTCGGAAGACGGTACTCACAAAGAGCCAGTGGAATGTCAGGACGAGACATATCTATTGGTGATGTCAAACTTTCAGTGCAAGTATCCGCAAAACCGTAAAAACTTAACTGTGAATATCTCGAAATTTGTACTTCGCTTTTGTGAGGTCAAAGCTAGAATACTGCTCATTAATATCATAGAGAAGTAAATAGTTCCATTTAAGATAACGAAGTTGGTATCCACAGTTTGTAAACCACTGGTTGACAAATTTTTTAAATATTTTTTAAATAACCTGAAATGGTTAATGGAGGTGTGGAGCAGTCTAGTTGAACATTGCCAAATATTAGATGATAGGGTCAGAGAAAATCTATGAGCAGCATTAGAAAGAAATTCTGTGTTAGAAAATTAATGTCAACCAGAAAAATAATTGACGCTGTCTGTAATCCGATCTTAAACTCTTTTTATGGGCGTGTCATACCTAATACACACAAAAAGCTCCCCCACAAGCAATGATATACTCCTTTCTTAATTTTATATTTTTTTATATGGTGGAATCATTTTGTAGTTTGACCGTAAATAAATTGCAAAAGAATTGATTTAATCGGTTTCTGAATGGAGAAAATGTGCTGAAAACGATGGAATAAAGTTTACCAATGTTTGACATCCGGAAATACCTTAACCGGAAGGGAGAAACCGGAAAGTTTTTGGCTCATAATTAATTCAAAACTGCTTTTAGGAAAAAAATCGTTCTGTGTAAAAGTAAAGAGCATCGAAATCCCTAATGATCAAAAATGTATATAACCGAGGCTTACGATACTTATATACATATAGTAGTATCGTAGGCCTCGATATAACACATTTTTTTGTTGGAGCAGTGGTTTCCGCGCAATGTGTGTATTTATAGTGTCTGTTCAATTGTATTACGAAATAAATGTGTAATAAATATAGCAAACGAGCTCCCGGGTCATGTTTCAGTTCTTCCTTGGGTGATGATAAACAAAATACTGAAAACTGAATTGGAAAATTCGAAACCGTTCAGAAGTTATCTTGTCCACAGACGGACGGGCGGACGGACAGAAAGTTCAAAATCATGAATTCGCTTGAAGCTCGTTAATGAGCTTCAAAACACCTAAGAAACTATAAATTTCATGTAACTGAACAAATTCTCTTACTGTTAAAACAAAAACGCTGCAGAAATCCCCGTATATTTTACAAAATATACAACAAAAATACATTATTTATGATTACCATATGCCCCGACCCACCCACGGTAGTAAGCGGAATTATTCGTCCATATCTTCTCCTTCTCCCAAATCGAGAGTAAGATCAGGTCCTGGGGAATTTAAACAACTAACTCCCCGATATTTTGCGGACGCAGCAATGCAATCTAAGCCCATCTCATTGTATGACAACCAGTTTTACATTTACATTTTATTAGTTCTAACAATTCTTGTGGAGCCGGGCAAATGTCTGTCTTTATGGGGAGCATTTTTCCGTTAACCAATTCCCAGCCCCCTTATAAAGAATCATGTTCGTTTCCCTTCCATTCTTGGACTTGGTGATATATTCCGGGGCTGTGAAATTTAGCAGCAGCTGATGTTGGAGGAATGATCTTCAGCTTTACGACCGACTTGTTCGCATAAACCTTATCCTAAAATAATTTCCTCCTTAACTGATCTAAACTTTCAGTTGGCTTTCCTTTGTAAGCTGCCACTAGCGCCTTCTCTCAGACCGATTTGATGTTGTTTTGTTGAAGCTTTTTGGTTCAGGAATAACTTTGCTTGATTTTTCAAATAGTTTTGATGCAATAACTGCTACTGTTTTGCCAATTCCAAACAATCTTGACGTAGTTATCGGATCCAAAAAAAGCGTGTCCAAATAATAAGATGTCCAATGTTAGTTGGTTCTATGAATGTGTTTTGTACTGTTTTAGACCCTTTTCGTTCCAAAAGAAGTGCACCTCATTTTTTTGGCAATTAAGATATACGCGTCCATTACAATAATCACGCAAAATGTCGCGGTTGTGATTTTTTATAATCAAAGCAAATTATAGTCATTGGAAATTTGCACTTGTACTACTTGGCAATTGCGCAACGGTGGGAAATTCCCAATTAAAGTTAATGAATGAAAGCATAGAGTAAACAACGTTGTTTACTCTATGATGAAAGACATTGCATGACTGCTTAAACAACTGACTTGATGTCATACCTAAGTGGAGAGCGTCTCTAAATCGAAGAATTACGAGTGGCGCTTTATAGACATTTTTAAACGGCTATACTGATCCATAATAAAAACGTATACGGAAGAGATGAAAGGGAGCTTGTTTGCACTTCAAAGCTATCTGTCAATCTCTTCATGTAGATTATGTTATACAAAATATAAAGACAGGGGATGCTTGTCAGATCGAAAAACGACAGGAATATGCTTTTATACACGTCTGAATGATATACACTTTTGTTCATATTTCAGTAAAATTTCTGAACATGTTTTGACTGTACCCTCCAGTCTTTTTCCATTTTGAAAAGAAAAAAATCCGATCCGCTGCTAATTCACCCTAACCATTCTTAAAGATAAACTGTATCGGTTACAAAACCCCATGTGATCAAATGATCGTAGGTGGCCGGAGAGTTGTACGAGGGGGTGACTGCAATGAGGCAGAAGACAAATGAATACGTCATACGATCGATGCATCATCTATTGTGTACGGTACGGATTCCCCCGCGGCATATTCGTCTGTCGTTTGTTGTGCATGGAGCACTAGTCACGCTCACGCTTACAACCCCCCGTGCGTGGGTAACGAGCAATATTAACTTATAATAGACTCGCTATAAATTGTAGCGTCGTAAATTTTTGACGCCAACACCCACAGAATTAATAAAGAAAGTAGGTACAAATAAAGCAATAAGCTTTTCCTATGACAAGGCCGATGCGATCAAAGTCTTTAAAATTAACTCATTTTAGCCCTTGTACCTACCATTCTCTTCCGCGCGCAATTAAAAAACAATTTCTCGTAGTACTTACATCTAAATAATACTCCGAACGCACATTAATCAAGGATGAACGTTTTATTTTAATTAGTTAATGGAAAGATCGAGCAGAAGGAGGTCCTGGCGGGCTTTTGTGAAATACTGTTGAGTTCAGGAAACAATTATAACATTCCTATTACATTTTGGAAATTAAATTTTATTGTACCATTTTCAGTTGTTACAACTTTTAATGTGTGGATATAAAAACGATTTGTAAATGGAGCACAGATGATTTCGACTTGATTGTTAGTGCTTCTCTATATTTTTCATTACACTCTACTACGCATAATGGATTAAACCATTGATATCACGTTGAGAAATAAATGTTAAATTTAAAAACTAGAATAGATACATCTTATTTCTTTCAATACTGTGCCTTCTTGCTACCTACATCCCCAATTGCTACGCTACGCTGAGACACATTAGCAATTTAGTACCATTGACGGACGATGTCCAAATTTGAGCAAAATTTATTCACCAATTTCGTAGGGAAAATTGTAAAACACATTATGTCGTTTCATAAGGATTTATAAAACCCACAGTTTCGATGAAAAAATGTTGTGAACTTTCTTTCAAGCTAAATTCTTGCTGAAATTTGTTTCTAAAACTCTCCTCAAATTCGCTTCAGATTTCGGTTCCCATTTAGCTCAAGTTCTTCATAGGTTCCCTTCAAGTTCATCAGAAGTTTTTCCAAATTAACCCCTAACTACTTCTTACGTTCTATACCCTTCATGTTCTCCTCAATCGTTGTTCATTTTCTTTTCCCTTCGCGATAATTTCAATTTCGTATTAAATTCGTCCGAAGCTCCACCAAATTTATTCGTTATCTACTCAATGGAAAGTACCTGTTCATTCTTTCGGTATAATAGCAACTTCTAAGTTCCATTATCTCTTACATTTTTCTTACAGAAGATCATTTGTTGACCAAAATGTTTGTCAGTTTCGTTAAGTGAGCCCAAAATTAGTATTATCCAAGGGTCTCTAATGATCACAATGTGCCTCTGTGCAACAACATAAAAACATAATAAGATAAAATGCAAGGAAAAAATTCCGCTGTACAGCGCAATTAAAGAATTAACTGAAGAAAATTCCTTTCCCCGGGGGGTGTGATTGATCCGACTCAACATCATTCAAGATGGAACGATCGTACACCACAATTTACTAGTCCCCACCCCACCCTACTCCCATAAATAACTAATAAGTTCCCCCACTAGGACCTCTCCTAAGGCCTTAACAAAATATTCAGTGTCGTAATAATATTTTAGAAAAATGACCTTTATTTGTATGTATTAGCAATATAATAATATAAATTATTTTGTATTTGTAAAATAACACAAGATAATCAAATGGAACATTGGCGGTTGACATTAAAACTAATGTACAACTACTCGGATCTAAATTACCAAGAAAAACTACTCGTTAATACACTATAACAATGTCTATGGTGTTTGCATTTCAGTCGCAGGTTGTAGACTTCCTTCCAGCGAACTTGTATCTTTGAAACTGGTTTAACTTCAAATAGGAACTAATGGAGACCTGCACGCCACTATCATGCTATTTACAGTTTTAAGGGCTGTGAATTGAGAAATTATTAAAATAAGGGAGGTTTTAGTATATAACTAAAGCGGTTTCGTTTTAATTGCTATACAACTAAATTGAAATTAGGCGCATATTTATTCATCGCAATTACGTCTCCGCGTAATTAGTTTTAAATATAACTTCAAAGACACCTATATACCCCATTTCTCCAGCGAATCGTATAACAATATGTGCCTTTTTACAGCAGGCCACAGCGCAAATTTCATCACCCACATGAAAGCCTACGACTAGGGCGTAATTGTAATTAGTAATTTAATGTAGATTATTTTAAATTAAATCGCGCGTTGTCTGGCCAACATTTTCAAACGTGGGAGTATACTTTGAAAGTTCATTATTATATATTAGGTACATATTCTCTGCCTACGCTGCCTGCCAATACTTCATCATCGCGCGTACTTTATTCCACTGAGGAGGTTTACTACCCACTATAAACATGACAGATCCTAAGCACGTCTTCTTTAATAGAAATGGATTATTTTCTTAGTTTTTTCCTCTTCAAATTCGTCATGAGCTTTGAAGTTTATAAAGATCATGGAGAAAAGCCCTTTTATTTCGTTTTTCTCTGCACTTCATGAATAAATCGTTTATATCTTTAATTATTGATTAAAGTCTTTTCTTAATTCTTTTTGAAATCTCTCACAGCTCCATTATGCTGTTGCGAACTTCTCCAGGCACCAAGTAGGAATCAGATAATACGAGTACCTATGAAATAACCCTGAAATAATGACAATGTACAAATTTTTCATTTTTTATGCAAGCAACCCTCCAATTATCACCTAAAAATAAAATTCGCTTCAACTATTGTAACGGGCGCATTAGGTTGCATTTGATTTTTTCGCATAAATACGTAAAATCGGATTTGTAAAATGTAAATGCGTTTTTGATTATAAGGCAATTTTTCATTAGGATATGTATTAAATTTATAAGTTTTTTATGTTCTGTCAAGGTTTAAGTGGTAGAAGTGGTAAAATTATTCAACCTATCTTTTTTAATTGTTTTCCCTTAAAGAAACATTACCTTGGAAAGAAAACCCGGAATTGGGTGACAAAAGGAATCCGAACTTCTAGTAAGGTAAAGCGGAAATTTCACTGATCACTTCAAGCGCTACAATAAAATATTTAAAAAAGTCATTGCACAAGCAAAAAAAATGCAAACTAAAAGAATTATGATGAATTCGAGAAACAAAATAAAATCCACGTGGCAAATTATAAATAAAAACCTAAATAAACAAACAAAAAAAAACTACATCTATTTCTTTAAACCAAAATGGCAAGGTTATTACTAATTTTGAACACGTTGCTAATATTTTCAATGACTATTTTGTTTCCGTTGCGCATGAATGTAGAAACAACATACCTCCAACATACGAAACTACGGAAATTATCCCATCATCACCAAATTCTTTCTACTTGCTGCCTGTAACAAAAACTGAATTGTTCAATATTGTAAATAATTTAAATAATACGTTATCTTGCGGTCACGACTCACGATGGTATTCCTATAAAAATATAAAGAAGTGTTTGATGAAATATATCAACCTTTGATTTACTTAATTAACCTTTCTTTCTCTTGTGGGGCTTTTCCAAGCCATGGTAAAATTGCAAAAATTAACCCACTTCACAAATCAAAATCTAAATCAGAACCACAAAATTATAGACCAATTTCGATCTTAAATTCCGTATCGAAAATACTAGAATCTCTCATAAAAGTTAGATTAATTGCCTTTTTGGAAACCCATAAATTGTTTAATAGTTCACAACATGGCTATAGAGTAAATAAATCAACTACCACAGCTTTACAAAGTATGTTACACTACATACGCACTGCGCATAATAATGGCAAGGTTGTAGCATCGATAAGTTGTGATTTGTCGAAGGCTTTCGATCTGGTTGATCATGACTTGTTACTGGACAAGCTATACTCATATGGCATTAGAGGCGTGACGCTAAATTTATTGAGATCCTTTATTAGTGATAGGTCACAATATGTTGCAGTTGAGAAAATTTCTTCCCCGGGACAAATTATTGAAGTTGCATCCGAATTAAAACCAATCAAGTATGGTGTACCCCAAGGATCTATCCTTGGTCCTATATTATTTATAATCTTTATTAATGACCTATTTAACTGCTTCGATCCATCTTCATGTGATATCACCACATATGCAGATGACACTAGTGTGAGTGTGGCTTGTGTTGAAGAAGAGTTAGAAATTAATTTAAAACGTGCGTTATCAACTCTTATTAATTGGTTTAATGCAAATAAACTTTTACTCAATTTGGAAAAAACAAAAATTCTTCTTTATAAGAAAAATATGGGTTTGGATATCGCTCCACTGCGTTACCAGTCAGTTCAATTAGAAAGGTGTCAATCCTGTACCTTCTTAGGAGTTATTATAGACACAGAACTTAGTTGGAAAGATCACATTGACCATCTGAGAGCAAAATTACATTCATCGATTTCGCATTGTCCCGTTGTAAAAATTTATGTGACCATAAAACCCTTTTGCAAATCTACTATTCAATATTTGAAAGTAAGGTGCGGTACGGTATCTCATTATGGGGAAATGCTACTAGTCATAGAATTGCTAGCATATTTAAGGTTCAAAAAAGAGCAATCAGGGTAATGTTTTCGCTACAGAAACGGGAATCCTGCAAACCGTATTTTAAAAACTTTCAGATTGCAACCGTCTATTCATTATATGTGCTTGAAATGTTTATGTTTCGTGTTCAAAAACAAAAAATTATTTTCATTAAATTGTGATAAGGATAACCACTCATATAATACGAGAACGAAAAATAACTTTTCTATAATGAGATCAAAAAGTAAGGTGCATCACTCGTTCTACCTACAGATGGGGGTGAGATTTTATAATGTCCTTCCGGCACATGTCAAATGTATTACAATGTTGGCTTCTTTTAAAAACCAAAGCCGATGGTAAGGGTATATCGTGGAAACTCTGATCGCTTTATTTTTAAGATCTTTAACAGCCGTTCGGGATTGATACCGAAAAAGACAATCACCAATAGAAATTTTAGGCAGACCATTTTTAGGAACAATCCGCAACCTTGGGCGTTCAAAACTAACACGGTATTAGTGTTTTTTGAAATATTGTAATTTTTACCTATAATGCGATTCACATTTAGCGGTATTGGTCTTATGGAAGGTAACGTTGCCAAATGTGTTCTTGTCTCATAAAAGAACCGCGTTTGAAAAACCCCGCATTAACATAACAATGGCAGATGCCATTAAATACTGATAATTAATCAATACAATACACTTATTTCTAGGAAAGAAGCAATTTCGTTAAAAGTACTTCAATAATGCAAGTGAAGGAATTGTGACAACGCTGTGTAATTTACGTCATAAGAATAACATTACTCAATGATTTGCATACTCAACTTTGAGTGTGAATCGCACTATACATCGCAATGTTTATTTCGGGTGTTTCAATTCTTTGTAGGTAGATCAACAATTTTGTTTCTTTGATAGATTAGGTATCAAGTATGCACTATATAGCTAATCTAAAAGAAGTGTTGCGCCTTACACAACGGAGGTTCTACCTGATGAAGAAGAGATAATGCAAAAATTAAAAATAAAGGTTTTTGCCCTAAAGCGACTAACTTTAGCACATTTTCAATGGATTGATCAGTATTTCTCAAAAGGCTGTAGGTATGCAAACTATGTTTTTCTTTACTAGAAGCATCTATGGTTAAAATCTCAAAGAAATGTCTCCATAAATATGAAAGTTAGCATTGCGCAATGCGCATATTTTTTTCAACTTGTGTACCCCAGTAGGTACATTGTATAGGCTATGCTGACGATACCCCCATAATTGTTAAAGATAAAACGTTTTAAACATTAAGCACTGCAACAAGCTAATAATTAGTTTTTGCAACAACTTAATGCTGAATAAAGAAAAGATGCATTCTTTGCCAGCAACAAAATTTCGTCAAGCCTTTGCGCCAAAGTGTTAGGGATTTATGTTGACGATAGGCTGACATTGACTATGTTGTATCGAAACTATCCAAGTCTTTATTAACGAGCTCCAATAGCGAGTTTATAATTTTGCGGGGTCTACTGTCTATGTCTGTCCGCCTGTCCGCCCGAAAACGAATGGACTGATGAAATTTTGCAAGTGGATTCTTTATAAAATTTGTAGATCGGAGTTCCTGAATTGGCAATGTAGTCCAAAAAATGAGAAAGGCCCCTATGACATCTCCGTTAGTTATGAACTGAATTGAATGGGCATAGCTTTAGCCATATAATCCTAGTAGTCAAAATTCCTTTAAAATCCTCTGATGCATTATGCTAATAAGTGTGGTTTTGCAATGCACAAAGGTTAGAAATTTAATTGTAACTAAAGACCATAAAATTAGAAGTAAAATCACTGTATAATGAAAATAAAGGTACATGATGTGCAATAAAGAGGCGCTTAGTTATGCAAGTGAAATTACAAACACTAACGACCATAATACAATTCCGACAATAACTCTCATCCATGTAAAACCTGCAATACTGCAAAGCGCCACTTATTCACACGACTTTCATGACAAATTTTCGCTTTAGGTAATGGATATAAATGAAAGTGATCCGCTACTCGTTACGGTACTGAATTCTCTTGACCTCTTTGCATTGTTTCCTTAAATGCAACCGAATCCGCTCGTAACACAATCCAGCCATTTATATATTACCAAATAATTCATTTTGAAATTGAATCCTGAGACGCGAACATCAGAAGCGCAACAGTTTTATTCTCCTCAGCATGCTGCAGAGCTTAACGATCGTGACCAGCATAACTGAATCAATTTACTGGTTGCACCGAGTATTATTGCTAACACCCACCGTACAAGGCAATAAAATTTCATATAATATATTGAGTTTTCATGGGGACGCTTCCCCCTGAAAACGCCGTCGTCGACGCGCTCGCGGCGGCGTAATACCGAAGGGTAAAGTATAACGACGGTGCGGAGGAAATTAATGTAAGGAGACGAGGTCTTTGTTTTTCACACGTAAACATCCCCACGTTTTTCTATAATTTCTGGATTTATGGCGAGCGCAATATCGGAAGCGGAACAAAAAAAAAGGTACACGATACGGGTGTTAATGTGTTCCCTTGTGTTTCTGAACCGGGGGATTATGGAGTAATTTGTTGGCGAACGATTGTTCAGATCAAAACGGCTCAGTCGTACTAATGCACACATTACGAGATTAACAGAAACCTTGACTATCGATCCTTCTCTTATCTTATTCGCACATGAACTGTTCGATTTTATTACACAAAGTTGGAAGTGATAAATTTCACTTACGTATAGATATTTTTTAAACCGTTTTTGACTATTTTTCATTCTTGAATGACCAACACGTCATGAGCAATTAATACGTGACGTATGAGTGATCAAACATATCACACATTCGTTTGGGATTATGTCATTGCCCATCTCAGTTAAGGAAAAGAAAAGTTGAATTTTCCTTCATCAATTCCCATTTATAAAGTACCTAAGCATTAAACAGGCAGAAGCTAAATAAATTTAATTACATTAAAAAATACATAATTCAGAAGGGTGGAAATTGCTAAACAGTTCCTATCTGGCCTATACATTGTACTTTTTCCAATCAATACAAACAGCTCTGATACATTTTGGTTTAGGTTTCGGTTCCATAATAGGTGATTGAGCGCTGAGTAGAGAAATCAATTCTTTAAATCAGAGATGAGTTGAGAGAACGGAGTGACAAAATCAGGATCAGTGTTTGTAATCACTGTAGTTTAAAATGACCAAAAAAATGGTATCGACGGCGAAAGGAAAAGTCACGAAGTAATTAACGAATGACAGTAGCAACATTCTTTTCCCACATTCAATTAGATTGATTAGATGAGAAAAAAATCTTCTTTCCATTTGATATGCAAAAAACCTTTTTCCCATGTTAATTCCCTATGTTCGGTTTTAGCATATTCACCCGGTAAACCACGGCGCTTTTGGAGGTGACAATGTTCATACAGAATTGGGTTGGATACCATCCTTCTTGACAATGAACATTAGTTTCTGAACCAATTTCCAACTATTTCAAATTGTTACAATCTCTTTCTCGCTCATGTGTTAACATGTGATAGAGAATAAAGAACTCGTTCTTTGAAAATGCTTCATAAACTAGTGTCGCAGGGCTCACCTGTCGTGAATTCAACTGTAAGTGACGGATCGTGCACATGGGATTATGGGAAGCTTCTTCGGAGTCTTTCGTTTCTTCGGATTGATATGTTTTTCACGAACTGTTCCTATATTTATATTTTCGATTTCCCTATTCACTTGGATTCTTCGAGTTCTTTCAATTGTTCTCCTTGGGTACTTCGTATAATTTGGATTATTCCTTCGATTTCTTTATTTTCTTCGAATTCTTACAATTTTACAGATTCATACAAACAATGCTGCGAGTAAGAAATGAAACAGATTTGGTAGCTACTCTAATTTACACGCGTTTTGAATGCTTTAAACAAAGAATAGATACAAGCTAAAGGAATCTTTTGTATTTGCAGAAATGGACCTGAGAGGATTTTTTATTTCAGTCCCAGATGATGACAGTTTCATCAGTCATATTTGAAATAATATTACTTAGAGACGTTTAAAGCACTTGTGTCCGATTTCGCACGCATTGGAGTGTTAAGAACGGAGATTGTGATTCATGTATGGGTAATAAAAAATATATTTTTCAAGATGACAGGAAATTGGAACACGAAGTAATTTCTAGTGATGTTAAGATTTTACATAATTTTTGTAGGAATTTTCTCTTTCTATCTATGATGGGCTAGTCGTATTTTTACTTGTATAAAAAAATTCCGGGACATATGGGCTTACTACGATTATGTACATGAATAATTGTATATGTTTGGGGTTGTAGACAAAGACCTAAGGAATAAAAATAGTAGTGAGGCAATTCTCTAATTGGAAAAATGTGGTGATAATATTAGACAATGGTCGCCATTTGTGTGTGACAAAAATTCAACGGTAACATTAACAAGTACGTTGCTTTCACCGAATCCGAATAATACATTTCATTTGTCTACTAGAAAATAAATACCTTCACCTTGGCATTGCATTGTTTTTGTCGAGCTTTACTCAATGAAATATGGCACGACTCAATCTCTCTGAGAAAATGGGCTGAAATCAAAGAAGTCTCGGAAACTACACGATAAACATACGAAATTACGGAAAATCTGAATCAAATGTCAGAACCAGAATGACAACCGAAATCGTACTTCCTCCCTTAAAAAAATTACTGAAAACCGGAACCCATAATTTTTCGGTTTCGGTTTGGGTGCGGTTTTTTGGCGAAAAAACTATTATGAACTAAAAAAAAGATTCAACATAATGGTGTTTAGAACTATAATCGTTATGAATATGAACCAGTACCGTATTCCCAACCGAAACCAAAATCGTTTTAGAACCGGAACCCGGACGAAAACTTTTTTTCGATAAAAGTTCAATATAATCGCAACCGTTATTTTCAATAGATCCAGATCCCTATGTTTAGATTAACTAAAGCACATCAACGCAAACAGGAAATCTTTATAAATTATTTCCTGTAAAATACGGAATACCTATGCCTATATTTTCGTTTCAGATTGAAGAAGGCCAGATATTTTAATTATCAAACATATATGAATATAGTTATTTACGTTATAAGTGCGGTAGGTTACTTGTAACAGTACGAGTTAGACATTATGGACGAGGCGACGTCAGGAGCCGAGTCAAGAATGTCTTAAACGAGTACTGTTACAAGTACTACCGGACGTATATCGTAACGTATTTTTTTCACTACTAGCGTCTGATGACATGATTATTAACCTTTTTTCCATTTGTAAAGTAGGTTTTCTCGGCATTTGTTCAAAGTGGTTAATAATTTTTTATTATTAACTAGTAGTCAATAATGAGAACTGTCACGCTGTCACTTTTAGAAAACACAACCCGAAATTTCGCTCAATGACCGTTTAGACAAGTTCTCTAAAACGAATAATTGCCACCATTCGCAATTTCCAGAGAAATTACATACCTAAAATTATCACATTTTGAAAAAATTCGAACCAAATTACTCTTTGAAAAATCTCAATGACAGAACAAAATACGGCCTGTTTGACTTGTACTTCCACGTACTTGATTGACATGTTAAATTAAGAAACAAACAATTCTGTCCAACCGTTAACTCTCTTATCAATATAATATGTTAATTTAGAGGATTTCAAATGCTAGTAGTGAAAAAAATAGTATATATACCACGGTAGAGAAGTCTATTATTGCCTTCGCACCTTACACCCCTCGGCGCAAGCGCCTCGAGATGTAATCTTGGTGCTCAGGCAATAATAGTGGACTTCTCTACCTTGATATATAATGTACTGTAAGTCTGTTTTGTATCATTATTTCATTTCAAAGATTACAAAATTTCATTATATTGTAAAAATTACATTACCTTGTTTCTGTGGCAACGGCCGTTGCTATAGTTTCTAGTTTGTTGACATTGAATTTTTTCACTGAAAAATGGACGCTATAAACGTTGTGGGATGTTCCACTGTTCCCGATACAATCCTGTCGAAATCTCATGAAGCAACCGAAAAGTTAGTTCCTAAGAAGTCGGACACAAGGTATGAAAACTAGTACTAAGTGTTTTGCCAATTGAGGAACGAACATGGGGCGAAACAAGTAGAGGAAAACGTCATGTTGGCATACTGTTTGGATGCAGTAAGTTTTTGAATTGAGATTTTTTGCCTGGGATTCGGTGTTAAAGCGTCATGGGGCATGGAAAAGCTCATCGACGGCAGAAAAATACATCGAAGACTCGGTAGAAGGAAAAGTTAAGATTGCCCGTATGATACAACTGATGCAAGGCGGCGAAAATTTCATCGAAGTTCTACAGCAGAAGGAATCAAACATTACTAACTCGACATCCAGTAATAACCCAGGCGTTAGTGTTGAGGGCAATAGGTACAAATTGTTTCATTACAATCAATGTTAATGTTTGAAATAAAGAATTACAGCCAAATTTATGTTGGGGTTTTTAATTAATTGTGTGTAGATGTCAAATTTGATGTATACAAATAACAGTCCGGTAAGTGTTGCTTAGCGACACTTACCGGCTCTGATGCTGTAATAACTCACCTACCGGACTCAAAATGATAGTGTAATCGAACATCTACCGGACAGTATGAAATAATCGTATTTTTCGTACTTCCGAGACTAAAGTGACAACTTCACTCCATTATGACAAGGACTGAAGTGTCACTTTTTGTCCCGCCGGGATTAAATTTGGACGAAAATCCCGGAAGGATGAAATTACTAACAAGGCAATTTCAGTAGGTTGTTCCACATTTTGTATGCGGCAGTACTTCTTAAACGCATCGTACTGCTGTTCATATAGTTTTTGGATTTCGGTGGTATCAATTCTTTACCTACTTTGGTTGCTTTTTATCAATATCAAATACACCACCAAAATTATGACACTAGCAATGACAGTTCCTATGGTAACTTGTTGGGCAGCGATTTTTTGAAAGAACGCGTTCTCTAACTCCATACATATTAAGTGTTTCAGTTTCGGAAGTACGAAAAATATCGTATATACCTTGCGACTGAAGTAGTGGTCTTAATCCCTCAGGTAAATTATGGCCCTCCCTTCGGTCGGGCCATAAACTTTACCTTCGGGATTAAAAGTACTACTTCAGTCCCGCGGTATATAATATACTATTTTCGTCGACCTCTCGATAACAGCATAAATTACACCTTAGTATGTAGTAATCAAACTCATTAATGGTTAGAAACCATTATACGTTAGCAACCATTAATCGTTAGCAACCACTTATACATAACCATTATGCATTAGCAACCATTAATCGTTAGCAACAACTTATACATAACAACCATTTTATTAAAGGGAAATGACATTTATATAACAATTCACTTTCGGCAACAGCTGAGAACTTCCATCCACCTAACCATTTTAATCTCGGTTTTAATGTAGTGAGATCAGCAGCCAGTATGGTCGCCAACGATCTCAGAAAAGCATATCCTGTGTAGCTTCTCGGATAAGGTATTGTTAAGGTATTCAGTTACTTTACTTTCAACATTGAGTACGTCGACCACAGAGATGAACTTTTCCATATCTTTAACCGTCTTTAACTGTTAATACACGTACTATAGTACAGTTGCAAAAGAATTAATTACATTCTAATTTCACATACCTTTTCAAGGTAAAATGTCAACATGACATTTTCGGAAATATCTCCTTTCAAATTCATTGTATTCCATCAATTGTCGAACTGATCGAAACCGTTCCAATAAGTTTCTTTTGATTTGAGTGGATATAATGTTAAAATCGCCTCCGCAGCAGAGCAAGCAAGTAGCAACATAATCTTCCACTGCGATTACGAGGACTGACGGCACAGCATAAAACAACACATTACTATAGCAACGACAGTAGCTGTAATTTAGTGAAAAATCGTAGCTCTTAATCTCGTTTGTAATTTCTTGTAGTAGTGAATTTAAAATTACCTACCCCAGTGAAGTCGACGAAAAAACGTTGTATGCAATTCATGTATAAATCGGCGGTTATTGGTTCGTTCGAATTTAAACATCTCACTCACCAATAAAACGCCTCATTTATACACTCATTGCATAATAGTTATTTATTTAATCAGTGGGATAACGGCCTCATTAACTTACGAATGCGACAATTGCGCATACGAGGGCGTTAGCCCGAGCTATTGTAAGAGCATGAGTATGTTAATGGCCGTTAGCCCAAGTATTAAATACAACTTTTTATCTGCGACTGTTCTTCTACTGCTAAAAACGAAAAATAAATTTGATGCATTTTTTTAAATTTCAATCGAAGTAGCATAGTTAGCAGTTTTCGACGCCATAGAAACAAGAAAATCCTAACGTCAAGAAAATTTGTACGTCAAAAATTTTGCTTCTGATTTCTTTGCTTATGTCATGAGTGAGTCTGGAACTCTTCCATCAGACGTTAATGTTTACAATATATAATCTTGATAGTTGATTTTTGATCATACATTGTTTTGACAAGGGCTTATCCCACTGAGTGTGGTAATGAAATTCTTATCCCACTGAGTGTGGTAATTAAGTTCTTATCCCACTTAAAATGACCGGGATAAGTGAGAGTTATCCTACAGGCGCAGATAAATAACTATTAAATAGTTTTCTATTACCCAAAATCGTCCTGAAACCTTCATTTCCATGATTACTTTCTGTCAGGAAATTTTAGTTTCCATGACAGAGGCAGAGCAGACTACGTTTCCTGCCGTTTGTCACTTTACCGGCCGCACCGTCACTTTATCAATTACCGGCCGCATTTGTGACATTTCCAAATGTCTATAAAGACTCCTGTCATCACTGAGACTGACATTAATCAAAAGTTCTATATAAAAATTGAAATTTGATATTAAAATACGATTTCGGGTAAAATTTCATACAAACCTCGTCAGTAAAATGACATTACCTGACTCGGAAATTAAAGTACTCGACAGCAATGTATCATTTTCCTGACTTTTATATAAATAACTATTGTTTAAAAATGCATGTACCTAATATTTTTTTTATGTTATTTTAGAACAAACTAATTGCGGTATCTTAATTTGAAGGAAAAAATATTTTCAGATTATTCACATTAAAAAATAAATTGATGTTGACCATTTCCGATTTCCTAAACTTCCAGGACAAGTTCTTCATTTTCCTTGACTTCAACCAAAGTTACATTACTGCATGATCCGCCACAGCTCCCACACATTTCTGTGCAACAAGTGATGCTTTAAAGCAGCTGCCATTACTTTTGCAAGCCTTTTTGCAGTTGCAGGATCCAGTTTTGAATCTGATAGTATGCTCGATAGACGATAAGCGTGTTGTTCAGCAGCACCAGATGTTGGAGGGAGGGATGCGATGTTAAATTTGGATTTTAATGACATTTTTGCAACAGCTTTAAGTTACATTGAATATCAGACATGCAGACCTTGTGCATCCATATTTTTTTCAAGAAAAAAACCTCTCCTACCTCTTTGAGAATATTTTTGTCTGCCTGTTTTTCATAAAACTGTCATTTAATGAACTTAGCAACTTGTATGCGTTGATTTTGGAAGAGCAATAGTGTCTCCCGACTCCCAGATTCAAAGTGTGAGGCCTACAATTGTTGTCGGACAGGATTCCGATCTTTTCGTTCTATACTTAGGGCTACCACAGTGCCAAAATGTACAACTATTCTTTCACAAACCCTCTGGCATACCATTAACCTATGACATCGGCAAGACCCGTGAAGAGTATATATGAAGGATGTGATATTATTTTTTTTATGCTATCACAGAATGTGATACTACGTCTTCTTTATTCGGCAAAGGCAAAATCAACGAGAACAAATCGGAAATGGTCAACATCAATTTATTTTTTAATAAAAAAAAATTAAGATACCGCAATTATTTTCTTCAACATAAATGCATTTTCAAACAAAAAACTATTTAAAATACGTTTTTTAGCTGTACTTATACAAGGACTTATTAATATTTGACACAAATTTAAAAAGGGTGGAATTTAGGTTTCACTGAGACTCGTTTGGTTTTGTTTAGAGAAAATGCAATAGTGTACCTTAAAGTTAAAAAAAAACACTCACTATACAACAATATTAGCATTGCCGCGCCGCCGGGCCCACCTCGACGAAGCCCGCCACGACTGGGTACGCATTCTGCATTACACCGGCTGAATCTCGCAGGCTCTTCAACAAAGTACGTACTATGTCATATCATTTTAAAGGTAATAGTGGGAGCTACAACTTTTGTAGGCAACATTTTTTCATAAAATGTCGGCGTGAAAATTTCTGCGACAAAAAGTAAAATTACGTGCCGAAAAATATACCACTTTTTACCTTTTCATAGTCATTACCAACAAACGGTAAAAGTTACGACGAAAGTCAACTGAAACTTATTTGTAGACAATGTTATAGCAAAGAGAATAAAACAAATTGCAATTCGATATGTTGTTTAGTAATCGAGAGACACGCGATTTCTTAAAACCCTTACACTTTTCATGTTTAGGGGGGCACAGGGACTGAAGCAAGAGGGGTAGGGGTGGGGACTTTTGGCTAAACACTTGTTTAAATGGTAGTAGTCGATGGGGAAAAAATTAGCTTTATACTATTTTTTTCCCACTAAAAACACAGGTTGACTGGACTATATGGGGCGTTGTACATAAGCATCAAGGCTAAAAAAATCCAAGATGGACAGGAATTACTGTAGTAGCTTAAAAAGAAAACTGAACTAAAATTAAATTTTATTATAAAATATATGCAAATTTGACATTGAATAAAGAAATAAAAAATAAATTTTTAATATCTGAATCATAAATTATTTCACTACTACTGCGGAGGCAAAATAAATAACTTGAATAAGATAATACTACAAGAGGTATACTCTAAAAAATGAATCTGGGGAAAGTAGTGCAACTTCCCACTAAGGTTATTTATTGTTTATTTCAATATCTCTGTGCTATGAATAAAGATAGGTATAAAGTTAGCAATCATGCGCGCCGTTGGACCACTTTTTAGACTCTCAATGGATATAGGAGTATTTATATGTGCATAGACGTTTATAAGTTGAATGTTCCATTGTACAATGCATTAAAGCAAGTTGTGTAGATGAAGTGGCGTGCGATATTTAATGTTTTAGAGTACGTACTCATATCACAGATAAAAACACACTTTCGATGCTCACTTTGCAAATAATATGAGAAGAAGTAAATTTCCCAATTTATAATAACACGAGTTCCCTACAAATGAGTTATTAATCATTATTGATCATATCAACATTATCCCTAACTTCCTTAATGTTAAAGGTTTTAGAAATTTTTTCTCGAATTTTCAAAAATTACGGTTAGAATTTTTAGCTTTTCAGCTTTTGTACTTGAAGATCTCTATCTTCAAGTACAAAAGCTGGCATTTTGCGGTCTGCGCATGCGCGCATTTCTACTATGTGCGATGTGCTTGCTTTTGCTAATGACGTTTGTAGGTTTTGATTTTTACTACATGTAATACGCTTTTCATTACTAGAAGCATCTATGGTTAAAATTTTAAAGAAATCCCTTCATAAATAAGGAAGGTGGCACTTGCGCATACGCACACTTAATATTTACAATATGAGTTGCCTTTATCAGAAGCATCTGTGATTAAAATTTCAAAAAGATAAATAAAACAATTGATACTGCGGATTCTGCGCATGCGCACATTAATGCGAAGTTTACAATATGCGTTACTAAAAGTATCTTTGGTTTAAATTTCAAAGAATATCTCCATAAATAAGAAAGTTGGCATTGCGTAGTCTGCGCATGCGCACATTTGATTTTACTATGTGCGATATGTTTGTCTTAGAAGTATTTGGTTAAAATTTCAATAAAATATAGTAATAAATAAGACAGACATTAACGTCAAGTTTTTCTTCACGCAGGTGACAGAGCTATAAGCTACCGAATTCATTAAGAACGAACTAAATATATTGAAAACTGTAGGAGTTGTTAAGCCCTCGGACGGACGAACAAAGAAAGTGGTTGCAATAGCCCACCCAACTTCGTTGGAAAATGCGCTAAAAAAGGGAAAACTTTTTTCGTCCCATAGTTTGTATTTTACTATTTTTTTTTTAAAATGATACATTTTAATTCATAATTATTTCAATTTTCCATTATAATTCATTCTATTATTTTTCCATCAGAATTATTCATTTTTTGATCAAATTTGGAGGCAGGAGTATTACCGTATCTCTTTATGTATTCATTCGATCGTAATTGTTCTTATCGTTTTGGACTGTCCAGGCCCTTAATGCAAAAATTACTCTATAAGCATTTAATAAGGACGAGATCAGATACTGTAATCGACATGACAAATATTCATACACCATTGATTTCTATATGCAACTACATAGAGCCTTTTCCTCTGGCATCAAAATTCCGCTTATGTGATGGGTTTGTTTTTTCCTCCGTCTCCTCGTCTATCTCGCGAATGATGAAACGAGTAAATTTAAGTTATGGACTTCAAATGCTAAGAATAAATTGCAAAGAGGGAATTAGTTGAATTACGGACAGAGGAAGTTTAACGTTAGCGCGAACTCTTTGACTCGGAAAGTGGATTAAAAATAGACTACGTAACGTCATTCAGTCGACCGCCTGTCTATTGGGCGCAAATAATTTTCAATGACATTTTTATCTCCCGGCGGATTGCGTAATGTTGTGCAATCGCGTAAAATTTTAAAATAACGAACAAAAAATGGCTAGCACAGATACCACTGGCACACCTGCGCATGTGCGATTCTGCTCTTTTATGTTTAAGAATATGTGTACCAAATTTGGTTCCAGCCGGTTCAGTCGTTTAGCTGGAAATGTACAGACCAGGGTACAGACAGATCGACATCATCGAGATTTTGTTTGATTCGGACTCCTGGGGCTTCAATACGTGTATATCCGTCCAAAAAGTAGAGACCATTTTTTACCCCAACGCAATACCTCCCTTACTAACGTGTGGGTGGTAAAAACTTTTAGAAAATTTGTAGGTATTTTTATAATATCGAATTGCATTTTTATTACATGTGCAGACCCATCCAGAAGAGATTAGAACTTTGATAAATACAATGGCCACTTAGGTAGAAAAAATACCACTGTAGTCGCCAGCCTAAAGTTTTGCGAAAGTTTAACAGTTTTGAATATCAATTTTAAGTAGTACGGGCAGGTAATCATGTAACGGTAGCTCTAAATTTGCATTTAAATTTTTTTCGAAATTTCGTTATGAAGTTAGAGGTTCTGAGAATTCCAAGGGTAGAGCAATTACGCATTACGTATCAGAAAAAGGTTACAGTTTGTCGAAATTTGGAGGGACGATTTCACAATGAAGGATTTGATTGTCCCTTTTGGGTCTTTACAATAGCGCTTTCGTTCTTAATTTTCGGAAGCCTCGGAGACTATAGATGTCCGGAATGGGAATTATATTCAGTCATATTAATTATAGTATATTAAGTATGGAGAACGGTAAGGGATTTTTACCGTTCGAAGACAATTGTTTGGAGGAGGAGCGAAGCGACGACTCCAATTATTGTCTGAGAACGGTAACCCTTAACGTTCGACGTGCTTATAACATTTTTTGCGCGATCGAAATTAAAATTATGCAACCAATATAAATATGCACTAAGAAATTAACGAGCAGAATGAATCGAAATGATCGAAGTGGTATGGTGTACATCACTAGGTAACCAGTTTACTTGTCAAAATTGAAATGAATAATTTCATAAAAATGTGCATGTGTCTGATGTAGTTTACTAGCTTTGCACTTCCTTTATGACTTTATGAGCGTCTTGCTATAGGAAACAACAGCACAAATTGTACGTTTAATGTACCTAACAATAATTAAAGATTAAATGTAATGTCAGACTGTTGATTTTTAAAAAGGCGTCGGTAAGTATTTTTGCTGTTCTGTTTTTAGATCGGTAAGTAATTTTGGCGTCGTCGTAATCATAGCAACTGGTAAATTCTACGTACTGTCATGGAAACACCCATGGTAAATAGTCAGAAATGACCGATCGCGCAAAAAGACTATTTAGTTACAAATGCACATTCGGAATGTCACTTCGTCATAATAAGATTTGCATGTTTAAAAAATACGTGGGACTTGATTTGTTACCCTAGCTTGTCTTTGATTCGTAGGGCGGGTTTTAAATAATGAATATGTCCGTCTTCGTTAGCAATTTACCATTTTGCGGGTGGTCAGTAGTTCACTAAGAAATTAAGGGGGGGTCATTCCGGGGCATTCAAGATTCATTCGCGTTTTAGTATCCAAGGTGACCAGTGTAGGTCCATAAAAAAATTGGCCAGATTGTTAACCAGCATAATCGGTGTGTAGTCTTAAAATTAAAGTTGTTAATTCGCGTTTTAAAAACAGTGTAGTCAGTCGTACTGCGTGGTCTCTGAGAAAAGGAGACAATTTCGCTTATTGGTAAAACCTCCTTAATTTTTGGTGGGAAAGTATCACCCATTCATGATCTTTTTCACGCTCTACAAAAGATTTGTTTTTGGAGCCTTCCTTAATTTTCAAAATTGGGTTTACATAATATCTCAAAACTATAGAATTGCAAAGGTATGTAAATTGGGTACGTTCGGATTAACGCGAAATTAGCATGTCATTTTGAACCGCTTTGAAATGGTCTTTATTTAATATTGTGCTGGAAGGAAAGAAATATTACATCATAACATTACTCCACCACGAACTCATCTCTGAGTTAATTAACGCCAAGGTGTCGATTCCTCTTTGCAATTAAACGAAAAATAATGGCATTAAGTGAGGGGAGTGTTTCAATTCCTCAAATAGACACACAACACGATGAAGACGTCTATACGATTATTGCAAATTTAAACTGAAACTCAAACTTTGCCCATTTCGACCCAATTATAAAAGTTAACGTTGCTTTATGTATTTAAACAATGTTCGAATCTACTCCATTTACGTCGTTCCCAAAAACACAAAAGGGCTTTCAAACTAAAACAATTAACTGAATTGATAAACAATGTTCTACGCTCGCTCGATACATATACATAGTCACGCTTCGCGGACATTAATTTGCCAAGTGCGCCAATGAAATTGACCGCGAGGTCTATTAATTAAAATTGAACTTTTCCGGTGTTTATATAACAGAAAATCGGAATTAAAGTAGGTAGTAAAGATCCGTTTGGGCAGAATGGGTGTTTTAAGTCGGTTAATACTTTGAGGTTTATCGTCCATGAAAGCGTGTTTATCTACAGATACATTTCCAAAACTAATCTATTACACGAAATTAATTAAACTGTTAAACTAACCGGGATTAGACATAATTTGTGCACCATCCCATTGAATCGGCCCGTTCCATGTTAAGTTTCCTTCGTTGGCTTTTCAGTCTACTAAAACTTCGCTCAAAAGCTTTCCTCTTCCATTCACTGTTAAATTTTGATTACGTGTAAAGTTAATGTTTCTGACCATTTCTATGGCGTGTTGATGTGGATTTGACATTGCGTTAGGATGTAAAGTGAAAGCTCAAATTTAATTATTCTCTTCTCTAACAATTTGTTTGTAACTAAACGAATTTTGAGTGTAGCCTGGCAGTTTTATTTTTACATACAACTTGATGGATATAACAGGAATTAAGGTTCAATTACATAGCCGCAGTATAATTAGTACCATTTATTTCACATTGAAATCTGTTTTTTCTGGCTCTTGTATTTTTAGCATTCTTGTAAAAGATTCTACATTAAAAATCTTTCATCGCTACACAAGCTCGTGTCCAAGGAGGATGCGTTTAGTAACCAACCAGGCAAGCAATAAGGTTGCGAGAGTGCCAAAAAAGATGACGTTAATAACAATATTCAGATGCCAAGTATACGAACCTTTATCTAAGGGAGTACAGAATCCAGACAATATCTATGGGATCAACGCAACTCCAGGGGAAAAATATTTAGAAGGTAGCGTACAACTTTTGGTTATTGTATTGTGTTTTACTAGGCGCGAATGAAATAGGTGCCATAATAATTTCAAATTACTGATAATAAGTCATTTTGTTTCTATTAAATTTCATAAGTTTCATATTACGGCTACGTGTAAATTTTCAACTAGCGAACAAAGTTTATATCTTGTATCTTTATTTTAGATTACAGATTATGTACTACTTTGTAAATTGTAGGGTGTCGAAATTTAGATAGTCATCTGTGGTGGAATTAACGACCCTAGAACCGGTTCGGGATTGGTTGAAAAGAAAACACTAACCAATAGGGAATTACATCGCCATTTTTGTTAGTGGGATGAAGTCATTATGAATTGTAGTAGAGGGCATTCGTCGTCTAACAGACAAAGTAGGCTTGAAAAACGTGATTTCAAATTAGCGTCGCAATTGAGGCCAAAATAGTAATTCCAGTACTTGGGGTAGTTCGCACATACTCGGTGAGAAAACGTAGCTTGCAAAAATAAAAGATCCAAATTCAGAGTGCGTTTTCTATTTGCCTAAACGCCCATTTAAGTAGGAACAAACTAGAATTCCCGTTTCGTACGCTTATACCTTCGATACGTTCAAACAAATTAAGCTGTTTTTAATTTCTCAACATCGGAAAACTATGGGATCGCTGTCAAGTTTTTTAAGAGCGTTTCTTTTGAGATAGGTAAGGCGCAGTTTAATCGGACGGGATTCTCACTGTCAATCGTTAATTATGCTTATCTAATTAGTCGGATTGAAATCTTCAAATCCGGCAGTCTAGCAATGCTATTTTGTCGGTGGTTAATACGTTGATATTTTCCTCAAACTGCAAGACCTTACCGGTTTCAATCTTGGCTTTTCATATATCATTAGAAAACTAAAGACGATTAATCGATAATTAACTTGAAACTTGAAAATGAAACTTGAAACTTTGACATATGCCTGGCGTCGCCGCCTCTCCCAGGATTTAATCAACTGTCGTGAGGATGCGTCCCTGGTAGGCACTATCAGGGACGTTTCACGCCGATTAATCGATAATTAACGGACTCAAAATTTAATAAGATTGATTCTCACTCTTCCAAGAGAGCTTTCGGCGGCTGCTAACAAATCTGAAACATTTCTACAGGAATGGTTGCAAAAAGGATCGATTCACTAAGAAACTTACTGCGTTATCGGCGATAAGACAAACAATTAAACAAAATGAAAACGCACAAAGCTCACTCCTCGTCTCCTAGAGCAAATAAGTAAACAAGTAAAAATCGGTACATACAATGCGCATTCCATTCCAAAAAGGAAATGTTTTGCTTCATACAATTGGGGGGCCAAATTCAAACAGGTAAGTTATGAACGTATTACTTCCCAAAACTGTGTCCGCTGCCTTAATTACCATGGATACAATAAACAAAACAAAATCTCCATGAATCCATGGCCTACTATTTACAACAGTAAAAAAAAAAGGTTTTTATGGCCAAAATTAAAAAAATACAGGTTGTGATACATCAACGTAATAATTAGGAAAAAGAGTGAAAAATAATTGATGTTAAGATATACAGGGTATCGCATTTAAAAAATACCAACATAGTCAAATCTAAGAAACTATGGTCCAAAAAATTTGTTTACTACCTCCCTGGTTTCTACGTAAATATATCTAAAATAAGGTAGTTTTTTGACCTTTCTACCTTATATGGGTAGTAAGATACGATAACGTCCCAAATAGTCAAACTTATCTTTTTAACCTTGTATCTCAGAAACAAACGTAACTAGATTGAAACTGTTTGTGGCATTAAAAGTTTCACAAAAAAGGCGCACAGGGTCGCTATCTATCTTTGAAAACAGCTACGATACACTGCGGTATCAACCAAAATAGGACACACTGTACATGTACCTACAAGTACAGCTACAGAGAGTGAAAATATCGAGCTCTCGAGGAAACAGTAGATACAAGAAGGTGATCAGGGAGTGGTTGCCGAAATACCGAAGAGAGACAAAAAAAAATGTGAAGATAATAGCGAGGTTTAGATGCCGAAATGAGAAGAGAGGGAAGGAGTGGGGAAAACACTTATAAACGAAATGCAGAATTTGTGGAGAGGACGAGGAATATATAAAGCATATGCTAAGGGCATGTAACGGGGTGGAAAGAGCAAGGGGAAAAACAAGTATAAATTGTGCACAATTCTTGTGCAGATAAAGCGCATTTTAGAACGTGTGGTCACTCCCCCCCCCCCTCCTCTACTCCGATTTTCAAAAATTTTATTTTGCTCCAGTAAAGGCATGCGTATGCAAAATCTGAGACCAATTGTTTTGGTCACAGAATGCAATTCATGGGGGGAGGGGGGGCCAGACAACAAAATTTGTTGGCCGTCTGGGACACCTTCAAGGTATAGACTACATATCGCAAAAAATCTCAAATTTCTTTTAATGCACATGCCCCATCAATTTTTCCTAAAATTTGTAACGTCAGGTTACAATTGATACGACGATACCTCCGAGATCAATGTCTTTGATATGAAATTTGAATGTGACGCTATTTATTATTACACAAAATTTGATTAACACCTGGGCACTAATAAAATAAATCTGACGTGAAACCTCTATCCGGGTCGCGCAAAAGATTCGAATAAAGACACAATTAATTGCATGATTAACAAACATTTATTCTGAAACATATGAAACATTTAAAACAAAATCCCTGTAAGAAAGAAAAGCTTACAAAGCTTGTTTGGACATAATACACCGCACGCAGGCGGTCGATAATCAAACATTTAAAAAATCATAAATTACGGGATTTTTTCTCTATTAATCCAAATAATCTGATTGGCAATATTTAGGCGCAGTTATCAATGACACAAAAACATTCGCTGACAGCTTCAGGAAGCTTCATTTTTTCTTTATTAAAATGAATTCAATGACTCGAACTGGCTTGATAAATACGAGTAAGATGAGAAACTTTTAGGTGGCTACTCAGACGGTAGAAACTTGACTAAGCAATTGCTTTGTTTACTCACACTCGAAATTAAACCTTTCATCAGGATTGCTTAACTTCTTCTGCACACTTTCTTTGGAAACCGACGAACTGCGTCTTTAACACGCGCAAAACTCGCAGCAGCAGACTCGTTTTTACGTAGGGAACACCACTTCCACTATAAAATAATCTCCATCCCCACTTACCCCGAAATAACGTGCACATCGTAAAACAACATCGATAAGAACATGTGCGTTACTTAAATTTCGGCTGATAAAAACTCCTTATCGCAAATGACCAGGTGTGCCTACATTTTAACACGCAATTCATGTTTTACAATTAAATACACAGATCTAAATAAACAATTTACAAAACCGATAAAATTTTAACAAGAATTACCCAATTAAAAACAATTCTAGAAGGAAAAATAGACGCTGAGCTAACAAATTCAAATACAATAAACTAACTTTGTGCTTATTCGTAAATAATTTCCTAGATTTACACTCAATAAATTAAAATATGTATTCTCATATACAGGGTGTTCCGTCATTATTTTCTACGTCTACGTGACGTTGTTTACACAACAATTTATTATGATTTTGTTCTAAATGTGTTTTTTAAACTCTAAATTAATTTTCGCATATTTTTTTATTTTACACACGGCTGCGTTGGTTTTTGTCAGAACTGTTACAGTTCACATTCATATATTCAAAATTAGTTTTGAATTACTTTGTTTTCGGAACTTTTTCAGAACGGTGAGTTTGATTGGGGCGTTCAAAACTCTAATTAGAAATTGCAAAACTCAATAAATCATGTACTAATTAATTTGATTTAAAACTGAGGAAAACTTTAATAAGTAAATGACTAGAAGTGCGGAATACTTGGTCGAGTTCTTTTGCCTTTATGAAAACTGATCAGCTTACAATACCGCTAATTTGTTTGAATCTGGATTATTTCGGTAGATCAGACGCAGACATAATTTGTTATTGTTGAAAGTTTTTTTCAGGTCCGTTGGCTTTAATCAACATTAAAAGTTGACCCGGCACTTCGCATTTGCATCGTTTTTCAATTAATCTGCCCCATTGACGCCCACGTAGGAATTAAAGTGGAGAGTTTTGGGCGTGACATTGAATTTCTTAGGGTGAATACGAAATTTATTTTTTTAAGTTTGCCGTTCCCCATTACACCTTTGTAATCTATAAATTAAAAGAAAAGGAAACTTTCAGACCGTGTATGCCTGGAAAAATCTTTGAAGCAATGAAAATCAGATCCCTTGATAATTATTCTAATTGGCAATTTAGATGCAAAACCTAAATTCGATAAAAAGCAAATCAGCTATTTAAAAACAGTCTCTTCAGCAAGTTAATTTCCTGTAGCCGGAAACGATAGCAAAAACGACTTTTTAAATTGATTCTGCTTTTCTTTAATAATGAAAATCTTGTTTTATAATAATTGCGCTAGGCGTCGCGCCGTTTCGCTATTTTTATTTTCTTTTACCTTGAATCTTTACCGGTAATTAGACATACGACGTCGCGATACCTCAGGGATATCTGTTTTTTAAAAGCTTGTTTTATGAGTGGGACGAATTTTAAATAAGACTATAGGTACGTATCACCGAATATTAGTAGTCTTACAAAACGCCTGTCAGATTTAATTACTTCCGGTGCTACTAGCAGAAACAATTTGTTATGTAGTGTAAAAATACATCCTAGAAGGTGCCTTTCACAGGTAAACCTAAAAGATCAAATGCATGTGCTATCCCATGTCTCCCGATTTTGCTGTTAGTAGTTGGAACAATTCCATTAAAAACTGTAACCTTCTTTTAGAGAATTAATAATTAATTTTCTAGTGCCTTAATGGTAGCTTAAACTTTTTAAACAGAATTTTATTCAGAACACAAAACTGCAAAATATTGTAACGGGAGCCTTTTAATGGAGTTCAATTTTTTGAACTACTTTTATATTCAACCCCTCGCCTTCGATTCATATTGACGGATAATTATAGTTGTTTGAACAAAAAAAAATAGAAATCTTGAATGATTCAATCCAATTATTTTGTATCTGTTTGATATTGTATATTTTTGCATTGTAAATAAAATTCGTGTAGGGACTCGGCTAGGAGAAGTAGTAGTGCAGTTTTCCATTTTGCAGTTCAATATTTCATAACAACAGTCTTCTAACTGAGTCGAAATGACACATTTTCAAGTGTTTGGTAAAGAGGAAACTGACAGCGGCTTTGCGTGGGTTTATTGGGTACACCCTCTTCATTTTACATTTTTCTCTCTGCTATGAGTTATGACAAAATAACCTTAATTCGTGGTCACGTTCTTTTCTAACTATCCTTATTTACGACAGTAAAAATATACGGTAATTTTTCCACAAAAAAAAACACCTTATGGCTAACAAAGTCGAACGTATTTACATGGACATTTATTTATTTATTTATAAATATCAATAAATATCGTACACAATTTACTAATCATTAAATTTATACATTACTTCATAAATAGTATTCTTTGGAAACGAGTACTACCCTTGATGTAGAGTTGATACCAATGATAATGCAAGGTGGTTCCAAAGGACTCCGTTCGCCGTCTGCAGGATTCCCTTGGAAATTGACGCGCCTGACGTGATTTTGCGGGCATTGATTGAATTGTCTAAGAGAGATCCAACAATTATAGAGCGTCTGTGGGTCTGAATTGTAGTAGAATCTAGTTAAATTCGTGTACAAAATTATGCGAATAGTCGGAAGTACGTAAAATACGTAATGCATTTCGCCTATTATTAAATTTCCGATTAAGAAGATTTGCTTTACTGCAGTGCGCACGCATATGCAACTGTTATCATAAAGTGATTTAACTCACTTGTTACACTGGAGATGCACATTACATTAACAGGACGTTCAGTGACCTCATTTCAAAGCCGTTTTACTATACCCCATAACCCATAACTCGAGTTATTTCTTCGAGTACTTGACGTAAGTTTTGAATGCGGACGAGGTAAATACAAGTTTTTTACGCTGAAAATCTCCATACTAGAGGCAATTTTGTACCGGAGTGGATCTCAAAGGTTCAACTGCATCATCCCAAAAAGCGATCCAGGTTTCAATTTTTCGTGGAGGAAGTTTTTTTCTGGAGAGGACCGTACCATTTGTAGCCTAAAGAAAAACACCGATTCCGGCGACATCTGCAAGTGACTAATAGCGTAGATCTAAATACCTACCGCTACTAATAGCGTAGGACTACCACCGCTCCTATAGCATGGCAGTCTCCTCTAAGACTAGGGCTGTTAATAGTGCAGACCTGAACACCTATCGCTGTTTAATAGCGTAGGAACCCCACCGCTCCTATAGCGTGGGCGTATTACAGCGACCTGGTGCCTCCTGCACTTACGATTTCGAAGAACTTTGTTGCTAATTATGCAAGTTTGGAGCTAAAACACTGAAAAAATGAAACAAATATAGAAATTGGATAGATAACGCCTGAATGGATAGGCAACTCCTACTGTAATGGGCTTACCCGTGCTGCAGTGGTCGACTTCAAATATTCGCAACTGGGCATGGCACCACGTCGGGACTCAAAACAGTATAGGTGCCATTTTTGATAGCTTTACTCAAAAGTGTGATATGTTCCTAGGGGTGTATCAAGCCACACTGAAATCGTTGACTTACCCTATACTTACCGTTGGCAACTCTGGCAAAAAAATCTACAAGCAGAGCCACCTACCGTTCAAGTCGAAACGAAGGACGTTTCGCGGCACTATTGAATTTGGATGGCTCGATAAGGGTGGCACGAATGAACTCCTACGTTGTGTAATCGGTTCTTGTATGTGTTGGGACGTGAGACATAATCGGGAAGGGAATTAAATCAAAGACAGAATTTTTGTGCGAAATGACAAGAACAAATAAATATATTACGCACACATAAGACCATGCCAGGGAAACCTTCTACCGGACAAAAACCCCGGCATAGGCCACACAAATACATGAAATAAATCACTTACAGCAATAAAATGCAAGAGAAAATACACATGAATAAAACATTTCAAATTGTATGATAAAAATCAGATAATCAAATCAAATGCAATTAAATAAGTTCATAAGAATAACATCCACAAGACATCATAACATGCAGTGGAAAACATGATAAATCAATTCAGTACAAAAACACATCAAAATAGCTGTACGATCAATTGAGATAACACAACTCGTAAAATAAATAAATTGCATGTACATAGGAAACATGTAAATGGTGCGGCTCTAGCCCATAATTTTATTTAACACGAAAAGTACATGTGAGAATGCCAATAGCAAGTATTCATGTAAAATCGATTATTGCTCAAGCATATTTTGGGAATGTTAATGAGAGGGCTCCTACTTGCATTGCTAAGATGCTAAGAACTGCAATCCGCACGAGACGAGTACGCAACAGATAGAGCGAAAGATCGAACTGTATTAGCTACCTACTCCACGGAGACAGAATGACCCACTCGCACACACAAACATCGAAACATCAAATAAGAGAGCCCCCCTTCGTATAGCTAACGCACAAGAACTGCAGCGCGCCACGAATCAGAAAGTAACAGATACAGCGAACTGTCAAACTGTATGGGGTACTTCCCTCACGGAATAGTTACGGATCAATCGGACAGAGCAACATCGCACTGATAATCAACTCCTCGTGAATACAGAAATAAATACTTAATTAGACAGAATATATAACAAACAGAATTCATCTAACATTACTCAAAACAAAGGCAGGGAGTACGCCATGATTCAGATATCGTGCTTTATGCAAAATCAGCAAAATGTAAATAATATCAAATCGTGGCAAGAAATTCAATTATTAATAGTTAGTTAGTACAAGAAAGAATAATGGCGTGGAAATTATTCTAATTTTCTCGAAAACGAATCAAATCAAACGTCAAAATAAAGGACTTCGAAAGACCTTTCAAACAAGCTATTACTTAATACCACTTGTCATTTAAAATGTTTAAGGGATAAACCCTGGGGGGGGCAGAGGGTGGAAGGGGGTGAAGTAGTTTTTGGTTAAAAAGTTGCCCCCCTTGACAAGACAAATATTTTTACGTGTTTCAGCGTTTTTCTTTTATCAGTGGTTTTCGATAAATATACGGCGTGGGAAGTTTTCAAATGAACACCCTGTGTATTTTAGGCACGTATATCTGTGCATTATTGTATTCTTTTCTTTTACTTATTTTTTTGCGCGAGAAGTCCTCCGCGAGGCCTTCTACGCACGAGGCGTGGAGCGGTCGCTCCACTCTAAGGACGGCTCTGGTTTCAACGGGATGGCGCACCTGCGCACAATACGCTAATCGTCCGATAGGTATTCTCGCACCATTAGGAAGTTGTGCGCGGGTGTACCATCTTGCTGAAACCAGCAGTTTCCAACTTTTGTTACCACCCGCACGTTAGTAAGGGGGGTATTGGGATGAAAAATGACCCCCCACTTTTTGACAGAAATACACGTTTTGAAGCACCAGGAATCAGAATCAAACAAAATCTCGATAAACGGCTGAACCGATTGGAACCAAATTTGGTACACATATTCTTAGACACAAAAGAAAGAGCTGGAAAGCTTTAGGGCTGCGCATGCGCAGGTGTACGTTGGCATCTGTGCTAGCCACATCAACTTTTTTGTGTGTGCTGTACATCGTTATATTAGTAAGAAACCCCTAAAGAGCATCTAAAAAAGCGGCAGAGCACCTCGGTGTGACCCCACGGGGTCATTGGATTTGACCCATTTTCAATAGACTTGTTACATGTGGCATATAGGTCAACTGTGCAAAGCGGTCATCATCGACTCCCCTATAAAGCCTGCATCGCTTTGCTCTGCCGCTTAATAAAAAATGCTTCTCAATACAGCATGAGCTTTTTTTACGGGCCATATAAACAAACAAAGTTGAATGTTGCTCCGAAACGGAAGGTTAATTGATCTGGAAAATCTCTCAACGGTGTCTTGTAGAGATTAAAAAGTGGCGATGAGAAAGTGTTCTTTATTTTTCTGTAATCGGAATTTTCTCGTTTTCTTTAAAGCGATAATTCCCTAATGTGACTATCGCCGTCTCTTCTATAGTTTCGGAGATCTCCGTGATAGACATCCTTATCTTGGACACAGTGAATTTGAACTGAGCTTTTTTCAAAAAATGTTTATCTACTTAATGAGAACTACTGATCTCAGATGGTGAGTGTGGGGAGAGAGAACGTCAATTTTTTTATTCAAACAGGGGAAGACACAATCTTTTTTTAACATTATCTATCTCAGTCAGATGCATCTTTTTATTTCAGCTTAAACCGAAACCAATGTTAGTATGTAGTAAACAATCTTTTTCTGCTTTTCTAAAGCAAATTTTTTTACGTCCCATATAAAACAGAAACAATACATAATTTGCATTGTGTCGTCTACGTACGACCTTAATGCCGTTTAATGATTCACCTACAGCTTTTATAGCCCCGTTTATATTTTGAACAAAGAATCGAGCACGACATTAAACCGATTACGCTTTGGATGTTTTACGATGGTCTTTGATATGCAAGAAAATAACCGTTTATGGTTTTTTTCGGTTTATTCACGCCATAATCGGGAACGGCCAGAATTTATGACATTTTTCTTACCAATCCATATCAAACATTCACGTCAACAGAGGTCGCGGTTATTTTTTTAAATACACGGCTAAAGCGATGGAAGAGAGGTGAAATTATTGTATAGATTGTGTTACTAAACAAGGCTTTCAGCTTTGAATTTACGTATGGGGTGGGTTTCCACCACTCGTAAATCAAAATTCGTATACACAGAACTCATCTGCAGCGACTGCATCGGTTCAATTTCATCGTTAATAAAACTTTGCTCCCTTGGAAGTCTATGCGGGAATATATCATTCCAACATGCACTATCAATATGCTTTCATCGTTGTCCACGTAATTTAAAACTTCTCTAACGCAATACACACACACGCAGAGACAGTCGCGGTAAAAAGCTCGAAAACCGATAGCCCCAGTCGGGCGAGTTTTAAATTTCCAAAGCGCTTAAATGCAACAACTGCAATAAAACGGAATGTAAGTACAAGATTAAAACTGGCGCAATAAAAACGCCCCTGTATTTAAAATACTTGCACACAAAAAACAGTTGAAATATGCTCGAATATAAGTTTAAAATTCGCGCTGAAACTGCCGGAACTGAGATAAGGCGGTTATAAACAACTGAGCGTCGAGCATCGCACCCAGCGACCCTACGAGAGAAGATAAGCGATAAGCGTAATCGGACACATTATTTACCCCCGAAGCTTTTTATTTTATTTCAGGGTTCAGGTGCAAGGCGTGATGAAATAGGCTGAAGAGACGTAAATTTTAACCGAACTTTAAATTACCCACCGCTCCGAATGTTCGTCGTGAATGTGCGGGGGGGGGGTTGTGTCGATACAAAAAAATTAAATAAAAGTAGTCGCGGTTAATTATAAATTTATAACTGGACGTTTTTACACCCCATTTAGTAATTAAATTTAATTAGTCCCCAAAGCGCGCCACTTCTAAAACGCAAAATTACATTTTTTTCTTTCGTCTTACATTTTTGCTTAGGAAAATTATGCACATTTTTATTCTTTTCCTTTGCATTTACATTCTTCGAATATCATCGTTTCGCAGTTACTTTTTGCTTATTTTCCTCCGAAACTCATAAAATTATTCAGTGTAGCGATTCACGGTAGGTACTTCTGTTCATTGCGAAATGTTCTTTATGCGTTTATTTACTTAGTAAATTGGTTGTAATTTAGAAAAATCTTCCTGCAGGTGTACTTTCCAAATTTGCGCTGTTTCTCTAGCGCCCATTACTTTTCATTATTTGAATAAATGTTGCCGAAGTTTTTATGTAATGTACACTCGAAAACGCATCAATAAGTTTAATAATTAATGAACCAACTTTCAATGTTGGCAAGTGGTGCGAGGAAACCTTATTCAGTTCCGCAAATTAGCTATACCTTTTCTGCTATACGAGATCAAACGATTTTCATTTCCACATTTCTCGATAATGTCGAAACAGAAACGCGAAAATTAATTTTCTTGGAGGCATTTTATTTACCTTATGGATTTGCTGTGAGCTTTTTTAATGCGGGCTATGCAAAAAAAAGATTTTCGTCTTTTGCATTTTCCATGGATTCATTAGTACTTTCCGAAAGGTCATGTAACGAACTATGTACAAGGGAAAATAAGTTATGGTATAAATATTCTTAAAAATAAGAAACTTAGCATTGTGCAGTCTGCGCATCATGTTATAATATGCGATATGTTTGCGTTTATTAGAAGAATCTTGGATTAAAATTTCAAAAAAATATCTATAAATAAGATATTTGACATTGCGCACATTAATCGTCAAGATTATCTTGGTTGAGGTGCCAGAGCTATAAGCTATCGAGTGTAAAAAGAATGAACTGGATATCTTGACAACTGTAGGAATTGTTAGGTCCTCTAGTGGTAACGATACCCGCTACTCGCGCGGAGAGTTTTTTAAAAGCAAGATGGAAACTTGCGTAGCCTTGCTGGTTAAATCAAACCAACGGCAAAATATGTGGAAATCAGTGAATCGCACATAGATTCTCATGCAAAGAGTTTTTGTTAGCAGAATCTCGCCCCCGAGATAGGTAAATCATCCCTCGTCCGGGGTATCCGAGTCTACAGATGAGAGCAATTCAATAACTTCCACATACTACAAAGATTACTACCTGCATTAAATACATACATATAACAAACATTTACAGAACGATGCTTTCGTGACCGCTATTAAACGCAAGATGCCAAACTTCGAGACGACACAGACAGTTTTTCGCATTCTAAAAATTACAATGTTTGCACCCAAAAAATGAATTATCGGGATCAGCAAGTAATTTATCTAACCAAGCAGCGTGACTCAGTTATTGAACTTTCCAAAATGACCCATTTCTGGCTTCAAGTGCCAGTTCAGCCGTGCTGTTAAAATTTCGAGTGTAATTTATTGTCGATGTCTTTTCAATGTCTGAAATTACTTTTTACGCTGATAATACGAGCTAATATAGAAAATCGGTTTAAGCCCAGATGCAACTCTAGTGATTACAAACGTTTTCAAATTTACTTTAACCAATGACTGTGCCATTCCTATAACGGGAATGCTGTTAAACATTTTTACATAATTGACACACGACTAGGGCGAGTCAAACCATAATAAATCACGTAAATGATATTTTAATGTTACAAATAATGAATGCGTAGTGGTCACGAACGCCTGCGACGATTTCCAAAGCCAATTTTTTTTGGCAAACAAGCGTCGCATACAAAAACTTTTAGGGACGTCAATTTCAGACGATCCCATCAGTACAGTTTATTAACGACGTAGACCCGTCATTGCCGCCATGTTTCATTAATTTATTAACTTCGGCAGAATTTAGAAGCATATTCAAAGGTGGTGTTCCACGAGTATGCACGGTAACAATTCCTATAGTAACATGGGCAGTAACCACTCCCTCTGCTTTCTCGTGTATGTAAATACTTGCTCATTGATATTTAGAGCTACAGTTCCGTATTATTTTTCTTCGTTTAATTCGTCGACGGTATTGAAATTCTTAATGATCCATTTTGAATCAGCGTGTGTTCTTTACTCTTTTGATCATTCTATCCCGCATTCCATTCCATTATTTAGCTTCTTGAAGGAGGGGTGGGGGTTATTAAAATACTTCAGTTTTCCTCGTCAACTTACTAAGCGCAAGTGAACTTCTAAATTTGGCTTTAAATACTCTCGATTATTATGATTATTAAAGTTTGCAATGCTCGTGTTGATTATATTTAAGTCAACGTTTCCTAATATCGTAGGATTGACTTCCGTACCCCAAATTTCGGATTTTCTTAAAGCTCTATGAAAGTAGTATTCGTACCATAACCTGAAACACACATTAACTTGGACATAGACTGAAGTAGTCGTACTCTAATGCATGAATAACATGAATTTTACATAGACGATCGATGAATAAGGAAGTTCCCACAAAATGGCGTCCGAATGTCATGACGTCACATGTGGTGGTTTAACATAGGGCAACGATAAGTAATCCGGCTCATTTTCGTTACGCCTAAATGACCGATCTTGTCCAGTAGTAGTAAAAAGCGGAACGAGCAATTATTTTTGATTAGTTTCATAGCTGAAGTAAATGGCACCGTTTTATTAATTGGATCATGTAAGATATAAAGGATGGTCATTATTTGGCAGGATTTCTAAATTTTTTTTTCGTTGTGTTCCGTGGGCGAGTGGACCTTAAATACGCTCCTGACTTTGTAAATGCGTTTGAAAGTTTGTATTGAACCGCGAGTGAAGTTAAGTCAACCACCTGTAGGTCACCCGTGATGGTACCTGAATTGCCGTTGCAAGACCAGGTAAGCACGTGTAAATTAAACGCGCGAATTAATGTTTGGTGAATTACAAAGGATAACTTGCTATTACGATAGCGAAGTAAATTATTACATGTTGGTGACTTTCATATTCAGGGATTAATTTGCGAATGGAAAACTATTATGATAAATACGAACAATAGTGGAAGGTTTTAAACATGCGAAATTAAATGCTGTGACTCTGAAAACTAAACTTGACTTTAATTGAATTTCATGTTGTACTTCGTCAGCCGTTTGAAGCGGCTGATTGTACGCAGATGTTATTTTTTATATTGACACTCATTTTTGAGTGACCTTGTTTGAGCTTCAAAATCAAAGGAGCCATTCATTATACGAGACCTATTATTTTGTGAAAAATAATCTCATGTACTAAAAGGTTTTAAACGTTGCATAACCCTACCATTTACAATAAGTCGGCTATTCACAAAACAAGGAAATTTCAGCAACGGAGGGTAATTGATATGTTCAACTTCCACACCAAAACCTACAAGGATGCATAATTTAACCAGGTGGAAGACAAAATGACCGTATACGTTCACTTTAAGCAAACGTAACAAAATTACCTTATAAAGACACTGTAAGCTCAGGCAAAGTACAGATAGGTTGGGGTGAATAATGGGGTTCTCGTTTACGAATCAAATAAATAAATAAAATAATTGACTGGGTAGAACTTAAACAGTAGTTGTCACAATCGAGGGTAATTTAATAAATGATCTCAAAATATTGCAATTAGGAAACTGTAATATCTAGATCTGAAATATCAACGTTTAATTTTTTGCAAAAAAAGGGACCAACTCATAGTCTGCCAAATTATCAAAATCCAAACAGCGGTGCTATAATTGTGAAATGAGTATCAAACAAATGTAGCAAGTACGAGTACAATTCGATTGTATCACGTTATATCAAGGATCGGTAAAAAAATTTAATAAAATGACCTTTGCGCTTTCCGAATTTTTTCAGATTCTTATTCAGCACGAAAATTGGCAACTTTGCCCCCATTTAACCAACTTTCTATCTCTTAAGATAAGTGAGATCCCCACAGTGGCACTCGAAAAATGGACGCCGTGTATAAAACCATAAACGTAACGTTAAGTCAAGAAAACTACTTTGGACCAAAGGAACTACCTTGTTGTGCAATAACGAAAAATCCAAAATTCTGCGGATTTTACCAAGGAATATCGAAGTCCATAGCAATAATCAGGTAGACAATAATGAGTAAAAGAATATGCTAGAAGTAAAAATCATTATTCAAAGTCAAAGTTGATACGCAATTGTAGGCACCTACCGTAAATGGCCTTAGAACTTGTAAGTATATCCGCAAAAACGAGTCTGAATCGTCGAAAGCAATACACAAGAGAAAAACTTTACGAAAATATCATACAGCCTTCTTTACAAGTAATGTTCGAATCTGTTTTTTTGTACAGGGAAGGCGTACGAAAAAAATTACGGAAATGGTAATATAAATAAAAGTACATCCGGGTGACCTCTAGCGGCGAAAATAAATAACTATGGTAAATGAAACGTATATAACTCAACTTTATTACATATTTACAGAGGAAATACGTAGATAGCGTAAGAATATTGAATAACAGCCTTTTGTGCTCAGAGGGGCGCTTTCTTGCCTTATCTGTAACAGATAGCAACACAAACAAAAAAACAAGACGCATAGTGAATAGCGCGGCACATAAATATTGCGATAGCAATATCTAACGTTTGACACTTGGGTACTCGAGTAGGTACTACAAACTGACAACGAATCGTCTGTACAAATCGCTGATATATATAAAAGCATAGACGTAACGTTAATTCAAGAAAACTACTTTACGATGAACAAATAGTACCTAAATTTCTATACAACCGCAAAAAGTAAATAAACGAGCACGAACAAATTCTTCGTAATGACAAAAGTAACGTGAATAGAAATCGTAGATATCGGTTTCGGTATAGGTCCAAAGCTAATTTACAAAGCACAAGTAACTAAATATCTTCATATAACAAAACTAGTCTGAAATATAGAACGTAATCAAACTAACATAAATGAATTTTCGAAACGACTATGGTAACGTAGACAAAATCGAAGTATCGGAAGATATTGTTAGTGACGACAAAAGTAATGTACGTAGAATTGAAAGTGTCGAAGCAATTCTCAAGAGCAATAATCTCCTACAGGTTTCCTTAATACTTGCAGTTAAAATTGAGGAACAAATACGTCTCCAGGTGCAAATTTTTTGAAGTAGCTAAGGAGTAATGTATCACGTGATTGCTTTGACATAAGAAGGCGGTGGAACTTAATAACGTAATAACGAAAATTCAAAAATTCTGCGGATTTTACAAAGGAATATCGATGTCGATAGCAATAATCAGGTAGACAATAACGAATCAAAGAAATAAAAGAATCATTATTCAAAGTCAAAGTTGATACGTAATTGTAGGCACCTACTAAACGGCCTTAGAACTTGTAAATATATCTGTAAAAACGCGTCTGAAGCATCGAAAGCAAATCACAAGAGAAAAATCACCAAAATATTATACAGCTATTGAATCTCTTAATAAAGGTAGTCGAATAAAAATATGGCCTGTACTTTCTTTACAAGTACCTAATGTTCGAATCTGTTTTTTGTACAGGAAATGTGTACGCAAAAAATGACGGAAATGGTAATATAAATAAAAGTACATCCAGGTGACCTCTAGCGGCGAAAATAAAGAACTATGATAAATGAAACGTAACTCAACTTGGTTACATATTTACAGAGGAAATACGTAGATAGCGTAAGAATATTGAAATGGAAGTAAGAAACGAACAGAATTATAAATTGAATTTAAACTGTAACAAAAACACGTTGAAAAATCCAAAATACAATTAAATCTGGATCCACACAAAAGAGGTTCAAACGCCAGAAATGATTATAATTGGTAATTGCGATTAGGACCGCATGGTTTTTACCATATTATGCTACTTGCGTAACAAAGGCTTACAATTATTTTATCAAATTCGGTTCGGTCTTGGGACTGAATTTTCTAGTCAAGTTTCGAAAGGTTGCTAATGAACAATCTTGACCGTCCTCTTAAAGAATGAACTAAACAGCTTGCTATGGTACAAGGCTTTACATGGAAAAGTGGTATTAAAACGTCACTGTGTTAAATCTTTTTGTTAAATAAGGATGGGTTGTAATTTTTTGTCAACAACGTGACATCCTTTGAAATGCTACCTATTAAAAAGGTATTTGTTTCTCCAGAGTTCGCAAAACTTAAAGCCCGACATCAAAGATTGCTAATTAAAAAGTTCCTTTCTCCGCTTCTCCAAGTTTTCGAAATATTCGTAACAAAAGAAAAACCGACGATATTACACTGTGCAAACATACTGATATAATGGCCTTTTCGACAAAAAGCTTTTAGACCGATTTAAGTTTGTCTCCGACTTCTAAATTATTATTGAACTCATAAATCTACCCAAATAATTTCAACAAGTTTGATAAAACAAGCCGGCACACGCGGTGTATATATTTTGTAAAAATGATAAGAGTACAGCTGAGCATACAGAGCATATACCGAAAACCACTCCCATAAATATTCAACCCCTTTCAGTGAAATAAATCTACGAACAAAATTAAAACGGTGGTCGAAAGGGGTGGCTAAAAATAAAAGAGAGAAAGTGAGAAGGAGGTAACAAATTGGTATGCTCGAGACAAAGACGGAGTTTATTATTCAGTAACATGTTTTATTATACTCCAGTTTTAATTTAGTTAAAGAGCCGCTTTTGTATATTTTTTCCTACATTGCCATATTTCAAATTTTCAAAGTTCCGCACCCGCAGTGCTCAAATATTAATCGAAATCTAATGAAAATCGCTCGCCATAAAAACCGAAACGACGTTCGGTCAATCATGGCAGCAAATTTATCTCATATTTTCTGAAAGGGTATGTTACAGTCACGGTATGATAACATAAAATATCTTAGAAATCCCGAATTTATGGAGGTGGGTGCGACAAAAAGGCATTTTGCATATGATATACAGAATATACGGCATGATGGGGTGTCAATTCGGATTTAGCGCATCGCTTTCTTCGGATATATGGGGGAAGCGACTCTTTAAAAGAAAAATAGAGTCCGATGCGTCTCTATTACGGATGCAAATTTTATTAAAAAATAACGCCCGAACTATCGTCGACGATATGCGGCACTTTTTACGCAGCCCCGCGAAAGCACTTTCTATATTTTTAATATTTAATGAATTCCTTATTCTTTTATAGACCGTTAAAAAGCAAGTAGAAGCCTCTTGATATATACGTGACTCGAATGTACAGATAAGTATAATGCATTGAAAAATATGTTAAGAGGGTGAAATTATTGATAAACTGTAGTGCTCTTAAAATTGAGTATGTTGCTCTCACGTTTGTTGTTTTTTACTGTCAACGCCTTTTACAACCACTCTATTCTAAATGGAGAAGCAACTTCATACTCGGTAAATGTCTGAATGTAATCAGCGCGTGTAAAGATAAGAGCTGTATCTATTTGGAGTACATCGTTATGGCCTATTATGTACAATTCACTTACAGGATCCTTTTAAAATACTCCCATATTATACTTTTTGACAGTGTTTTTTTAATACCCGTTCCATTTTCTTTATGCTACTTTTAAAATGCCTGATTGCGTATCGTTTATACTAACAAAATCTAAGATTTTATCTGTAGGTTACATTGTCTTTTAAGTAAATTGAGAAGTAGTTCCGGTTTTGGGACACGAGCCGCTATGCGGTGAGTGCGCGACATGGCATTGTTATGAGAGCCGATTTTTTCCACTAAGATGAAACTTAAAAAAAGAGAGGTTTCGACGTTTTGTCCTCAACGAAGATTGCACTTTTCTATTTCTTCATTTCTTCTGGAACGACTAACGAGAATTGAGTAGAAGTTTCTTTTAAATTGAACAAATAGAAATCTCACAATCGAGTTATTTACTGACAACTTCGTTACTTATACAGGAACACGGTTACTACTGGTAATCGATCGGGGACTCTCGTTGAAGTACAACCTGGTACTAGACAAAATGCATTAATCATTAATGAAGATGGATATACCTTTACTTAAAGCGGTAGATTTCTATGTACAGTGACGGATTATCCATAAGACCTAGAAACCCCGAGTTCAAGGGGCCAATGCCATATTATCAGAATGAAGGCATCAGAAAACAACATCAGACAAAAATAAGAACAAAGTCTCCCTTGGCAATTAGAAAACGTACAGTGGTTCCAGAATAGTTAAATAGCATATACCAATACAATAAATTAAAGAATTACAAGCTTTTGTAATTTATAAATCTGTATGTTCGAAGACATTGCCCAAGGAATGCATTAGTAAGAACCAATATTTCGTAGCTCAGCATCTGAATAAAATAATCTGAAAAGAATGTAGTCAAATTGCTAACTTTTAGGGCTGCATCGAAGGACAGACTCGCGGTTCAGGGTTTCCTGAATACATAACTAAACGAGTCTTTTGTATTGTTACGAACTTTCATGCCTTAATCTAAGCCAAAGCGATACACTCTCTACAGCTAAACCCGTCGGCGCGATACCGACCTCAAACGACATCCACTCTTTTGGGCCAGATTTTATTAGCTTTGTACGCCATTTTATGTTCCTCGATAAATGGTGAAGACGGGGGCGAGTTTATGCTCACTGATTTCGTTGACTGAGCCCTTAATTTTCGGTCTACTACGAGCGAACGCGTAAATGGCAGTACTCGGCACCGATTGGCCACGGAAACGCGGACTGGTATTAGGATTAAAATGGTCTGCAGTTTACAGAACCAACGTCGGAGACACTCACAGAATAATAATAATGTGTCTATCTAAGGCGTACTGCTTCTTACAGAACCAACATTTAAGGCACTATTTGATCTTACTGTCAGTCGTTTTAAACCAACCTCAAACCAGTGCAACTTTCTTTGACACTTCAATGCATATTCATGAAGTGATGATAACATTAAAATGAGTCAAAGGAGAATAAGTAATAAGCAAACTTAATTCTATTTCCAATGACAAACAATTGACAGCCGTGTGCATAGTTTCACAAGGGTAAAATTTGAATTAATCATAATAAACGAAATGCATAACTTCGACAACGCTAAATTTAATTAAATCTGTCCTCGGACATCGCCTTGTCGCATGCCAGACAAGAACGTTCATATTAAGATTATAAAGGATACTTGCAAATATTATATTATCTCTAATTCAATTAATTAATGTAATTGAAAAGAATTTACCTTGTAAGTATTACGATAGTGGGTCCGCATTGAATATAATTAATAAATGCGTGACTATATTTCATATTTCACTTATACGATTCAAATTCGTCGATTTGTAAGGGACCTGTAAGGGTCTAATTCATTCCATTTAGAGGAATTTGCACCTTTTTACTAAGTACTCGTACGTTTCCCGCTTCAGTTTCACATTTTTAAAGGTTTCCTCGATCAACGGGTATGTTGACAACCTACCCGAACGCTTTCTTTACAAGTTTTGAAAAGGATAGCCATTTCTTTCTCATAAACTCCTATAACTCATAAAAGATAATTTTTTTGTGAAAACACCTTTACATATCAATTCGTCTATTGTGAGGGCTGCTCCTGTTTCAAAAATTACTATTTTTGAAGAAAACCAACTCTTACATAATAATCCTTAATTTTTGTGGTACGTTAGATATTTTTTGTGTCCTCTTGTTTCAAAGCTTTGTTTTCCGTAATCAAATGTGAAATGAGTCCAGAAACTTAATCATTTCTCTGTAAAATATCACTAAAAATTGGTTGGTGGAACTAAGTTGCTTGCAATGACGACGCTACGGCATTGGGACGCCGACATTAGGACGCGGACATTAGGAAGCGGACAAGGGGACGCGGGCATTGGGACGTGGACATATAATTAAATTGTGAGGAGGTCAAGAAAGTGTAAGAATCTCCAACTAACAGGACAACAAGGGCGTAAAGATAAGTGGTACAATTGATACTTGATACCTAGAATTTAAGGCTAAAATTAAATTGCATTAAAGGGGAAAAGATAGAATGGAGGGGTGCAAGTCACGGGGAGTAATTAACCAGGTTGATTTGGATAAACAGGGGAATTTCGAAAGGTAGCACTTATACGTACCCGCAAATATACCTACTTCGAGGGGGCGGAAAAAATTGGACCTTTACGAAGGGAAACATAAACTTGCCAATCGTTGAAATACAAGTACCCTAATCCATTAATTCCCACTGCGGACGACACATCTTTGTATACATACGAGAGGAACCTTTAAGTTCCTAATAACGCGTTTCGGGTCATAGTCCAGGCTATATAATATTTTTTTACAAAAAAAATAGTTACCGGTTTAAACCGGGTTTTTCATGCTGGTGAAATGATTAGAAATTGGGGAAAAATAATTAAAACAGCTGAATTTTTCCGCGGGTGAAATCCCGGGGGTTGAAAGGGGTGGAAAGTTGTGTTTTGCGAATTGTGGCAAAACTATTAATTTTAGGCGAAAATGTTCAATGTAAAAGTTATAGAGAATAAAGAAACGAACAACTTTTGTATCTGCACTATTTACACATAACCTCCAATTTTCCTAGAAAAACCGGAAAAATCTTTTTTTTCGATTTTTATTCTTATTTTTACGAAGAAAAGTCCGAGGAAAAGTCGTAGGGGTTTGAAATTTGGAGTAAAAATAGCTTGTTTTATGATAAAAAAGGAGACTTTTTTTGGGCCCCTAAAGTTGAACCGTTTCCGAGATCTCACGATTTCTGAAAAAAACACCTCTTTTTCAAGGGGATGAAAAATCTATTTTTTTCATCGTACAAAGGTGCGCGGGGTAGCAAGGTTTTCTAGAAGACTTATATTTTAATAAGCAAACATAAAAAAATATTATTGCTATAACAAAAATTCAAGAAAATCGCCAAAAACTGGAAAAACAGTTTTAAGATATACATGGTTTTTGACAGGATCAATCAACGTGTTGGATGTTAATAAAGATTTTTTTACTGGCCAAAGCAAATGATTTGAGATGTAAAACCTGATTTTATTCATAATTCCTGTAAATTAACGATCAACAGGCCCAGCGTAATCCCATCAGCTGTAAAATAGGCAGGAAGAAAAGTTAGTGAACAAAGACAAATTGTTCAGGAAGCAAAAGAATTTGATTTTACTTCGAATTGCTTTTATTGCGGAAAATGCACAAAAAAGAAATAATAAAGATGTTTTAATTAAGGCAGTTGGGCACTAGGAAACAGAAGAAAATATTTTAGCAACATTAAAGAGGAGAGAGGAGACAGATTTCAAAAATTTTTTATTAGCGCGGATCCAATACGTTAATTTGGTTGCAAAAAAAGCCTACTATGTCAACAAGTTAAAAAGTAATCGTAAACGATTTACATAAAGCGCATTTCCACTTGCATTCATTTCCCATTTGTAAGATGCAACTTTTGTTAAAATCGTAAAAATCCGGCCACAAATATGAAAGATAGCGTTGCACATGGGCAATCCATTTTTGACGTGCTACTTCAATTTCAGTTTATGAGAAGAATTTCATTTCAATGTTTTTCTAAATAAGAAAGTTGGAACTGCGCATGCGCAAACCTAAATTTTGAAACTAATGTTAGATTTTCCTTTGTTCCAAGCGCTAAAGTATCAAATTTCACTTAAATGCTTCCATAGATAAAAAAAGTTGGCACTGCGCATGGGCAAAATAAAATTTTTAAACTGGCGCTAGATTTTCCTTTATTCTAAGTGCCTATGTATCACATTTCATTTAAATTCTTCCATAAATAAAAAAGTTGGCACTGCGCATGCGCAAAGCCAAATTTTGAAACTGGCGTTTGATTTTCCTTTATCTCAAGTGCCTATGTATCAAATTTCGTTTAAATTCTTCCATAAATAAAAAAGTTGGCACTGCGCATGCGCAAAATCAAATTTTGAAATTGGCGTTTGATTTTCCTTTATCCAAAGTGCCTATGTATCAAATTTCGTTTAAATTCTTCCATAAATAAAAAAGTTGGCACTGCGCATGCGCAAAACCAAATTTTGAAATTGGCGTTTGATTTTCCTTTATCCCAAGTGCCTATGTATCAAATTTCGTTTAAATTCTTCCATAAATAAAAAAGTTGGCACTGCGCATGCGCAAAACCAAATTTTGAAATTGGTGTTTGATATTCCTTTATTCCAAGTGCCTATGTATCAAATTTCATTCAAATACTTTTATAAGTAAAAAAGTTTGCAATTCGGTTTATGGTCGAGATGCGAAAAGGGCACTGTGAATTTTGAATCGATTCGATTCAACTTTTGGCATTGCGTATTATATGGCTAAAGCTATGCCCATATTGAATTTCATGCAATTCAGTTCATAACTAACGGAGATGTAAAAGCGATCGAACATTTCTAAACAAAGTTATCGTTCACACGGACAGATAGATGGACAGACAGACAAAGGAACAGACGGACAGACCAACAGGCAGACGACAGATAGCAATGCAAAATTATAAACGATCTCTAGGATCGTTAATAAACGGCAAAAGTGTAAAATTATGGAACATGTAAAAAACGGTTTTTTGTTTTTTTTACAATAACTTTTTTTGTAAGCGGTACAGAAAAAATTCCTTCCTTGGTACAAGACTCGACACCATAACGAACCAAATAGCGAAAAAAGTAGAACAATAGCTCTTAAGATAAAGAACTAGTAGCGTCGCAAAGTTAGCGGACGGACGGACGGACGGACGGACGGACGGATAAAGACACGACCTTAGACGAAACACTATTTTATATTTTAATAGACCTATTTGCAATGAGAAAAACTCATTATTAAATGAGAAAAATACCATAAACAAATAAAAAAATTAGTTAAGACCAAATTAAATAATAAAATGCAGCACAAGTTCCTTTGATTTCTTTAGAGTTTCCTTGATTTCCTCGGAGTTCCTGTGATTTCCTTGGAATTCCTCCTGAATACACATGGAATCCCTTGGAATTCTTAGCTTTCCTAGGAGTTCCTCCGGAATTCCTATGATTTCCCATAGATTTCCCCAAACGTGTACACTGATTTCCCATCGCGGTTTACCCCTCGGCAATTGTACAGTTAAGATACTCATTATTCATTACCATAGAGTAAATTTTTACTCTTCTTATTCAGTGTGTCTGTCTCTTCAAAGAGAATTTAATATGCTATTTTTAGATTAAAATATCCAGAGTGTGCCATTTAAAAAAATGAGATTAGATCCAATAAATTTTTACCCCATGATACTGTATATTTATTTTGAAAACGACAGATTATTCATCAATAAATTTCAAGAAACATTTTTTTGTTTCTGTTTTTACTAAGAATATATAGGGCCATTCTGAAATTGAAAATTGTTTGATTTATCTCCGTTGTAACGGAATATTTATTCATTGAATACATGGAATATTTTTTGACATTTTGTGCAGGTTACCGATGCAAAGAAAAACACTTTAATAACTGAATGATGATCATATAGCGGGCATCCTCAGAACTATAGCAGCTTGGGCCTTGGGCAGCATTCAGCAAAGGCAAGGGTATTACACCGTATCAAAAATGCTCAAATTTTGATTTTATCATTTTAAGTTTGACCCAAAAAGAGATCATAACGCCTATAAAAGTGTCGAAAATGAGACACTCTGTACATGAAAGACTATGTAAAATTCCAAAATGAAATTAAAAATGTGTTAAAAAAAAGTTGTTGGTTGTAACTTATTTTTTGGTCAACTTTGTATACATTGTAAAGATCACCTACCCCATTAATCATCTTCCAAGAAGGTAAGCATCGAGAACTGAGTCTATAACCTTATAACTATTTACTATAAGTTATTTCTGTTTTTAAAAAATGGTTTTATTTTCACAAGAGTTTTGCGATTTTTGTATTCTAAACATTTTTGCCAAATTTCGTTGAAATAACAAAGTTTAATAAGTTTTTCATTGAAAAATACAAAATTTCTCCGTCATCTTCGATTTTGACTGAATTCCCGGGGCGGGATTAATGGGGATTTTGAATATGTGTTAAAATAATATAATTTACAATAAAATCATTGAATTTATAAGTATCAATTCAATGATAAAATGACTCTAGGTACTTCGTCTTTATAAAAATTTAAAATCAAACATGTTTACAACAGGAATTTATGGCAAGTGAATAACATAACATATTTCCTCTATTGATGGAAGAAATTGTTGATGTAAAACTAGCTTTAGATCTGTGCTGAACGCTGAACTTTGCTTGCAATCTCGTATACTGGACCATACTGTATATTATAACAATCCCAAAGTTCATAGATAAAACGCGAGATAGTAATCTGCAAAAACTGCAATTATCGCCAGAAGCTTACGTAAGATGTCGGTGCCGCCGCACAAACAAATAGAAATGGTTGAATATAAATAGGTTGTGGTTTTGATGTGTGAGTGTGTGTGAAACTTCTGTTTTTTAATTTTATTTTATTTTCAAACAATTTATTTATTATTTAAAAATGAGTGAGTGGCGATCGGTTACCGACAATAGATGTTATGGAATAGGTACGAAAGCGTTACGCTTTTTTAGGCGCCTAAAGGTGACCAACTTCCCTTTAAATTATCATATTTACCAACAACTTTTGAGCATTTAAATTCGCGTATTTGTGAATCCGAAATTAAGATAAGTTTATTTAGAATATATGTAAGGGCCCCTCCCACATAATAGATAGAAAAATTATGATTTCCTGAACTTCCTCAAGGAAAGAAGTGAATCACAATTTTCCACATAGTTAACTCCGCTACTGTATGTGATCATAATAGTGATTACTGACTCATTATTAAAAATTGCGACTTTATGTAATAAATTAAAACATACACGGGAGCCTAATTATAGAGGCAATTATTTTTTTTATGTAGCCTGAAAAACTCACAAGCACAATACGTTTCGAATTTTACTCAGATTTATGGAATTACTTAAAATGTGTGCAATTCCACATAAAACCACAACTGATTATAACCATAACAGTCCACATTTTCCGTGGTCTGCAAAAAAATTCGAAACTCGGGCTATCTCATTTTAGAAGAATTTTAGATATCAAACCGTGCCCTACTGCTGGTGTTATCACAACATGCATAAGGAAGTAATTGAAGCATCCTTATTATTAGCAATAATTTAAAATGACACCCATAAATAACTCTGAAATTCTATTATCGACTGTCAGTTGATCATTAGGTCGAAAAATTAAATAAAAAGGTCAAACAAATAAAAATAGATTCTTTATTAATTCGTCATTGTCTAATTGCAGCAATCTATAATATCATCTCAAATGATGATTGTAAACTCAATCTCACTGTTGGTGAAACCGTTCACATACTCGAAGAGGAGGAGAATTGGTATTATGGGTACTCTACATCGGACCGTAGGGTACAAGGCATCTTTCCCAAATCGTATATACATATCACAGAATGCACGATCGACAGGAGCGGTCCTAATCTCGTTTTTATACCACAACAACCTTTAATTGTTCACGAAATCACGACGATTTTAAGAGAATGGGGTGCACATTGGAAGGATTTATACGTTGTAAGATTGGTCATTTGTGATTTCGTTTATATAACAACATTTGTAGATGCATAGTAGAGAGTTTGAACGGATGAAGAATCAAATTTACGATTTAATTAAGCATAGAAGTAAAATAATTAGTGGCACACTACCGGTTGATGAACTGAAACGTATGACGAAACAGATCACTTCGGAAATAGATATGGGCAACAAACTGTTGGGACTCGATATGATTGTACGAGATAAAGACGGTAACTTAATTGATCCTGAGAAAACTAGTACAATACAATTGTATTATCATCACAAGAATGCGGCAGAACGTATTAGGGACAAAAGGAATAAAGTGGTAAGTAATTTCAATTCTTTTTAGTTAGTGTTCGCCTTATTTGCATCAAATTTGTAGAGTGAACACAGGGACAGTCCGGCACGGACCGCTCTTCAACAGTATTCACACATTTTTGTTGTGGCGGTCAAGAACTTTACTTGTAAAATGACAGAGGATGCAGAATTACTTATGACGTTATACGATGCAAAGGAGAATAAGGCAATTACGGAAAATTATGTCGTTCGATGGTCCAAGGATGGGCTTATGAGTGATTTAGATCAGATGTACACTCTTAGAGTTATGTTTACGGTAGGTATTTAATAATAATAATAATAATATTTATTGGTGGGGTTTATTTGATGTAATAGCTACAAGATCTCTTTAGTGTATGCAAGTAGGTATTTGGTTGATTTGTCTGTTTACACAATACAGGGTGTCCCAGAACTGATTTAATTTAAGGTGACTTCTCACGAATCGAGTATAGTTGATCAACAAAAATTAATTACAACTGGATCAACTATAAAGTTGATCAAATGTATTGAAACAAAAGTTCATTTGACCTTTGTTAATCAACCGCTTTTTAAATAGTTGCATACTTTCCGAATTTACATTTTAACAATTCAAAATTGTTATTTTTTAATTACAAGTGTTCTTGTTCGCACATGCATGTTTTTATTGATTGACAGTTGATTCGAATTTCAATCATTGTTTGTTGTAAAACAAGGGCGTGCTGTTTAAATTTTAGAAAAATTGGTCAACAAATAAAATTAATTTTCTAGACGTCTGACCACAGAATAACATGAGTTATGTACCTAGGTATTTGATAATATTAATTGTCGTTAATGGGTTTATTGTTTTCCAATTTTCACACAAAAAAATGTTCTCACATAACAGCTTTCAATACAGTTCAGCTACCTACCTGCTTCTGAGAATTTTTTAATTGTCGTTTAACAAAAATTTTGATGAGGAGTTTGTACAGTGAAACACCTGGCAATTTTTTGATAGGTATGGAAATTTTGTGACCTTTAAAAATTTAATAAGTATGCAAAATTCACAAAAAACTAATTACTTAATGAATATTTTCCCAAATTTTGTCTCAAATTGGATTCTGCCCACTTTAACTATTAAGTGGTTTTGAGCGGAATGCTGCTCTATTGATTTTTTTTTAAATTGGACTATTGTCCCCTGCTCTTTTGGTTCTTTTAAATGCGACCATTGTCCTCTGCTATTTTTTTTAAATGAAAATATCTTTATATTTACATTAAAACTATACCTACTCAAGTATTTATACAAAAGATCTACCTTTTGGGTTTTTTTTTTGGGACCATTGTCTCCTTATCTTTTGGTATTTTTCACATGGCACCATTGTCCCCTGCTCTTGGGGCTTTTTAAAATGAGACCATTGTTCCCTGCTGTTTTGTTTTTTTAAATGGGTCCCTTGTTCCCTGCTCTTTTGGGTTTTGTTTATTCCCCACGGAATACTACTCTTATTTTTTTAATTTGTTTTATTTTATTTTATTATCCCTCTCTTGTTTTGGGCCCTCAACAGGCATGCGCCCAATTACAGAGTGACCCGCATAATGCTATTTAGAGGTGCCTCTGCACTCTGCAGAAGGTCTTAAGATGGTCTATACTACTCCGGTATTTACCTTACGAATTAGGAAAACTGCAGGAAAACCTAATTCGGAGTAGCCGGTAGAATGCTCGGAACTGGTCTAAGGTAATTTCCATCTCCGCCACAGATGAAAAATTCACCTCAAACCAGGTTCGAACACCCGACCTCCGGATTTATAACCCAATGCTCTTACCACTGAGCCATAAATCCGACTTGGTTTTATTTTACAGTTTTTGGGCTCTCTGATTATTTTAAATTTCATTGTACACTACTCTCTTGGTATTTTCGTGCGTCCTCGCGCCGATTTCCTATATTAATTTTTTTTAGCAGACCCCCTCTTTATTTTATTTTTACTTTTTTTTGAAATGGGACTATTGTTCACTGCTTTTTTTAAATAGGACCATTGCCCCTGATATTTTGTTTTTTTTTGTGAAAGGGGGCCATTGCCCCCTTCCCTTTGGTTTTTTGTGAAATGGAACCATTGACCAATGGGACTATTGTCTCTTGCTCGTTAGGTTTTTTCCTGCGTCTTCGCGACGATTTACTGAATTAATTATAAATTGCAAAACGGCGAAACAGGTTTCTATATTCAATTTTTAACCTTTTGTTTTTCATTCCCTTCAGGACCTTGCTCTTTTTGTGTTTATTTTATTTTATGGGACTCTATCCTCCCCTTTTGGTTTTTTAAAAAATGTGATTATTGTTTCCTTCCTTTTTTTTGAAATGGTACTATTGTACCATTTGTTTTTTTTAATGAGACCATTGTCCCCTGCTCCTTGGGTTTTTTTGGGAAATGGGTGCATTGTCCTCTGCTTTTATTGTTCATTTTTTAAAATGGAACCATTGCCCCCTTCCCTTTGGTTTTTTGTGAAATGGAACCATTGACCAATGGGACTATTGTCTCTTGCTCGTTAGGTTTTTTCCTGCGTCTTCGCGACGATTTACTGAATTAATTATAAATTGCAAAACGGCGAAACAGGTTTCTATATTCAATTTTTAACCTTTTGTTTTTCATTCCCTTCAGGACCTTGCTCTTTTTGTGTTTATTTTATTTTATGGGACTCTATCCTCCCCTTTTGGTTTTTTAAAAAATGTGATTATTGTTTCCTTCCTTTTTTTTGAAATGGTACTATTGTACCATTTGTTTTTTTTAATGAGACCATTGTCCCCTGCTCCTTGGGTTTTTTTGGGAAATGGGTGCATTGTCCTCTGCTTTTATTGTTCATTTTTTAAAATGGAACCATTGTCCCCTGCTCTTTGGTTTTTTGAAATGGGATCATTGTCCCCCACTCTTATTTTAAATGGGACCATTGTCCCTTGCTTTATTATTGTTTTTTTAAAAATTGGATTGGGATTGTCTCATCATCAATGAATGCTGCTCTTTTGGTTTTTTAAAATTTTTTTGCTCAACGGTACTTACAATTTTTCGCGTAATTTTTCATTAGCATTCTTTTCTTTATTTTTTATTTTTAAATTTTTTTTTAAATTTATTTTTTTGTTTCAAATTCCTCTCGGGATCGTGCTCTTTTTTTAAACTTTGTTTTTACTTTTTTTGAAATGGGGTTATTGCGAGGGTTATTGTCCTCTGTTTTTTTTTAAATTTGTAGCCTGCGCCTTTTGCTGGTTGTGTTAATGGGATCATTTAATCCCTTGCTATCTTGCTTTTTTTGTGAAATGGAACCATTGACCTTGCTCTTTTGGTTTTTTAAATGCGACCATTCTGCCTTGCCCTTCTGGGTTTTTTTACGGCTTTTTTAAATGGGACTATTGTCTCTTGCTCGTTAGGTTTTTCCCTGCGTCTTCGCGCCGATTGCAAAACGGCGAAACAGGTTTCTATATTCAATTTTTAACCTTTTTTTTTCATTCCCTTCAGGACCTTGCTCTTTTTGTGTTTATTTTATTTTATGAGACTCTATCCTCCCCTTTTGGTTTTTTTTAAAAAAATGTAATTATTGTTTCCTTCCTTGTTTTTTTTTGAAATGGTACTATTGTACCATTTGTTTTTTTTTAATGAGACCCCTGCTCCTTGGGTTTTTTTGGTGAAATGGGTGCATTGTCCTCTGCTTTTATTGTTCATTTTTTAAAATAGGACCATTGTCCCCTGCTCTTTGGTTTTTTGAAATGGGATCATTGTCCCCCACTCTTATTTGAAATGGGAGCATTGTATCCTGCTCTTTTGGTTTTTTTTAAGTGGAGTCTTTTGCTCTTCTGTTTTTTTTTGGGTAATGGGCCCATGTCCCTTGCTTGATTATTGTTTTTTTTAAAAATTGGATTGGGATTGTCTCATCAGCAATGAATGCTGCTCTTTTGGTTTTTTAAAATTTTTTTGGTCAACGGTACTTCCAATTTTTCGCGTAATTTTTTATTAGCATTCTGTTTATTTTTTATTTTTAAATTTTTAAAAAAATGTATTTTTTTGTTTCACATTCCTCTCGGGATCGTGCTCTTTTTTTAAACTTTGTTTTTACTTTTTTTGAAATGGGGTTATTGTCCTCTGTTTTTTTTTTAATTTGTAGCCTGCGCCTTTTGCTGGTTGTGGGATCATTTGGTTCCTTGCTATCTTGCTTTTTTTGTGAAGTGGGACCCATTGACCCCTGCTCTTTTGTTTTTGTTTAAATGGGACTATTGACTCTTCATCTTTTGGTTTTTTAAAAACCGGACCATTGTACTCTGCTCTTGTGTTTTTTTTTTTTGTAAAATGGGCCCATTGTCTTGCTCTTTTGGGTTTTTTGGTTTCTCACGGAATGCTGCTCTTGTTTTTTTTTATTTTAGTTTATTTTATTTTCCTGCTTTTTTTAATTTTACCATTGTCCCCTGATCTTTTGGGTTGTTTTTATCCTCCACAGAATGCTACTCTTGTTTTTTTTTAAATTTTAGTTTATTTTATTTTGCATTTTTGTTTTTGCATCCTCATACCAGGTATTCAATATGCCATGAGGAACTGCTGTACTTCGTAGTGTCTGTTTGGGTAAAACGTGCCTTTCGCTCACAAATACTCCGTTTCAAAAGTTGTATGGCTTGCAAACTTGGATATACACTAGTGGTAGTGATCCTACCAACAATATAAATTGTGCACAACTCTTGTGCAGATAAAGCGCATTTGTTAAAACCGAAATAGCTTAGCAAATAATTGGGTTATAAGATAGTAGCCTCGGTAGTAGCATAGAATATTTATTTATGGTAATTGATAAGCTTCTTGGTAGATAATTAATGGGGAAACATTTAAAAATCGCCTGGCATGCATTCAAAATCTACGCTATATAATGCAAGAAGAATAAACATCAACAAATTCTCCAAAATATTCTATTTTCTCTGCCTTCCTCCTTCCCTTTAATCACGAAAATGAATCACGCAGGTAAGTTATAGTTCGTTGTTTTTGCATTCGGTAGCTAATAGCTCTGGCCCCTCAAGCAAGAAAATCTTGACGATTAATGAATGTGCACATGCGCAATGTCAACGTTCTTATTTATAGAGATATTTTTTTGAAATTTTAACCACAGATACTTCTAGTAATGACAAGCATATCGCATATTGTAAAAATCAGATGTGCGCATGCGCAGACTGCGGAATGTTAAATTTTTTATTGATAGAGATATTTTTCTGAAATTTTAACAAAAAATTCTTCTAGTAAAGGCAAACATCGCTTATTTTAATATCAGGTGTGCGCATGCGCAGGCTGTGCAATGCGAGTAAAGCTCGCGTTAAGGTGAAAACCTTTTTTTTTAAAATTTTTTTTATACGTACGCACTGAAATCCATCAGTACTGATAGGACTCTGTAAAACTACTAAACTGGTTTTGTTTAAATTATACACAGCAGGTTTCTTAGGGAGGATAGTGTGAAACAGAGAAACGTACCATTTCACCTCTTTCGAAACAATTTATAGCTTCGTGAATTAAATACACTGTAGCACTTCTATTACTTATTTTTAACTAGAACAAGTGAGATTTTACATTCAAACTTAAAACACGTTTCAAATAACTGTTGTCGGTCACTTTTTTAATTGAGTACATCCCTAACAGGATTTAGGAAAACGTGATTTGGAAAGGGAAAAAATATACCTCGTATGCTATGTGATACGAGTGGGTTCAATGGAAAACAAAGAAATCGACCATCGGCGAAGTTCCATGTCGACAAATTATAATAAAAAAAATTGCAAATTGGAAGTGAGGAAACCGTTTGGCGTCGCTGCTAAGGATATTACACCAATCATGTCCGGTAAATTAGAGACTGATTTAGAGCAGGAGTTTGTTGTTCCCTTCTACAGGTATTGATCGTGTGTAAATTTGGCATGCTTTAATCGGTTTATTCTATTTCAGTTGTGATAAAGATAATTTAGATCAAACACTTCGTAAATTTATAAATAAGGACACGAATAAAAATGAGGGCAAAAATCAGGCGTTATTTGTTAGCATGAAATTGTTGCACGGTGATCTTAAACAGGTAACAGATTTAAGTGAGAGTTCGTCTTACAAGGACTTTTCAGGTAAGGGAGGAAAATCCTCACCTAATACTGGGTAATATTTCTATTGCAAGAAAAATGGGGTTTCCCGAAGTAATCTTACCCGGCGATGTTAGGAATGATCTTTACCTAACGTTAGTTTGTGGCGAATTTAATAAAGGCAACAAAACTAGCGAGAAGAATGTTGAAGTGGTTGTTAAAGTGTGTAACGAAAAAGGTGTTGCTATACCAGTAAGTGTCCCCTTTTAAAAGTTGTTTGTTACCTGTATTGTTTCAGGGTGTGATCTCACTAGGCGGGGGTGCTCCTCCCTTAAATGAGTATCGATCTGCAATGTACTATCACGAATACAAACCCCATTGGTGCGAAACCTTTAAAGTTGCGATACCAATTGAGGAATTTAGAAGTAGTCATCTGAAGTTCACATTTAAACATCGCTCCACCAACGAAGCCAAAGATAAAAGTGAGAAACCGTTCGCGATGTCCTACGTTCGGTTAATGCAGGAAAATGGAACAACACTCAAAGATGCGAAACATAACTTAATTGTGTACAAAATTGACCATAAGAAATTTGACGACTCTGGTTTGGATTACTTTAAGCTTCCGTCAACAGTGGATGAAATAAAGGACAGTAGCAGGCCGCAAACGAACGGGCTATCTCTCAGTACAAAAGACAGCTTTACCATATCTACTAACATTTGCTCAACAAAACTTACACAGAACAGTATGTCGATTACGATTAGCTTAATAATGAAACTTTTTTTATTACAGTTGACTTACTGGGTCTGTTAAATTGGGCCTCGCACAAGGAGACATTACGGGAGTCTCTCGTTGCGTTAATGAAGGTAGATGGTGAGGAAGTAGTGAAATTTTTGCAAGACATATTAGATGCCTTGTTTAATATTTTAATGGACAATCCCGAATCTGATATTTACGACGAAATGGTTTTCGATTGTTTGTTACATATTATCAGTCTAGTCAGTAGCGATTGGAAATATCAACATTTTGAACCAGTTTTAGATTTGTATATTAAAGAAAGTTTTAGTGCGACACTCGCATATAGGTAAGAGTGTTTTCGTGCAATTTTTTTCTTAATTTTTATTTAATTGAACCAAACAAAATCGTGCGAGTTTATCAATAACCAGGCGTAAGGTCAATGTGCACAGACTAGTTAATTAGAATACTAGAGAATGAGAGCTAATAAGACGCTTAGCCTGTTAGCACAGATTTAAACACTCCAGAATCTCCAGATATGTCATGCTTGGTTAATGACGACGGCATACAATTCATGAGAACCAATAGAGGTCGCCACTGACAAATGTCAATGTAAAATTATATCTAACTTTGAGAATGACTCCTGGGCTTATACAATAATTTTTTAGGGTGGTTCCCAAACTTATTTCCATGGCCCCCCTTTCAAAAATCTAAAATTGCTAACGCCCCCCTTCCCCCCTCTCGATTAAAATCAAAATCAATCAATTTCAGTATCTCTTTTTCCTTTCTTGTAACCAATTAAGACTCTTAGAGTTGTTATCGTGGTAGTGAGAGGACAACCCTTGTTTGTATTTTAAATTTTAATTATTTTTATGCCCGTTTGCACCGACAAATTTAAGCGGGGCTTAGCTTAATCGTAGCGTAAAAGCCATGGCAACCATTGTCTCAATAATCGTTGCCATGGATTTTAAGTTCCGCTTAAATTTGTCGGTGCAAACGGGCATTAACGAATTAAATTAAAATTTAATCTTCCCCATTGACATGACCTGTATTGTCACAAAAAAATTCAAGATGGCGGCCAATAAAAATTGTTTAACCTCAAAATATATTAAATAAATTTAAATGGAAGCGTTCTAATTTTCATGTCTATAATATCTCATCGTTAATAGCGACCCTGTATAAATATATGATTGATTATGATTAAATTAAAAATATTAAAATGGTGGACAAAAAAAATTTTTACCTCAAAGATGTGAAATAATTTCAAATGGAATGTTTAAATCGGTGCTGTTAGTGCGCCATAGTTAAGCGGGGCGAATAGTAATTAATTGTGGGCGTTTGTCAATTTTTTTAAATATATCTTTCTTTTCAGTAAATTAATTGTTGTGATAAAAAATTTAGTGGATAATGCAATATCGATAGTCTCCATTGCGAAAGATAATATACTATTCAAAGCAATGAAAGCTCTACAGTACATCATGAGATTTGTATCTCGGTCTCGTTTGTTATTCCGCGAGCTTTATCCCGAGATGAACGACGACAGTTTCGAGGAAAGTTTGAAAAGTTTGTTACATAGTATCGTAACGATGATGTGTCAAACGTCGGACACATTGCTTCGAGAACAAGGTGCTTGCTTAAAGTATTTGCCTAGTACAATTCCTGATATTTTAAAGGTGTTTAATGCTAAACAATTGAGGTAAGTACATTAATTTGCCCTACATCTGGAGCCTCCCTTTCTCTTTTCTAGTATTATTTTGTGCGACTTACTGAAGAATATCCCTCCAAATAGATTAACAAAACAGAAAATGATGACTATTAATGAAATAGTGCACAGCAAGTTATTCCTGTATCCTGAATGTCGTCAAATTCTCTTACCAGTTTTTACAAAACAAATTAAAGTATTGTTCGAAACTAGTGAAGAGGTATGTACATTTTTTCGTGTTTGGCTTTGCTTGGCTTACATATTAATTATTCATGATACATTAAAAATGAAAAAAAGATTATTGTTCATACCATTGTTGTACAGTGTATATATGAAGCGATTAAAATATTACTTGCACTGTGTTATGTTGCATTTATATCTGCACAGTTCCTTCCAGAAAGTAAAGTTTTCAAAAGATATTTGAAAACAGGTATTGTTATTTTCTGTCTGCACACAGTTGTCTTGGCCACCGAGTACTGTCATGAGCATTATAGTTTTACAGGAACAAATTCTGTCGAAAACGAATCTTCCATTTCTCTCGCCTCTACTGACTTCTTTAACTCTTTCTCAAGGTACTTTGGGCATTTTTATCTCTGTTCGCTTTTTGTATAACTTGTTTTAGTGTTTTGCTTGGCTTAATTGTTGCATCTTTTTTAACTTCAGATTCATGCACGATTTTTATTGCATTTATTGGAAGTATGTTTTTAATCTAGCACGATTAATTTGCATGAGCAATGAACTAAACATTGGGTGAAACACTTTTTGCGTTTTTGAATTTAAATAAAAATTTAAACCTCTCTCTCTCGAGAGAGGTCAGCACTAGGCATCTACTAACATGTAGAAAAAATTCATTCAATTATGTTACACTATTTTTGTAGTTAGCTTAATTGTAGGAAATGCATTTATAATAATAAAGTTTTAATTTTTTGTCACTTATAATTATTGCACAAGAGGTTTGTATTTGACCGAGTAAATTTGGGTTTTTTAGTTAATGAAAATCTGTTGCCTAGCAATTAGACGAGAAAATCTGTCAACTAATAAAAATGCGACACTGAAGGACACCTGAGACACTTCCTTTAAGCGGTCCTTACTGTTGGCGATACGAAGAAAAACTTCTTTGTTGATTACGATGAATTTTAATGTTAATTATTTGAATATCCAAACGGATTGGTTTATTCCAGTAGATTTTTATCGCTCGAAAATAAACTGCCTTACGTCTAACTAGGCTAACCCCCCTTTTAATCCACAATTAAAATTGCAGGGAACTCTCACTTTGCCACAAATTCAACTTTAACTAAACATGTCTTCATGACTTACTCAACATTTAGGAGTTCTCGCTACTTAATATATTTTTCCTGAAATTAAACTGCTAATTCTTCACTACTATTCAGATAAATTTCACTCAATAATTGCACTTTTGGTTCTGTAAATGGCAAAAGGTGCCAACAAACTCTCTTACAATCCCATCTGTCTCGCTTCGCTTATGTCGAAAATGCACATCTTTATGGAAAATGTACCAGTTATCGCTTTTTATTTCCGGACACACTTTTGTTCACGTTCGCTATGAAGCGGAACATGTGTAAATTTTCCTATGCCGAACAATATAAATTCTAAAAAATACATTATGTTATCAAAAATCTCTAAACCTTCCCCATATAGTTTTATTCGTTGAAGTTTTTTAAAAATAACAGCGACTATAGTTTCGGCGTACTGCCATCATCAGGCGATGTGAAAGTTAACAGGAAAACGGTAAATTACAAACGTTGAAGACGGATAAGACGAACATGTTGTTTTTTTTTAATTATAAACTGGCCGAAGCCAAGTGAAGAACCTGAAGGGTGGTTAAAACGGAAAGGTTGTCCTAAGTTTCAAGACGAATTAATTATCAAGCCTTGTTAAGACAACCAACCGGGGGGTTGAATTTTTACATTAAAGTTGAAATTTGGGTTAACACATTTCAAAAGAACGGGGGGGAATCTACCGAATTGTCAATCATTTCGAGACATGCCGTCTGCATGATCTCGAATTTAAACTTTACTTAAATAATTTAAATATGTAGTCATCTTAATAGTTTCAATACTTTTATAAGTTTATTTTTTCCCCCCCGTTCTTTTGAAATGTGTTAACCCAAATTTCAACTTTAATGTAAAAATTCAACCCCCCGGTTGGTTGTCTTAACAAGGCTCGATAATTAATTCGTCTTGAAACTTAGGACAACCTTTCCGTTTTAACCACCCTTCAGGTTTTTCACTTGGCTTCGGCCAGTTTATAATTAAAAAAACAACATGTTCGTCTTATCCGTCTTCAACGTTTGTAATTTACCGTTTTCCTGTTAACTTTCACATCGCCTGATGATGGCAGTACGCCGAAACTATAGTCGCTGTTATTTTTAAAAACTTCAACGAATAAAACTATATGGGGAAGGTTTAGAGATTTTTGATAACATAATATATTTCAACCCCCATTTCGAGGAACGATGGATCCAACTCAAAAAAAAAAAAAAAAAAAAATCTAAAAAATACTTTTTTAATTCTAAAGCGGCCACGCGTTATACCCCATTGGTTACGTTGTAGGAAAATTCCAGCAATTATAAAAGAAATGGTATACCGGCAATGGTGGCAATGACTAACTTTTTTACTGAAATCAAACGAGTCTTTGAAAAATGTAAGAAATTAGGAAGGAGAGGTTCAATATTAAAAAGAAAAAAATAAATATCATCCAAGAATTAAAATCACGTGACATTAATATTAATATCAACAGTATAACCTACAAAAGATAGTGCTACAGAGTTTTTGATTCATTTTCAAGTGGGGTTAATTTGTTTGAACACCCTGTAAAATTGTGATTATGTATAATATCCTGTGTAAAATAAGGACACTGCTGATCAAATTTGGTTTCAGTCTAATCATACTTCCACTAGGAGAGTTGTATGGTGTTTCCTTATGAAAATCGCGATGGTGCTCTGCTAATTTAGAATGCAGGAAAAACTGAAACAAATAGAAAGAAGTTTATGGAAGAATTGTAAAAGACTAAATTCCCGCCCGACTAAACTCTGCGACGGGGTCTGTCTTTAACCGTTTATAAATAATCATTTACATGAATTGGATTTTTTTCGTGTTTACGTCCGCAATATCTTTGAATTCATTTCTGCACAGTTTAATACACACGTGTTGTCGGGGAATTTTTTGTGTGTGGAAAATTAAAAATTACATGGTCTATTTTGGTCGTGGCAAAGAGAAGTGAATCAATGAAAAGCACGCGTGGAGAATTCATTCAAACCATGTTTTCATAGATCTTGTGGAACATTGACATATTTAAATGCTTATTCTTAATAAGCCGTTGGAGATATGCTCCTAATACTGGGGTATCTGTTGCGAAAATGAAAATTCTAAGTTACTACCAGGAGAACATTATGCGAAGAAGTTTTAGAACTTTGCACGAGGAGATTAGAATGTTGGGAGGAGGTGTTTTTCCACCTAATACAAAGATTAGCTGTTAGGAAAATCTAAATTTTCGCTGGATACTTGGAGAACATGATAATTGAGAAGGTGTGTTTTTATGTTCACCCCATTTTTTTTTTCACACTTGTATCACGATTAGGTAGTCTCGTATAGCAACCACAGAAACAGAATTCTGTGTGAAACAGATTGTTTTAGATGTCACTGTAATCTTAAAGACAGGTGATAATAATTAATTTGTTTTACTACAGAATACTTGTTTCTGTGGTTACTCTTTACAAGACTGGTTTCATAAAAATGAGCCGATATTTGTTTGCATATGGACATAATTTCATATTCTAAACACCTTTTCTTAATAACCGTTTGCAGGATTATTGATCAAAATGGCACTATACCTCAACATAAAATTATTGTTTTCTTAATTGTAATGGCCATCTTGGATTTTAAAAAGTAAAAGTGTGTTTGAAATTTTTTTCAGGTCAAGCAGGTCTTGATCCCAAAACATCAAAACGATATTCAAAAATGTTTATCGATTACATGTATAGGTGAAGTCATTTTGGGGACGCACTGTATACCATCAGGACTAAGAACAACCAATAATGTGCTTTTTTGTTGTGGAAAATAGAGATGGGAATTAATGTCCGACATTCATAGCCTAGTTTCCTGGTCGCGATCAATATTTGCGGGGCCAGACTTTTGTTCAATATCTGGACCGGATAATTCCAAGCCACCTATACATTTTAGGCTATACAGTAATACATAAGTTGTTATACTAAATAATCATTAAAACAATGTCATCTATTTGGTGCACACTAGTACCGCTATATTTAAAGAGATTAGAGTGATTAGAAAATTACCACAAAAAGTTCATCCAAGGTTTAGTGTAGCAATAGAGCCATTTTTAAGCAGCATGGGTTAAGCTAACTAGCTTCGAGTCTAATTGAAGTAACTCGCCAGGTCTGACCATATCCATATCCACTTTCAATAAATTGAATTTTGCCCGCCTCTACCAAAAAACCTCTCATGTACCAACAAAATTAAAAACTCTGTCAAATTCGTAAACTACAAAAACCCTTAACATTATATCAATTGCTAAAATTTTAACCATGATCTATTAATAGTAATAATAATAATAGTATTTATTCCATAGACAAACAGGTTTGTGTGGAAGTTGTCAACAAATATCTGAATATTTTAAATTACATTGAATATTATAGATAAAAAACAAATTACACATTACATAGCGACAAACAAGTTACATTAACCAGTAAACCAGTAATCAACAAAGTAGACAGATATAAACAAATTTGAGTACAAAACGTTACTCACTCTATAATTATTAATTATTAGTAATGTTTATCGAATTCATTTTGGATTATCAAATAATCAATAATCAAATGATTGATCCATGATTAATTGGTAATATCTTTGGGAGAAAAAGCATGATTTTTTTAATCTTATAGTTTCACTCTTCTAAAGCACATCATAGTTTTGAAATTGGTTTGCATGCATAGAAAGGATTGTGGCATACTTCTTGGTGATGGTTTTAATTTTTAAAATTTAACTTTAGTTTATAATAACAATGTTTATTAACTATATATTAGTGTAGTTGTACCCCGGGTATTGTAGGGAACTGGAGTGGGGCGTCAGGAGGGCCGCAGACAGTTTCGCTCGGTGGCCAAGCTCGCTCGAGTGCTGGGTGAAACTCAACATTGTCTTAATCAACACAGAGGATATTCAGAAGAGGTGAATCGCCAAAAACTTATCTTTCACCATTTGTGTCACTATGTGCTTACCCTTTTTTTTTGGTAATAGGTTGAATTGTGCATCAAAATACTCAGCGATGTTCTGGATTTGTTGTTTCGGAAAGATGTCGGTTCTACCGTGCACGATATTACAGAAATAATGCTTGTAGATCTCCGCACTGTTATTCAAAGTCATATAAATATGGATAAAGAAAATCCTTACTCTGTAAGTGCTACCTAATCCGAAGATCACCAAATAATAACAGTTTTTAGGGTAATTTAGTCGCAATTATGATCGATATCTTTCGTCAAATGACAGATTATCATTATGATAAGTACATCGGTCAATTCGGGACGAGAACTGATATTTTAGACTTTTTGATGGAAATTTTGTTGGTTTTTAAGGAACTCGTAAATCAGTCAGTTTTTCCATCGGATTGGTGTGACATGATTATGCTTCAAAATTCTGTGATATTGAAATCGTTGCGATTTTTCTCGCATACCATACGAGATCATTTTTTTGCCAAATTTGACAATCAAGCATGGAGTAATTTTTTCCATTGTGCTATCGCATTCATGACCCAGCCTGCGCTTCAGCTGGAGACTTTTTCGCATAATAAACGAATGCGAATCATTAAACGTTACAAAGATATGCGTAGAGAAACAGGCTTCGAAATTCGTTCTATGTGGTTTAATTTAGGTAGGCCTCTTATGTGAGAGTATTGCTTTTCATTTTCAATTTTAGGCCAATATAAGGTCCAGTTTGTTCCTAGCTTGGTCGGTTCAATTTTAGAGATGACTCTTATACCTGAAGTGGAGTTACGCAAAGCGACCATACCCATATTTTTCGATATGATGCAGTGCGAATTTTATTCGTCTCGATACGAAATGGAGAGTTATGGTGACACAAAACGCGATTCATCACATATAAAGGCGAATTTCTGCGACTTCGAAAATGAGATGATAGCAAAGTTGGATATCTTGGTGGAAGGTGGCCGTGGCGATGAGCACTTCAAAAATCTATTTCATGATATTATGATCGATTTATGCAGTCAGCATACGACCATGAAGGACGATGGTATTAAATTCGTCAAAATGGTCTCTCGTCTGATGGAACGATTACTGGAGTATCGGTCGATTATTACTGATGAAAATAAGGAGAATAGAATGAGCTGTACTGTAAATTTATTGGTAAGTAATGTGTATTTTAACAGCCATTTAATCACTATCAAAGTGATCAAATCATATGTGCATTGGTCCAAAGCGAGATAAGGTTTTTTTGGATTTCAATTTAAGGTTAAGTTTTTGGATTGTTTGCGCTGTGGTTAACATCGACATGTAGAGATGGACTGCGCGTGTCAATGCTAAGCGCGGATACTACAGGTTAGAGAGAATGGAAAACTAAGAGGCAAGCTCTCTCTATCATACCAACAAGATGCGACATACAAGCACTGGCACAGCAATGTCGATTTAATCTTAATGTGACCAACAGAAACGCAATGGAGAGAGCTAGCTTGCCTGTTATCTCTCTCATCTATAGTATTCGCGCTTGGCATTGGCACGCACAGTCCATCTCTATATGTTGATGGTAGATAGTGATTAGGATTACATTGAAAAAGGGTGGCACTAGGCTGACTGCAGCTGAGGAACTTTCATATAAAAGGTTGAGGTCACAGCTTGATTGTCACTCAAAATTTAAATAGGAATGGAAATAATTAATCATATAATATAGCATTCAAAAATTATTTTAGGACTTCTACTCTGAAATAAATCGTAAGGAAATGTACATACGTTACGTAAATAAATTATGCGATCTACACTTGGAATGTGATAACCACACTGAAGCTGCATATACTCTCCAATTGCATAGTAATTTGTTGAACTGGTCGGACGAAATGCTACCTCCTTTACTGAAAAGCAATAGATACAGTGACTGTCACACTCACCGCCAGTTAAAAGAGGCTCTCTTTTACAATATAATTGACTACTTCGATAAGGGAAAGGTGAGTAAACATACTCTAACCGCACTAGTGTTAAGCACGCTTGCAATGTAGATGTGGGAATGTGCCTTGAAAAAGTGTGAAGAATTAGCAAGGCAATATAAAGAAGAAACGTTCGATTATGAACAATTAAGCGAGTTACATAAACGAATGGCGCTCTTTTATGAAGATATAATGAGGAAGCTGCGAACCACGCCAGAATATTTCAAAGTCGCTTATTATGGGCGTGGTTTCCCCATCTTTCTGCAGAACAAAACTTTTATTTACAGGGGGAAAGAGTACGAACGTTTGGCCGATTTTTCGTCGAGAACGTTAAACGAATATCCAAACGCTGAGCTTTTGAATAAGTTAACTCCTCCAGGTGACGATATTTTGGAATCCAATGGGCAATGTATCCTTTTTTACTATTACACAGGGATTAATTTGAAATTAATAAGGTTATTTCTTTGCAAAGGATACATGGTTTACCATTACTGCTTCCTCAATTTAATTTTGGTAAGTCATAGAGGCTAACGTTGCCTAGTCTGATACACATCACATACATTTCTTAATAAGCCATTACCCGTACCAGTTTACCATGTTAACGGTACTTTCCAGTGTGGTCCCAAGTTTTCTTTTTCTACAGGTCCAAATTTGACACTTTCTTATGGAAACACCCTTTATTTTAAAAGATGGAAATGGATCTAGGTGCCTGGAGTTCAATTTTAAAGAGAAAATCAGTAATCTCTAATTGTTTGGCCGCTAGGGGGCGTTTCTCGAAGCTAGTCGATTTCTTTAATGCTCCATAACTTTCTTATTATTAAGATAATCGGTTTTGGCAAACTCTTTCTTAGAGCACTTTTTATGTAGAATCCATTGTGTTACACAGTTTTTATAGAGGATGGTTGGTTTTTGTTATACGACCCTAAATTACATTTTTTCATAAGAGCGTAAAATTTCTTTAATTTAATATATATTTGCGCTTCTTTTTAATTAAATTCGGTGCACCTTCTTTAGAGTTGTGCGTAACAAACAGAAGATGTGAAGAATTATTTACATTACTCCCTATACGACGAACCCCTATGTTCTCGGCATTAATATTTGGTTCTAAGGTATGAATTATGGCCTTGGCAGCACTCAAATCGTTTGGTGATTCTGATAACTGATACAAAAGTATGTTTTTTTTTCGCGTTCCGCGATCTCATTGATGATTGTATCGATTATTTTGATTGCTTGCCTTATCAATTGCTTCAGATCTTCAATCGTTTTGCGTTTTCTAAGAAAGATTTTGCCAAAATCAATTATGTTTAATAATAAGAATGGGGCATTAAAGAAATCGACTGCCTGCGAGAAACTAGCTGCCAAACGATTAGAGAATTCTGTTTGCGCCAGTGATTTTCTCTTTTAAATTGAGTTCCAGACACTTGGGTCCATTTTTCTCTCTTAAATAAAGGGTGTTTCCATAGGAAAGTGTCAAATTTGGACCACCCTCTACATATCTCAAATATAGACAGGGAAAGAATATTTTCGCTACAGATGAGCATTGCATGCGGGAAGAGTTCGCTAATCAAAACCGACTCACTTCTTACACCTTGTGTGTATGCAGAAAATACTGAACTTGATTATGACTTTTTTATTATTCCTCGATATTTGGTTTTTGTTAGATGTAATTTGCGTTAATTTAGAGCGACTTCGGTAGGCCCCACACATACCAGGGGACAGTTCTGTTCTACATTCTTCTGCCTGTGAACCGAGGTTGAGTGTGGCTAGAACAGGCTTTGATTATTTGGAGGTGTATTTAATTAGGCTTTCTTTAGCGCATTTCCACAAAAATAAAAAAAAAATGCGCTATTGTGGCCACTTTGTCCGTCCGTCCGCTCGTTTTGCGACGCTACTAGTTCTTTATCTTAAGAGCTATTGTTCTACTTTTTTCGCTATTTGGTTCGTTATGGTGTCGAGTCTTGTACCAAGGAAGGAATTTTTTCTGTACCGCTTACAAAAAAAGTTATTGTAAAAAAAACAAAAAAACCGTTTTTTACATGTTCCATAATTTTACACTTTTGCCGTTTATTAACGATCCTAGAGATCGTTTATAATTTTGCATTGCTATCTGTCGTCTGCATGCTGGTCTGTCCGTCTGTTCCTTTGTCTGTCTGTCCATCTATCTGTCCGTGTGAACGATAACTTTGTTTAGAAATGTTCGATCGCTTTTACATCTCCGTTAGTTATGAACTGAATTGCATGAAATTCAATATGGGCATAGCTTTAGCCATATAATACGCAATGCCAAAAGTTGAATCGAATCGATTCAAAATTCACAGTGCCCTTTTCGCATCTCGACCATTTATAAACCGAATTGCAAACTTTTTTACTTATAAAAGTATTTGAATGAAATTTGATACATAGGCACTTGTAATAAAGGAAAATCAAACGCCAATTTCAAAATTTGGTTTTGCGCATGCGCAGTGCCAACTTTTTTATTTGCGGAAGAATTTACACGAAATTTGATACATAGGCACATGGGATAAAGGAAAATCAAACGTCAATTTCAAAATTTGGTTTTGCGCATGCGCAGTGCCAACTTTTTTATTTATGGAAGAATTTAAACGAAATTTGATACAGAAGCACTTCGAATAAAGGAAAATCAAACGGCAATTTCAAAATTTGGTTTTGCGCATGCGCAGTGCCAACTTTTTTATTTATGGAAGAATTTAAATGAAATGTGATACATAGGCACTTGGAATAAAGGATCATCGAGCGCCAGTCTCAAAATTTTCTTTTGCGCATGCGCAGTGCCAACTTTTTTATCTATGGCACCATTTAAGTGAAATTTGATACTTAGGCGCTTGGAACAAAGGAAAATCTAACATTAGTTTTAAAATTTAGGTTTGCGCATGCGCAGTTCCAACTTTCTTATTTAGAAAAGCATTGAAATGAAATTCTTCTCATAAACTGAAATTGAAGTAACTCGTCAAAAATAGTGCTTCTTGTTGGGTATTAAGGGAGTGGCGCCTCCACCACCACCTCCTTCAACCACTCAACGGAATGGTTGTTCTCACACGATGTTCTTAGCATCTCGCCCGACTACCTCCAACTCATGAACGTGGGTGCTAGTGTAACGGTTTTTATGGCGAACAGATGCTGGTCCAGAACCTTGGCCAGGTGATTTTGTACCATACCCGCTTGGTTAGCCATTAGCCTATCCAGAGCGTTATTAGTACTTTGAGTTGCGTTTTGGCAGTTTGCTTGTAGCTACTGGGCGGTGCTTCAGCCTCACTAACACTTGCCTTTGGTTGGGGCTGTGGTCTGTCCGTCAGCGGTTGAGTTGGTGTTGAGTCATCTGACCTCTGCTTCTTTTTCTCTCTGATTACCTGCTTTCCCGCCTGACCGGAATTAGCTGTAAGAGCCTACCTCTGGGTAAAGGTTTGGTCACGGGACGTGGATGGTTTGGAGCTGAATGTTGGAACAGTTAGACACATTTGGGTCAGTCTGGCCTTCTTTCTTCTCTTCTGATCAGCGCCAGAGATGCACTGCGTGGTTTGGATTGTTGTTGAGGCTCGGTGACCTGTGACATAGATTGTGGGGTATCCTGGGACGCTCCCTCTGGTTTATTATACTGTTGAGCCTCTGTGCCATAAAGTATAAATTCGTTCCTTTAGCTCCCCACCCACCACGGAGCCCAACAAGGGGACGTCTATCCAGACGCTACTAGAAGAATATAGCTTGTAAAGGGTAACGGAAAACAGGCCTGATTTTGCTATGAAGTAGGTCATTGGAGAACGGCCCACCTTCAGCTATACGTCGTCTAGTATAAAAACAGTCGCAAGTAGCCGTCCACTGCAAAACTTATGTCTTTTTCTTCGCATGGGCTAGATGGAGACGAAAATATAATAGCATAATTTGTGTACACCTCACAGGCAACCAGTTTTGCAGTGGGGGGCTACCTGTGACTGTTTTTATACTAGAAGAGCAATAGTCAGTCTGCTGCCACTATCCTAAAGATGCTCACCCAGTCGGCGGTCTGACCCGATGACGCAGTCGATTGAGCATGGCGGGCTAGCCATGATCTCTCGCCTTAACCGAAATTCTGGCCAAAGTAGAGTGTCGTTGCTACTTCACGTAACTCAACTATCCATTCATCCGCTATTACGGGTCGCCTCATACGCCACAAACACAAGGGTGTTGTCTTTACTCTGGATTCTCACTTGAGACCGTCTTACGCCGGGTCGAGCCTGGCGTTATACGCCCCCTTGATCACTGAACCCACTCAAATCTCACAATCCCCAAAAATTGCGCTGAGGTAGTGTGGTTAGGGGGATTGTCTGTTTGAACTGGTTTTTCAAAGAAAGTTTTCCTCAACAAACTAAAGATATACAAATAAATCACGTCGATCCTATAATGGACGAAAAGGCCCAGAGGTTTTCTGGTAAACCAGTTGCGAATCAAATTGTAAAGTATTACAAAGTCAATGACGTACAGAAATTTCGATATTCGAGACCGTTCACCCGTAAAGACTTCAACATCGAAAGCGACAACGAATTTGCCAGTTTATGGCTGGAACGAACTATTCTGGTGACTACGTACCCTTTGCCCGGAATCCTCCGGTGGTTTCCAGTTAGCTCGACGAACACAATCGAAATTTCTCCTTTGTGTTACGCAATAGAGACTATGGAGGAGAAGAATAAAGACTTGAGAGATTCAATTATGGGGTACAATCAAGATAAGACTATGCCCATTAATCCATTGAGCTTAAAATTAACCGGTACGTATTTGACGTTCTGTACTTCGCTTATTATTTCTCTTGAAGGGATTGTCGATCCGGCGGTAATGGGCGGAACTACGAATTACGAAGAAGCTTTTTTCACCCCCGAGTACATAAAACAGTATCCCGAAAACCATGTATTAATTCAACGTTTAAAAGACTTGATAGCCGATCAAATTCCGTTGTTGGAATTGGGAATACAGGTTCATAAGGATCGTGCGCCGACGTCGTTGCTGCCCCTGCAAAAGCGATTGGAGGATTGTTTTACCAAGCTGCAGGAAAATGTTGTGGAAAAGTACGGCAAGAGGGTGCGAAGTTGAAATGTTGGTTGGAATAAGGTCATTAATGCTGTCTGTTGTAGAAGTGTGATTTAAAATTAGATCAGGTAACGATGAGGCGGCAGTTTAGCATGCCCCCTAACGCGAGGTACGCGGAAACGACGCAAATTGGAGAGTAAGTTTTTTTTTGCATTTACTGGATGTGTTAGTGTAGTATTAAGCAATGTAGATGCATGCGTAGTATGCAAAATTGTCATTTTCTTTCAAAATATTTGAATGGAAATGAATTTCTAAATGTTTATGTAGTACTGGGGTTCGTAGCAGAATACCAAGTGTAACAAGAGGTCAGGTATCATCCTTGAAACATTTCACAGCAACATTTAATTTTACTGCTTCGACACCTGCCGCTAACAGGTTTGTAAGTTTTCATTTGCTTGCATGTTCACAGTCTGCTTTTTTATGTTGCGGGATATCTTGAACTAACCTAGTTATATCTTAAAATAATTTTCATCTCCTTCTCGACTTAAATGAAATGATTGAAAATTATTTTATGGTCATTTTACTAACAAAATTTTTAACTTTTCAGGCGTGCATCACAACCAGTGGTGGTTTTAAGTCAAAATGCGCGAAACTCTACCTCATATGCCTAACTTACTAGTTATCCTTCCTAATCTTTAATTTAGTATTAATTTTGTTCTTATTTATCTGTTTTAACAATGCACTGCTGGGGACACTTTCAAGACTTACCGGTAAATATTTGTCATATAATATTTCTCGCTTTATTTGAAAAGTAGTAGATTAATAATTCTCCATTAAAAAAACGTATCATTTCTAATCGCATGCTGTTTTGATAAGTAAGATTCATTAATTATTAACATGGGATTGTCCAGTAAATTTACAGCAGTGTCATCTTTTGTCAAAAGTAAAATGACTTACCCAAAGGCTGCAAAAGGGGATTATTGTTATTGTCGCTCTTTTGATGCTACTTAAAAATGACACCTCTTATTGTGATTGACAACACTATACACATCTTCAAAAATATGGCCTAAAAAATGTAATATTGACTTATTTATCTTGTAATTAGTATCATAACTATTGCCAAAGTGAACTTAAAAAAACTCATTAAATTCAAAAAATTTAGATTATGATAGTAATTGTTGATAGCGGTGCTCTGGTCAGTAGGGGAGAGACCAATAAAAAGTGTAATCATAAAAGATTTACAAAAGGCGCATTTCAATCAGGCATAGATCATTGGAAGCCACTTCTTCATATCAAAAGAAACATTTCTAAATCCCTCCAACAAAAACGCGAAAAAGTTTCGTTTTTTCGTTTTCGTTAGATATGATCCTTAAAAATCCATAAAATTCATTTCTTGGACATCAAACTAAAGAGTTTCCAAATGAAATTAGTGCACAAATAACACTAAATGCTGCGACGAACTTGGGGTCGTTCGCGCACACTCGGCGAACTTCAAAATTTAAACAAACAAATTATAGAAATTAATATACGAGCGGCAGTCGGCGGCAACCTGGGTGTTCTGTCGGCGGAACAAATGGAAGGACGGATGAACTCGAGCGCCACCAAGCGAAAGGCCTCGCGAGTCGCGCCTGGTCCAGGTCGGCGATAGCAGCGGCCTGGCGAATAGGTCTCTGAAGCAACGGGTAAACGGAACCGGAGAAATGGAAAATTCAGAAATCGAACGGTTCAGTAAATGGCGGCGGTCACTTCGGAAAAACTAAAACAAAATTACGGCAATCTCCCTAGCGGGAATGAATGCAACCAAGCACAAATCGACGGAAATGCCAATACAAGAAAGCGAACTATATTCCCCCCTTGTAATTAGTGAAACTGAAACCAACCAAAAAAACTTACCTTGCAATTAGTTGCTATAGTTACGGTGCGGTAAACTTAATTCAAAAGCAAAAATTAAACGGTCTGAATGCAAAATAAAATTTACGGACAATATACAAATTTGATACGGGGAAACACAAAAGGCAAAAGATGCAACAGTAAAAGCGTTTATGTTTCGGTTAAACATTAAAGGCAATAGATCGATGATTTAAATACGGTACGGCTACAAAAGTTCAAAATTTCGATATTTACAAAACGAAGCTTGCGAAAAAAAAAAAAAAAAGATCCTATTTTTAATTAAATACGCCTTTTCTCGACATCGGAAAAATATGGGACCGGTGTCAAACTTCAAGTTTTTTAAGAGCGCACCTAACGGATGTTATCTCGACCTATCAGCGGTTGTTATCTGTAACTCATTCACCTAATTACGTGTTAATTATACTTATCCAAATAGTTGGAATGAAATTTCTAAATTCGGCAGTCCAGCAATACTCTTTTGTTCCTTGGAATTGGCGCAATCTGTTATCACGTTTATATTTTCCTGTGCGACCTTGCCTGTTTCAAGCCTGGATTGTCGTATACCATTAGAAAATCGATTAATTGCTATGGGCCGTGAAATTGTCGATGCTGATAAAAAGGACGTTGAACTAAATATGTACGTTTCCAAAATGTATTAAAGAAGTAAACAAAAAATCACTATCTAAACTTCTTTGGAGTCGATACTTTTAGACTGCAAGTCATAATGTAGACAATGGATAGACTGCTTAGCCTAGTCGCTTCCTTCGCCTCAAAACAAGGAAGGAAAATAAAACTTTATACATTGGTTTTACGATATGGTTTCTATTTTATTTAAAAAAAGGTGCTATTGTTTGCGCTTTGTCCGTCCGGACCCACTTCTGCCATTTTGAACTACTGAATCGAAATAAATTAGTTTATACAAACTAACTATAACTTTCCCGCGTGACTCTTTTTCAAGACAGTGGCCTGGGGGGGGGGGTAAGAAAAGGTCTCAACGAAAGGAAGCGGCTCAGTTCGTAAATATTCCTCGAGAATAATAGCTATTATTGACTTGTGATATAATCTACTATTAACTTCATCCCAAAATATGTGGAATATGTTTTTAAGCATATTTAAAATATTGCTACAACTTAAACCTATAGTAATTAGTATCATTATTCCACACGTTTGAGGCTTATACACTACACATCACAAAACTTTCATCTGAGTCATATTACATATTTTTATAGTAGGTCCTACATTAATTTACCTTTTTGCTTAATGGAAATCTTTAAGAGGTGTTAGCTTATATGACGTAACCCTGCTTTAAGTTACAGGATATGCCCATATTGGTTATGTATGCTTTTTGTTTTACTTAACCTTGTTTTGCTTATCGTAGCAAATCGTCTTCCAATTACACCAGCAAAAGTAGCTTAGTATCGCCAACAAAAAGTTTAACAAGTGCGCCATCATTAACTTACAAAAATAAAAATAAAACGCCCAAAGAAAAAAGAAGAGGTAGTAAAGTTGAAACAACATCCACGTCACCAAACAGTGGCGCTCAATGGTATACAACCGATGAAGTAACGCCCAATGGTAACCCCGTTTTCGAATTACGCCAAGAGGTAACCATTCACTTGCACACTCATATATTTTCAACCTTATTCTAGCTCACACCCAAAAGACCTCTACGGTCCGAAGTGGAACGTGAAAAACGTTTAAGTAGGCCACCCAGCGGACAATTTTCCAGACCATCCAGTTTGACAGTAATATTACGCACAAATAACAGTTCTGGTAACAGTAGCAATAGAGATTCAATAGGTAAGGTCAACATCAAAATACTCGATCTTGACCTTTAAGATTACTTAACACTCCAGGCACGACCGATTCCAGCATCAGTGAAGAAGATTTGCTACCTCCGCCGTTGCCTACAAAATCACGTGAAGCAGACTACTGCAATTTACCAAATAATACCTGCGAAAATACAAGTTTTCTTTATACGTACCGAAACTCGTTGCGATGTTCGTCGGTGCATACAAAGCTACCGCCGCCCGAACCGATCGACAATGACGATCCTCCCCCATTACCTCCACCAAAACCACCCAAAAACAAGTGCCTTTAGTACAAAGCTTAATTAAATTTTGTTGTGCATTGGTTATTTAAACACACTCTTCCTACTCAAAGATATTACTTAGTAGCTTTGCATTTGTAAATTATGTTTTTTATACAGAGATTTATTTGTATATACATTTTTGCTATTATTGTACGTAACAAAACACCAATTGATTGTTACCCAAGTGCCATTATTATACAATTTTTGAGCGTTTTTTTGAAAGTAGTTATAAGTTTTTTAGGTAGATATTGTAAAAATGCATCGCAATATTATAACCAAAGATTACAAGTATTAGAGGAGATATATAAGAAATTTTATTGTTTGTGATGTTTTTCCTTTTTACAACTTATTTAGTAGACACTGTAAATTTTTGAAAGTATTAATGAAGTTTGAAATGATTTGATTTTTTTGTAGGGTGGGTCTCAAGACTGCCAAACTTGCAATTTAATATAGGACTATTACTTTGTAATGACAATCAGAAGAATAAAATTTCATTTATTTTGAAATATGAGAAACAATGTCAACCTATCATATTCCTTTTTTTGTTTCTTGGTTGTTTCTGAAATGATAACTAGGAATCCTGCATCTGGTTGTTGTTTTTATTCTGATCAGAGAATGTTTTGCTAATGTTCCAAATTTACTTGTTCTACGGTTGCATGGTTTATCCCCTCCCTATCATTGTAGTACAGTAGGTGCACCCAGTTGTCGGACGAAAACACGTTGTGCCCGCGCATGACGTCACTAGTTACATCTGTCACGTGATCCCATAAAGATTCAATGGTGGGACTCGTTTTCGACGTATAATCTGCATTGTGGTGCATATTATATTTATCGTACATACAGGAATATGTGTAGTTGATAGTCCTGCATTGCAAACACTCGTGTTTTTGCTTCTATTAATAGTGAATACCTTTTACTTCCGCTTTCATTACACCGCGAGGATACCGAACATTTTGATTGATTACAAGCCCTAGTCTACTATATTTTCAAACTGTTTAAAAAATATAGGTATATGATCTTCATTTTCCATTTACGTACACGCGCTTGGCGCACCATTTGAACAATACCTCTACTTACATTTTATCTGCTTTGCATTTCATTGTAATGTTTTTGTGCGAGCTTGCATTTGTGTATGTAATATTATATACAGGGTGTTACACGACCGTTCGAAAAAAAAAAATCGGGTTGTAGAGGGCATCAAAACAAGCACTTTTTCCAAATAAATCGAGGGTCCAACGTGTTTCGTTTGGGAGCCACCCCCCAAAGAGTGTTGAAATCTGCCTTTCTTCTTTAATTTTTTTCTCAGCAACCATAAGAGTTACAAAGTCGGGTGGCATGTCTTTGAATAGGTTTTTGGGTATGCTCTTTCCGATTTTGCAATTTTTTTTTCAAAATTCCTACCCCTAAAGGGCGCACCCCTAAACTAGGGTGCAAAAAAAATTCTGATTTCGACGAAATTTGGTATCTGGGGTTTTTTAACATGAAAATCACGAATCTGAAATTAGTTTTTGAAAATTCGAAAAAAAAAGTTCCACTGCAATTCTTGGCGGGACAACGAAAATAGAGATAATTCCACGAAATTTGTTGTGTACATACTAAACGAGTTAAGGAACAAAACTGTCGAACTGTATTTTGTTATTTGGAATTAATTCGGTCATTAAATGATTAAAAAATTCGATGTATCGATTAAAACACCTACCAAGGTATCTTAAAGCGCTGATCGATTGTTTATTATCTAAATAAGGTGGGGGAAAAGTTTTATTCAGTTGAAGATAATCTTAAAGGTCACGGTTCATTTTTTCTAGAAAACATTTGGCAGTTCTGAAAAGAACTTTTTTTGTTTTTAGTGATCAGTAACGGACTTCACTTCTTCCAAAAATGAAGCGATATGCTTATGCAACATTTTCAAAAATGCCACCGCCAGCAGCCACGCACAATCTGCATCTCCTTGGAACAGAATTTGACGACTTCAAAACCATCATAGGATTGGTTTTAATAACTTCTGAAGCTGCCATCACGCGAGCAACCAGTTCTTCCACCGAATCGATTATTCCATTTTCGCTATACACTAAATTTTTCAGGTGCCCCCACAAAAAAAAATCTAGTGGCGTAAGGTCGGGCGATCTCGGTGGCCACGCTACTGGACCACCTCTTCCGATCCAACGATTGGGGAAAGTAGCGTTCAAGTGATCGATGACGGCACGATTGAAGTGGGGGGGTGCGCCATCATGTTGGTACCATAGTCGTTGACGCAGTTGCAGCGGTAGCTCTTCCAAATAATCAAATAAGGTTTCTTGCAAGAACCTTAAATATTGCTCTCCATTCATTCGTGGAGGCAGCATGTACGGCCCTAAAAGATGCTGTCCTACAATTCCTGCCCACAAGTTAATGGAGAATCTCCATTGACTTCTTATAGGAAGGACAGCATGTGGGTTCTCGTCTCTCCATTCGTGCCGGTTCTTAACATTAACATAGCCATCTTGATGAAACGTGGCTTCATCCGTAAATAAAATATGTAGATGAATGAAAATCAGGGTTCCCACGACGACGTCTTGCAATGAAATGGCAGAACTCTACTCTAAGACCATAATCCGTTGGATGCAGCTGCTGTACTTTTTGAATGTGGTACGGGTACAGTAGTTGTTCTTTCATCACACGCCATACAGCGACGTGGTTCGTACCAGTTACACGTGATACAGCCCGTGTGCTAGTGGAAGGATTTTCCTCAACTTCTTGTAGGACCTGCTCTTCGAATTCAACATTCCTACCAACTGGCCGTGCCCGTGCGGCATAACTCAGGGATCCTGTTTCTACTAAGCGGCGATGCACCTCAGAAAACACTCTACTACCAGGAAGCCTTCGGTCAGGAAATCTCTCTCCGTACAATCGTCGAGCCTCCAAACAGTTTCCATCAGCCAACCCATACATGTAATGAATGTTTGCCAATTCGAAATTCGAATAGTTTCTATCCATCTCGAATAGAACGGAAGAAAAAGAACGCAACACAAAAAACGACGTAACTGACGTTTTACAATAAGGACGAACCTAATAAGTAAACATTCCATTGTTTTTAGGTAAATTGATAATTGGAAGAAATAAAAATAACAACTAACTTCACATTAATTTAATGTACCTTTTCGATTTGTCCTTAAAAGGAGCGTGTTCTTTTGGAAGTTATTTTTCAACCTAAGATTATGAAAATTTTTGATCATAGTGAAAAAGTATCATACGGAAAGTGATTTGACTTTTTCCCCTACCTTATTTAGATAATAAATAATCGACAGCGCTTTAAGATACCTTGGTAGGTGTTTTAATCGATACATCGAATTTTTTAATCATTTAATGACCGAATTAATTCCAAATAACAAAATATCGACTCAAACCGTTAATCTTTTGTTTTTGCGACATAGTCAACCAACACATGCGAAATTATGGCTTACTAGTAGGCTTGGGACACTTCGCGACCCGAAGGACCAACATTCAAATGAGTATAACTTTTGTTTGAAAAGTTATTTTAAAAAACTGTACGACAGTTTTGTTCCTTAACTCGTTTAGTATGTACACAACAAATTTCGTGGAATTATCTCTATTTTCGTTGTCCCGCCAAGAATTGCAGTGGAACTTTTTTTTTCGAATTTTCGAAAACTAATTTCAGATTCGTGATTTTCATGTTAAAAAAACCCCAGATACCAAATTTCGTCGAAATCAGAATTTTTTTTTGCACCCTAGTTTAGGGGTGCGCCCTTTAGGGGTAGGAATTTTGAAAAAAAAATTGCAAAATCGGAAAGAGCATACCCAAAAACCTATTCAAAGACATGCCACCCGACTTTGTAACTATTATGGTTGCTGAGAAAAAAATTAAAGAAGAAATGCAGATTTCAACACTCTTTGGGGGGTGGCTCCCAAACGAAACACGTTGGACCCTCGGTTTATTTGGAAAAAGTGCTTGTTTTGATGCCCTCTACAACCCGATTTTTTTTTTCGAACGGTCGTGTAACACCCTGTATACTCAAATAAACCTAAATTTCACCGACAGATACACAATAGTGCTTTTCCGTAACCTCTTCCCCATTGAATTTAAATGGTGATAGCCAAAAAACACACGAAAGTGGAAAGTATATCGTTTCACAGGTAATTACAGATTAGTTTGTGGGCTTTACTTTACCATATACAATGACTTTACGATCATTATTATCACTCCTCATTCTTTCTTTCTCTAAGGTTTCATGGGTATGTATGAAGCAACTTTAGTTGTAGAGTAATTGATTTGTATGACTAACGTACCATTGATTTTTAAAATTTGGTTTGGCATTGGCACTAGTCATCTGACTCAATGTTTTTAAGGTTAGAGAATTGTCAGAGCCAAATACCTTTTTGGAAGTTTTAAGCCAAATTGCTTTACTTTTGGAAAATTGAAATGCCGAATTTAAATATTTATTAACGTTGAGTGATTATATTCACAGGTTATAGCTATTGAAAATTAATTTTGATTATTCACAAAATTTGAATGTCTTCCATTAGGTAGCTAGAAAAATGTCTGATTATTTAAAAGTTGGCCAACGAGTTGAAGTTAAGGACCGCGATGTGCAGGGCGTAATAGCTTTCGTCGGCCCGACTGGTTTCGCCACCGGGACTTGGATCGGTCTCGTCTTAGACGAACCTAAGGGAAAGAATAATGGCACTGTCAAAGGACAACAGTATTTTAAGGTAACTTAACTTCAGCTATGCGTTAAATGAAGTCTTTATTGAATAGTGTGAAGAAAACTATGGCTCATTTGTACGATTGGGCCAAATTATATTTTTGGATGATGAGGGGAAGCCGATTCCTGTTGAAATCACCAGTCCCGAAGACAGCACTTTGGCCAAAACGCGTGGTCGACAAGCGTAAGTGGTTATCTATTATATTATTAAACTTTCATAATGTTCCCTACTTTTATGCTAACTAGTATTGCTGCAAAACCTAAACCTACCACGTAAGTTGCTAAACATGGTATTGATTGTATGCTTTCATCAGATTTTACAATTTTCATGTCCATTCATTTTCATTTAGGTACTTACCTATAACAATTGCGAAGATTGAGGGGTTGGTGCCATCCTAATTTTTGACTCGCAACTATTTAAACTACACTGTTGTTACATTTTAAGGTTGGCTTAAAACCCGCTGTAGCTCTTTATTGGCTAATGTTTGATGTTTCACATGTGTAACCCTAGATCCACATGTAGTATTAGGCCGGATGTCCACCGCATCGGAACGACCAAGATCGGTGCGATTTGAATCGCCCGATAAAGATCGCGCGCGTGTGCTCCTATTGAAGCCTGTCCACAGGCTCGATTTTTGTCGGGACCGATCGAAATCGCAACCGACTATTTTCGCCCGACCCGACGTTCTTGAACGATCATTTGTCGGCAGTCGTGTGTCATAATAATCAAAAGTGCTGCATTTAAATTTGTGTTCATGATTCGCAAGTTCATGGGCACAAATGAAAGCACCTCTGTTTCTTTTATTAGTTATGTACGGAAGAACCCAATAACTGTGGCGGCGAATTATCTTTCGCCTGTGGTGCAAAAGCATGACAACTGCTTCACTTGACATTTTGTTTAATGTCAACTGTCAACCCGATAAAAATCGTTCGAAAGGCGATCTTCCTATGAACATGAATTGCCAATTTTAGTCGGCCCGATCAATCTGGATACGACTACAGTTGGACCGATTCTCGTCGCCCCGATTCGGTTGACATCCGGCCTTAGTGAATTTGAGATCTGGCACGATTAGAAATTCCAATTCCGCAAGATCACAATATTTTCAATACCTACCCCAATCTGGGGTAGTTTTCGGAAAAAATATTGTTTAAATCGGATAATTAAAAAGCGTTGAAAACCACTAAGATGTGATCATGAGGTTAATCAACACTGGTTGGTATCGTATCAGCGTGAGTAAAGTATTATAAGCAAACTGTAAAAAGCTACCCTTTGTTCTCTCAGACTCATACAGAACCATATTTTATGTTATGTGACTCTAATCTATCTAATCTTGTAGAAACACGCAAAAAAGGACTTTTAGCTGCTCTCTGAGTCTCTTTTGTTAGGATGGTTTCTTGAGACATTTTTTTTAGACAGATTTCCCGTATTCCTGTCCAAAACGACCAAATGAGTGATATTTTATGTTTAATACAGATAGTAAGCCAACTGGTTCGTGCCATTTCTTGATGGTGCTAAAAAAGATGTACCGGAATATGCTGCCCCCTGGTTCAGAGTAGCTCCTTAGGTCTTAGGAAAATACATTCATTATTGACTTTCCAAGATCACAGCATCGGTTACTTCACCATCGCTGTCATATGAGGAAGATGAAGAAACTGTTTGGACCTGTAGGGTATCTGTTAGTCCCGGTGATATTGTTTGGTTCTCTCTTGCTCAGTCTGGGGTTGCATTAGAGTGGAATATCAGGAAATCTTAATCAGATTCACAGTTGGTGGTATCAGCTGGGTTAAATTTGTAACGTTCCGTTGAATGTACTCTTTGTTTAAGTAACTGACTGAATGCGCTCTTAGTGCGTTAGGAGTAGTTGGTACCATTGGCATTGAGATTATATCACCTTTGATTTTGTTATTGAAATGGCAGGTAGAGCTTTGCGAAAAATGTTGATTTGAATGGGAAAATTCCAGAGTCATCACGATAAAATTCTTTAAATTAACTACCTAAGCGTCTTCACGCGAATGGCGTGGTGGCAGTATCTTCTTTAGGTAAAGTTTTCATAGAATTCCTTTTTGAGAACACATTTCTTTTTAGGTTATGCCATACGGTTTAATTTAAATTACCTATTTTTGTTTTACATATATCGTAATCCGAAACCCATTTATTAATGGGGTACGTAAGTTCGAATTAATTGGAATTAGGTCTGATTTTGGTGGTGTGGTTTTTGGATGTATTTCTCTTTGTACGTTATGAGCATTGGGGTGATCATATTTAAATAAGGACCGTGTTCTGGATGAAATGCAAACACCCGGTTTCGATTAGATGGAATGGATCTATTACATTGTATCTAAGATCAAGGAATCGCTAAGCAAATGTTATCTCAATTACCCGAAATTGCAAACGTTCAAGCATTGTATTTAATAAATACAATGGTTCAAGTAACCTGTTGGTAATCGCTTTTGACGTTAGTTTATCTCGCTGAAATTATCTAAAACGTCGATATTTGATGAAATTTTGTCTAAAAAGTGCTGATTGCAATAACTACCTACCTCAAGCTATATGAAGCCAAAGAATCACGCAAAAAATCATATCTCGAGAACGAAGCGTTTGCGGACCCACGTTCATAGGATTTTTTTGATATTTTCATCTAAGGGCTAGATAGTAATATTTTGTTCCTTTCCCTGTACATGATACGCGTACATAGGTATGGACTTATTTTACTATATGGCAGTGGTTCTCAAAGTTGACTGAGTTCTGACCCATCTAACAAAAATTTCCAATTTTGGGACCCACCTCTTAACTTTAACTAATGTTATTTACATTTTTAGGAATTATAAAATTTATCACTTTGTATTTCTTTATGTCTGTCTTATACAGTAGTGAATCGCCCATTATGACCCATTCAATAATAGTTTGGGAAATATTGCTAATTTTTGTTTCATTTTCACTATGGGGATCTTCTAACCCGTAACAGATACAAAGTCGCTTGAATGGGTAAAGCGAGGGGTAAAGTTATGCTGAATTTTATGCTGATAAAGGTGGGTCCAGGTGAAAGGGAAAAACAACGCAGACTAAAAAATCTTGTTCTGGTTTTGGCAAGCTAAAGAAATAAAATACTTGATAGAGATAGAACATAAAGAATAATTGACGTCACTATCGAGGTGATTTAATCAATGATCTCAAAAATATTACAAATAGGATACTGTAATATATTGCTGTGTTTATTTCATCTGGGAGGATGACATTTTCGGACATGTTAATTAAGATGGACAAGGGCGATTTCCTTTTGTGTAATTAACATTCATAATTAAATTTTATTATTTGTCGTTGGTCTATGTAACAGCATGGAAATTATTGTCATACGAGAAAACGGTCGAGGTTGTTTTTGTTTACTTTTTTATTTTATTTAATGTAGAAATTTCTGAGAATTGTGTATCAGTCTTTATCTGCTATCAATTGTAAATGCTTAATTTAATTGACAGGTGGATGTGATTTATCGCCTTTTCTGTGTAGTTAAAAGAGATGAATTTTAATTTTTCCTAGAAATTAAGTTTGGATTTCTGTCTTAATGTCTGATAAGAAATTGTTTAGTAAAATTATTCGACCTCTATTATTTTCGTCTATTAACGTAAGTTGAGGGAATATTTTCTGTTGTCAACTGCGTATGATTGGTTGTTATAATTTTAAGAAGAAGGGTTTCGCTTTAAATAAGACGTGAACAGGGATAGCGTCGCTTTATGCCGCGTTTAGGGCCATAGTGCGGTTAATTTAAATTGACTTTTTGAGTTGAGAGCGGGACTACGTTTCATTTTTTGCCACGAGTCACGGCCAGCTAGTTTTCATTTGAAGTCGCGGCCAGTATTAAAAGTATCGTCTAAAGTGAGTTTGAAGATTGAAGAAGTTTAGTTTGTAAGTGTGTTGTACAACGTGACTCATTTTGAAGTTGAGTGTGTTTTTTGATTGGAACGTCCTTGTCTACCCGTTAATAATAATATGCTTTTGTAATTAATAAATTTTTTATAACTATTTTGAAGTCTTTCGGTGGCAGTTTGATTAAATGTTTGGGCAACTTGTTTAAAAGATTTTATCGAAAACCAGTATGTAATCAAACGTTAATGAAGGAGTCGACGAAATAAAAAAAATTACGTTTGAATTCTGGTCGTAGCGGCCGTAAGAAAAGCGCGTACTGCAAATCTGTAACAGACAAAAACACAAACAAACAAACAAAAGGAGTAGTGAATCGCGCTACACATAAAATATTGCGAAATAGCAATGCTAACGTATGACACGGAGACAATCGGATATAAAAACTGTAATTAATACTCAATAAGGATCAATATTTCGAATGACTTTTTTACACTAGCAAAAGTTTTGTTCGACCACGGATTTCTCGTATAATATCAAGTATCAAAGCATAAACGTGACGGTAATTCAAGAAAAGCACTTTATGATGCACATATAACTAATTTGAAACAAATGAAAGAAATATAACTGCGCGAGCAAGATAAACCTAAAGAAGGGATAGAATTAGGTGCAGAAAGTTACACAGCGTGCGGTCTATCAACAAGACAAAGAAGTATCGTATAATAAACTTATAACACTAGGATTGTTCTAACGACAAAACAAAGAACTATATGTAATAAGGAATCTATACTAAGACAATAACAAATTTACTACAGGAATTAACTTGCATCTAAAACGGATTACAAAGAAGATACCTAGATGGCGTAAGGATACTAAATTTAGATTATGAGCAAAAAAATTAAATAAAAGTACGAATCGAAGGTTACCTAAGCGGAATCTAAATCAGTAAAGGGAAAAAAAACGGTAACATAATATAAATTGGAATTTGCAAACGAGGGTAATCTAATCGGGACACGGTCAACTCGCCAAGGGCGACTCGCCACCGGACCACTCGCCACCGACCGACTAGCCAATGAGACAACACGACAACTCGCCAACGGGACAACTCGCCAATGCGACAACTCGGCAACGGACAACTCGCCACTGCGACAACTCGCCAACGAAATATTTTCCTGTTTAATGTGTCATACAAATGCATCCCACAAATGCAATAGTCAATTTCCCTAATTTTGTAAAAAAAGTTTATCGAAAAATTGTAGACACGACACATTAAACAGGGAAAAATATTTCGTTGGCGAGTTGTCGCAGTGGCGAGTCGTCCGTTGGCGAGTTGTCGCTTTGGCGAGTTGTCCCGTTGGCGAGTTGTCGCGTTGGCGAGTTGTCCCGTTGGCGAGTTGTCCCGTTGGCGAGTCAGTCGGTGGCGAGTCGCCCTTGGCGAGTTGACGCGTACCGATCTAATCGTTGATTCTAATTGCCTGTAACTGATTGTGTCCAGACTGACCTCAGCTTTGTTGCCTATCAAATTTGCCTAATCTACTTCACTGCACTATTACTTGTACAGTATTCTCTTGGATTTTCTGTAAGAAGTAATATAGACATTATACGTTGTTTTACTATTGTGCGATATTATGGTGTGTCAACCATAACCGTAAGAATTTGACTGTAGATTTAATATCGTTCACTCAGGCGCACATGTTGCAATTATCACATACAGATATTGAACATTTTAAAATAACGATGAAAGCATTTAATTCTTTGTAGTATTTACAAAATTTCATTTCTTCATTTTGTATCCTTTGCTGCTTGGACAGAGTGCGAAGAAAATCTCCTCAAAAAAGTATATCTTCATTGTCAGCATCGAGGTACACCTTTTTTATTTATGTAGAATTTTTAGCACAGTACGGCTTTCTTATTTAATCGTGATGGAAAGTATGAAGGTCTAAAGTAAAATCTACTTTTGATGTTTTCATATTGTCATCAATTTTCAATTTGTTAGTAATTTCACCTATTGATTTGTAACTTTCACAAACATACCTTCAGTTTTTATTTTGACTATCTCACCATAGAATAGGCTAATTTGCAATGCTCGAGTATCTACTGATCAGTGAGTTACTTATCATTACTAATCTAGAGATTTTCTAGCAGCTCTCGAATATCTCTGGCAAGTAGTCGGCAATCTCTAGCTGGAAGTCGTCAGTCATTAACAGGTAGTCGTCAATCATTGGTCGACAGTAGAAGTTACTTGGCATCTCCTGTTGTTGAAAAGTCTGCAGATACTGAGCAACCAAGTCAAATACCAAAACGGGCATCATTCATAGAGGTGTGTGTGTGTGTAGTATTTACAATAAAATCTCGAGAATTCTCAATTTCAGACTGGTTTTGTGGAAACTTTGAAACCCCAATTTACCCCGGGTCAAGTTATTACTAGTACCGCTCCTCCGAGTGGGGTCGAGGAAAAGCTTTCTCAGTTGCAGTTACAGCAAGAAGTTGACAATCGAAGTTTGCAAATTAAAGATCTCGAAGAAAAATTGGAGACCTTGCGCATTAAAAGGCACGAAGATAAAGAGAAATTAAAAGACTATGACAAACACAAGATTCAGGTATGTTGGTGGTAGTTTTCGACTCCGTTGATTGATGTTTGTCACTTTGCAGTTGGAGCACTTGCTCGAATTCAAAAACAAAATCATGGAGTCGCAGGCAAGTCTCCAGAGGGAGTTGCAAAAGGCAAAGTTGGAAGCAAGAGAGGCGATCGAGGCGCGAGAGCTGCACGCGGAGGAAATGGCGGATCTTGCCGACACTATAGAAATGGCGACGCTCGACAAAGAAATGGCGGAGGAAAAGGCGGAAACGCTTCAACTCGAATTGGATGCTTGCAAGGAAAAGCTGGAAGAGGTTACCTTGGACCTGGAAATCTTAAAGACCGAAATGCAAGAACGAGCAGGTAAGTTGCATTACAGTTGGAACACTTAATCACAAATCCATAGGAGGAATATCTGGCGGTGAAGCGTCGCCGTCGTCCTACGACTTGAAACAGCTCACCCAACAAAATGAGCGGTTGCGAGAAACTCTCGTTAAAATGCGCGATCTCTCTGCCCACGAGAAGCACGGGAGCCAAAAGTTGATTAAAGAGATCGATCAGAAAAATTCGGAAATAGCAGAATTGGGTAGGACGAAGGAAAAATTGAGTTCAAGGGTCGAGCAGATGGAGCAGCAGATCGCCGATTTACAGGAGCAGGTCGACGCCGCTTTAGGCGCCGAGGAGATGGTAGTTATTTTGGGAGATCAAAAGTTAACGTTGGAGGACAAAGTGGTGAAACTGGAGGAGGAAATCCGTGAGCTGGAGGCTTTGCAAGATATGAACGACGAACTGGTTGAGAGTAATGCGGAGCTTGAAGCAGATTTAAGGGAGGAGTTAGATCTGGCTCATGGTGCTACGCGTGAGGTAATATACGAAATAGTTTTGGTGCATTTGCATCGAACGTTTGCAACATCATTTGTTTAGATATTGATTCTTGACAATTAGAACGCACTAGCATTGTAATTACACAATCCACGCGTTGTCAAGATCATTTTTAATTTATTAGCCCGGTCAAATAGACGTAAAAATACTGATCAAAGAACAAAAACTCCGACAGCTGAATTTTGGTTGAGACCTTGGGTACGGTATTAGAAATAAAGGGCCAAAAGTCCGAATAGATATACTATGTGTGCTAAAAGTTATTCAAGGTCAAAGGTTCGATTTTTTGGATTTTTCTCGACAACTGTGACTGTTAGCAAACATATAGTTCAGACAAAAATTGTAGATCACAAAATTATATATAAAAATAGTTCTTATACTTTTTCTCATAAGGTATCGCCGTTCTAAGGGTTGAAGGATTTACATTCCACATGATATGCGTACAAATGCCACGTATATACACAGTCAGGCACTTGACAAATAAAAGTGCCTATTTGTGTCTTTTATACAGTGAATTTTTTTTAAATGCGAACATAGGAGTTTGCATGCAATGTAATTTCCCTATGTTCGATTTAAAAAAAAACACATCAATCTATAGAGTAGTTCAAATGAGTAGTAGATACAATTGACAGCTGTCATATTTTTAAAAATACAGCCGTCCAATTTAATTACGAAATCGGTTAGGTTATTGCTTAGAATGTCAAGGAGGACACTTCGAACATTTATTGTAATTGTTTTCGGTATTTATTTTCTTATTTTTCATTTATGTATTGAATAGATCAAATTAGTAGAATACCAGGTGCACATGACCTACAAATAATTGAAGGTTGGTTCACAATGAGTTGTGGTGTCAGTGCGTGACCTGTGAGATCAAGTGATCGTAAGCTTAAGAAAAATGTATCCTAAAGTTGCTATGGCCACACATGGCTTCTTTAAAAAAATCTTACCGAGTGCTCTTCATCATAAAGACTATGACTTGTTATTCATAGTCACACAAGTTGCGCGATTTGGGAATGTGAACCGCGCACATCTCATAGATTGATGTGTTTTTTTTAAAATCGAACATAGGGAAATTACATTGCATGCAAACTCCTATGTTCGCATTTAAAAAAACCTCACTGTATGTACTTATGAAATATACAATTCAGAGAATATACACTCAAAAGATACTCAGTCCTTTATCTACTACCTGCAGGACCGCGCGATTTCTGTAAAATATTACAACCGCTCTCTGTTTCACAGGTACAATACATTTACATACAATACAAATATAGCAGACCGCACTCTCTCTGGCAGCCTTCACAGTTATTAGTCGTGGAATGGAAACTTTGATTGATGCAAGTATCAAAAGAGCTTATTTTGCGGCGATGAAGCGGATGAAGATCCTTCATCGAGTAAGAAGAACGGGAAGAAGAAATCTAAGAAGACAGGACTGTTGAAGTCAAATTTGAAGAGTACAAATCAGATTAAAATATTAACAGAAATCTACAGTTTAAACTATCATCTATATAGCAATTTCAAAATCAATAATCTTCATGCTGTAAGTACAGTATTTTCCCATAAAAATCCGTCATAACAGATCGTGAATAGGCCTACCGGGGAAACCACGTTAAAAAACGCGCCAAGTATACTACCTCACCGGCGGCGGTGTGGGAATGTGTAGAATGTAACTCCTTCAAAGGGCAATATCTTAGGAATGGTGATTCTTAAAGAAAAAAGTATAAGGATCATTTTTGTAGTTCATTTTATGATCTACAATTTTTGTCTGAGCTACATGTTTAATAAAACCTACCGGTTTCGAGAAAAATCCAAAAAACCGAAAATTTTGACATTTGATCTTGAATAACTTCGTTAGCACAGATGGGATCTATGGGTACTTTATTTCTACTGGTGTACCCAAGGTCTCTACCAAAATGCAGCTCTGTCGGAGTTTTTGTTATTGGGAATGTTTATTTTGAGCGAACTATATTACTTGGTATGATCTTATCATTCAGAACGTTCCTTTGATGTTTCTTGTCCCTGTTCGGAGTTGTAGGTGAATGGGGCATTAGGTCGTTGTGATATTTCCATGCTATAGGAGTGGTGGTGTTCCTACACTATGAAACAGCGGTAGGTGTTTAGGTCAATACTATTGACAGCGGTACAGCAGGAGTATTTCCACGCTATAAGAGCGCTGGTGGTCCTGCACCATGGTACAATAAGGCAAGGTATGCCTATAAAATAGAGGTCTCCAGATTTTTCAAACTTAGGGCCACATTAATTGCTATTCAATTTCTCAAGGGCCAGAACATATCGACATCATATTTTCACCAGTATTCTTAAATTAACCTGCAATCAGTTCTGCAGACTTTGTTAGCAGTCAAATGATGCGAAGCTATATTGGCATAGTACTGCTAGTGCCATCTCCTGTTTGTATCTATATCTATATAAACTTCTGATCGGGCCAATTGATAAAAGTAGCTACAACTTTCAAGTACAGCCGACCAGATTTTGGCTTGCTGGCCGTAGTTTGGAGAGTCCTGCTATAAAGGAACGCAAATTCAAGTTTGCGAAGATGACGTATTTATTCCAATGACGTGACAAGAATCACCGCCAAGTTTGAAAATACCATAGGAATTAGAAGTATTGCGTGTAATGAACCAATAAAAAACACTGGTCACATTTGCAATCCTTGGAAGTCTCATGTGATCCCAAAAATTTATATTGCTTACAAAATTACATTGGCTACATTTTAAAGTTGCGTGTTTTAATAAGTGGGCAGAAGTATTATTCTATTATTGGTTGCGTCTACACCGGGCGCATTTTAAATCCTTGGAAGTCATATGTGTTAACAGATGATTTTTAAATTTGCCTTTACTATTTGTAGCATAATTGCTACAGTGGGCACATTTTATGTCTCGTTTTATATCTATGGAAGTTTTGTCCTTCTATAATAACAAATGGGTTTTGAAACTGGATAATTGGTTGTGAAATCACAGTGCACATTTTACAACCCTGAAATTTTTGTGCATTGACATATGCTTTTTATAATTATAATTAGTTGCAAAATTGCACTGGACACATTTTAAATTCAGAAATTTAATCAGATTTGTAAGTTCTTTTTGGTGCCGCTAGAGGTCTCATTCTTATTTGGAAACGCGAAGATTGTTATCACTTTTTTTTAATCATTATATATTATTATATATTAATAACATGCAATAATTGATACTTTGTAAGTCTAATGTGAGAAACTTGACGCAGTTGACTGAACAAATCTTATATCCGTAAAGGCGATACACTTTTATTAAGCGGTAGGACTACACAAACCCTGTTACTTTATTGAGTAGTGGTAAGGCGCCGATTCAAACTCTTTTATACCTTGTTTCTATGGTGAGGTATGTCCACGTGACTGATATCGAGTAGCACGACATTTCTTTGGTGCAGGCATGTCAAACTCATTTATCCCCAAGGGCCATTTTAAGGTTTCCACATACAGCTGCGTGCCATATAAAAAAGTTCAGGTATGCAAAATAATACAATAAAACGAAAAAATACAAATAATCATAAAATCATGAAAATATACCCTGCGTGCTATTTTGGTTGAGACTGCAGAGTATCTCAGCTGTTTTTAAAGATAAGAGACGTGCGGTTTTCGGGACCCTGTGCCATTTTTTTGTTAAACTTAATATCACAAACAGAATCAATCCAACTAAGTGCGTTTGTTTCTTATTAGATGCAGGGTAAAAACGAAAAGGTTGACTTTTTAGGATGTTATCAATCATACGTTACTACCGATGTACGATAGAAAAAAAGGTAAAACTGTCTATTTTAGATATTTTTACGAAAAATCCAGTAGCGTAGTAAAAAAAAATTGAATTACCTTTTCTGAGATTGGACCCAAACTTGATATAGTTAAAATGCAACACCATGTAATTTAACGTCAATTTTTTGCTTTTTTTTTCCGTGATTACATTGATGAATCATCCTATATTTCTTTAAATTAAATATCATATTTTTCAAAATGACATGTTTCTACCGCCCGCTATTTTTATTGATTGACATCGGCTGAGTTAGTTACCATGGATACAATAAAGTATAAACAGAACAAAATCTCTATGAATCCATGGCCTACTACTTAAAAAAGTAAAAAATAAGGTCTCAACCAAAATAGAACACACGGTACAATTAAATTTTATAATTTGCAAACATTGCTATGGGCCGCGTGTTTGACATGCCTGCTTTGGTGGGTGTAGGTCAATGGGTCAATGGGTGACATTCATAGAACAGCTGGCGGTACTGTTGCCTTGACTGTTTTGTTGACGTTTGTAATTTTAACTTTTGACAGTCAAATTGTGTCTCATCGGATAACTTCGGAGGACGGGTATATACAGGTCTCGAAACCTTGTTGTTTGAGATGAGGTTCTTATGTGTCGTCGCTCAGCTACTGGGTGGCGCATGACTCGAAGTATTGTTTTCAGGATTAGGCGCCCTATCGTATAGCGTACGTAGAACTCTAAACCGCAACGACGCTGGTTGGATAGGGACATTCAATTAAAACATCGTTAAATCAACTTTTAGGAATTGCATATGTCGCAAGCATCAACTTTTCACACATTTCCACATCTTTTGGCACTTTTGTATATGGCAGTGCTTTGGACAGACTCGTTTTACCCTGAAACTCACATACACGGGCGATGTCATATTTTAGATGGAATTAGTAGCACTTTCTGTAGGTTAATTGGTTAAAGCAAAGCAAATACCTTAATATATTAATACGGGAAACTGATGTTGAAAACCGGGCGCAAATACAGCGCCACGACATTGCGGTAGGGAGTGTCAACAGTAAGCTGTCATACTTGGTTCAAACTTTATTGATGGTTTTAGTGCTTTATTATTGTTATTGTTATGGATAAATTGATAACATTAAGGTATTTAGCAATATCATATATCTTAGATGTTAAATAACCTTAGTAGTACAATTAATTTGCTCCTTAATTTTTCGTCATTCTACACCGAGCCGCATAGGTGGCGCTCTTTTTCGTGTCGCAGTTATGTCGCAGCTTACGCAAATGCAAACAATAGCGAGTTTCCTGTATTAATATATTAAGGTATTTGGTTAAAGCATAATATTTCTTACTCTAGGTATTCTGCTTCTCATTAATAGATGTCTCTATAGTTTTAGTACGCCTCGATTCCTTTTTGGTAGCATAATCTTTGAGTTTTGATGAAAAAACGCCATTCCAAAGCTTCTAGGAATCGCATCACTGAAATTCTTGACGTAGGATCTCACGTGGGTCGCGTTTGTATCCTATTCAGGAATACTACCTCTGATCAGTATCTCTTAGGTGCAACCTTAGACTAGATTTAGTGAATGGCAGCTTTGCACTGCTTTTTGAGGAGCTTCAACTTCCGGCGTTGAGTCCCGGATAACGTTGGCCGTGAAGGTAATTGTTTTTCAATTCTCTTGATCCCGGAATACGCAGTGAGATCGGCGGAGTCCTCAGCTTCTTCCGCGGAGTTGGTGTTTTGTTTATCTCTGTCTGGTCCATAATAGCCACATGAGCAGCTGGGGAAAGGCAAGAGAGGGACAATAAATAAATAAATTGGGTTAAAAAGTGGACTCCCCCCGCTACTTTTTTGACGGAAATACACAGTTTTAAGCACCAAGAATCCGAATCAAACAATCTTGTTTGTGTCAGTTTGTACTGCCAGCTAAACAGTGCGAAACGGAAAACTTTTGCGCAAAATCGCGCATGCGCGGATGGCATCTGTACTGGCCACAGCAATTTTGTTTAGTTACATACCCGTACAAATTACTTTCCATTTTTGGAACATACATAAAAAGTTTTAACTTTTAACTCACATCGACTCGTTTGTTTAGGCTTTACGAGATCGTGACGCTGCGTTGGAAATAATATCGGATCGAGAAGTGACAATAAGTAAATTTCGGGAGTTGGTACAGAAACTACAAGAGCAATCGCAAGATCTCCAGAGTCGCCTAGAAAAGGAAACGAGTCGACCTGTATCGGCGCTGCCAGAAATTATGGACTTCAAGAAAATGTTTACTGAAACTAAAGCGCACACCAAAGCAATTGATTTAGAACTGAGACGCATTGACGTGCAACAACTGCAGCAGCAAGTCAAATATTTATCTTCATATTTACCCGATACATTCATGAATAGGGGAGGTATGTTTTTGTTTATTACTCGTCAATACTATTATTTTTTGCAGGTGACTACGATGCAGTATTAACATTATTATTAATACCGAGGCTAATACACAAATCGGAAATACTCATCAGTCAAATTTCCGGTAAATTTCCTCCAGTTGAAAAAATTGATCGTGTCGCTATTCTGAAGGGCCACACGGTTGAGCAGTATGCATTCAGATGTCGATTTGTTCATTATATTTACGCGCTGCAGGTAATTAGTTGGGAGGTGTGCATAAATTCTTCTCCAATTTCACGTTTCAGACAATTCTGCACCAGTATCAACATGCTCTAAATACGTGCAAATCAGAAGTGCTATTAAAGGTTGGCGCTTCTTATCCGGAAATAGCGGCGCAAGAGAAGGTTATCGACGGTTTCGTTGAACTCATTAAACGCGACCAATTGGACGAAAATATTCATTCGGAAACTATAGAGAGATGCGTCAACTACTTTAACACTTTATACCCCATTCTTTTGGGGCTAGACAGTCACCAGAATCATACAGTTTTGTTAAATGATAACATAAGGGCGCTCACTTGCGCCTGCGAAGGCCTAAATACCGATGCTATGGTCATTCGTAATTTCTCTGAAGTAACTTTGTTTTGTATCTGCGAAATGTGTTTAATCATCTATGTTTTAGTCTTCCAACATTGGAGATATTGCTTTATTGATGCAACATGTTATTACCACCGTCGATCAAATACAGCAATCTTTAAAACAAGTTAAACGGAAACTACCACCCGATCCCAGTGTCACTAACTTGGGTTTGAATAAAGAAATTGGAGAGAACTTGTACCAGTGTTATTTGCATTCAAGGAAAGTCATGAAGACTCTTAATGATATTGTAAAGAATTGCATTGTAACAATTGCAGGAGGTAAGTTTTGTTTTGTGTTTGTAAACCTTTATCCAGTATCGCTGACACAGTGCTTATCATAGTCCAAATAAGACAAAAGAATACAAAGTGAAATGTGGCAATGAGTTAGCTGTACTACTCTCTAGAGAAAAATTAAATTTGAATCTATGTGTGAATCTGAATGTGAATATGAAGAATCTTTCCCTGAAACTTAATCTTTAACTAGAGCTTTAATCTGAAATTGAACCTTAAAAGAAACTGTATGGTCACTTTCGATATCGAAGTAAATAAACCCCTAAAGCAGATCTAAAAAAGCGGGAAAGTACCTCAGTGTGACCCTACTGGGTCATTGGATTTGACTCATTTTCAATAGGCTTGTGACATGTGGCATATAGGGTCAACTGCGCAAAGTCTGAACCGAATTGTTCCAAGCGCTTGACAGTTATCGTGTTCACGGACAGACGGTCACCATAGATTCCCCTCAAAGCGTGCATCGCTTTGCTCTGTCGCTTAATAAACACGTAAATTTTTAAAGGCCCGAAAGAGATCGATTCCGATTTCGTGGACGCTGTTAAGGTGCAAACAAACATGCGAGCATGCCGCAAATCAAGCATCGAACAAGCGGTTCGCATTAATCAGGGGTTTTGAGCGGCGAACGAGCTATTCACGAACCGCTCGTTCGACGCTCGCGGCGATCCATCTCCTGTCGGTTTTTTGAGCGAACACAAAGGGATTCGTATTGCGCTCGCAACGCCGTTTGGCTTATTTTTCCGTGGTTCGAAGCTGTGTGTACACGTACACGTACACAGGGCACGAGCACCGTAGACTAATTGGTACAGGTTTGGTCGCTGTTCGCAGCGAAGTATGTTTATCCTACGGCTCGTTGCTCGCTTCTCATTGCTCGTCGAAATAAAAACTTAAAAACGAACTAAAAAACAGTTCGCGAACCGCTCGTTCGGTGCTCGATTCGCGACATGCTCGCATGTTTATTCGCACTTAAGGTTTGGATTTGGAGAATATAGGCAACTGGTGATGCACATGTAATTAAATGGGGCGTGCTTTGCCTCTGAACTTCATTCACCATTTCATAAGCAAGGGGTGTTAGGCTGGTCAATCTAAGCAGGTTTATACAAGTGAGGTAGAAAAAATTAGTAACAAAGTGATCTCTGCGGAAATCAGTACTCAATAGGGTCCTTATTAACCCCTCAAAAATTGCACGTTGTCGCATTAGTGGAACTTGGGAAAAAATGACCGCCATCTTGATTTTTTTCGAATTTATTAAATATTTCGTAAAGTATACATTGGCCCGTATGAATAAAAGTAAGCAAATGCTTATACTTGCAAAATTCAAAGTAAATACTCGTAAGTGCTCCTTCCCACTGGGCGACTTAGCAGCGCTGCTGAGCAGCAGGACAGGACGCAGTGCAGTGCTGCTAAACAGACCTGCATGAAGGGGCAGTTACGAGTATTTACTTTGAATTTTGCAAGTATAAGCATTTGCTTATTTTTATTCATACGGGCCATTATATCAAAAAAACTCAAGAGACTTTTTTTATGGAGAATCAAAAGTTACCTATAATAAAAAAAGTTTAAGTCTATTGATAAAAAAATTATTGAAATTTGTATGATTTGGGTAATTATCACATCTGTGTCGAGACCAATGATATTCTTTATTCATTGGTCGAGACTTAGATATATTTCAAGAACTTGCATGATGCAGATATAGCAGTTTTAATTAAATCAGGACTTAAAATTATTTTAAATCTGTACTGGTGTCCAAAGAAGATTCATGATATTAACCAGTTACGTCACACACTATATATGCGAATGACTTCAAGGCAAAGCTTAAATTCAGAAATGTGTTTAGTCTCACTACCACCAACCGAAGAAGCTGCCAAACAGCACATTAATATCACGAATCTTTTTTTTTTTTTATTGATGTCCATGTGAATTATTTGGATATATTTAATGTAGCAGGCACATAGAGGGAGGCAAATAATTGAATGTTTTTATTTTCTTTAGGTTATCGATTTCGAAGCTCACTTCATCATATATCAGACCTTGCTAAAATATATAAACGACTCTAGTGAGCCGATAACCTAATGAAAATAAAAACATTCAATTATTTGCCTCCCTCTACTTACCTGCTACATTAAATCATGAATCTTCTTTGGACACCGGTACAGATTTAAAATAATTTTAAGTCCTGATTTAATTAAAACTGCTATATCTGCATTAAGTTCTTGAAATACATCTAAGTCTCGACACAGATGTGATAATTACCCAAATCATATAAATTTCAATAACTTTTTTGTTTTTTGATCAATAGACTTAAACTTTTTATTATAGGTAACTTTTGATTCTCCATAAAAAAAGTCTCTTGAGTTTTTTTGATATAATGTATACTTTACGAAATATTTAATAAATTCGAAAAAATCAAGATGGCGGCCATTTTTTTCCAAGTTCCACCAATGCGACAAAGTGCGATTTTTGAGGGGTTAATAAGGACCCTATTGGGTACTCATTTCCGCAGAGATCACTTTGTTACTAATTTTTTCTACCTTAACCACCTATTTTGACTAGCCTATGTATATGATCGGAAAAATATGTATTAGGTAGATAGATGTACAGAGCATAGTTTCCGTACAATATAAACTGATATTTTGTCCTTTAATATATGTTTAATAAATCTAGAAAATATTCGTCACATTCATACTTTAGGAATTAATTGCAAAAATTAGGGAGCATTTTAAGCAATACATTGGGATATGGGATCGGTCAAGGTTGTTTTATTAGAAAGGTTGTCTGGTAACTCTAAACCAATAGAATGCTTGCATTTTGAAGGCGAGAAAACGTCATCCAGAATACACATTTAAAATTGCTCATAGGTTACAATGCTAATAAAAGGGGTAAAAAATTTAGTTTTTGCAGTATATTTTTGGATTTATATGGGTATATGTATATAAGGGTGGATCTTATATTGGAAATCTATTTTACATTGCACGAGGACTTGTGAAAATGCAATCAAATTAATTTTAGAGGTGGAAATGGATAAAATTCCGCGATCTACAAAATAGGAACCACCCTTATGTACCCATACCTAGCCTTTGGGAATTAAAACTCTAAACATTCTTTAGCGGATGACGCCAAATAAAATGCTGTTGCGTTTTATGGAATATGTATATTTATAGTATGTACAAAGTGGTAGATTTAGATTTAGATTTATTTATAATTCCTTTTGACAATTATCGATATTGTATAGGAAGCGTCAAGTATAGGTATATGACAAACAATTAATGAGACAATAAACTATGACAAACAATAGATACATAAAATAGACAATTCAACATACTACTTTTCATTACAAAATTTGAAATATTCAGCGATGGAGTAAAAACAATTTTCATTTAAGTAACTTTTAAGTTGACATTTAAATTGCTGCAGGTTACAAGAACTCTTTATATATTGCGGTAGAGTATTATATATTTGTGGACCCAGGAACGCAGGAGTGTTGCGATACTTTTAATGTTGCTTTTGGGAGATACAGGTTGTACCTGTAACCGAGGTGCACACGGCGAGCTCTGTCGTTGGGATGAACCCAGATGCAGGTCTTCTGACTGATGGAGTGTGGCGCGAGGTCGCGCTGGCAAGGCGACCTGGTTCTGCAGGTGGAGAGCTTTTTGTTTCTTGAAGTGCAGTGGAAGCAGAAATTGCGTTGCACTTTGCAGAGTTCGTGTCTCTGCTTTTAAACGTTTGCAGCCAGGGACACTACTTTTTCATCCGTTGGCCGTTTTGACCAGTGGGAGCCCAGCACATTTTAGTTTGCTGCCGGATGTGAAACATTTTCTTACCCATTCTTTAAGAACGGTAGGGTCTTTGGGAAACGTAAAAACTGAGATTTTATTTACACCAGGATGAGGAATTTTAGTGTTACCGCCACTCATCTAAAAAAATACTTAACATACAAAAGTGCATATAATTGATGAACTAACCTTTCAATCACGGCTATGAAAATCCACAAAATTCACAAACTAAATGTCTTTATATTGCACCAAACAGGTATCTACAGCTAATATATGTCCTTATGCACTTCAAAATTTAACA